>NC_092796.1:6816849-7155524 GCF_918797505.1 Bemisia tabaci | reverse complement strand
TCTGATTGAAGCATTTTCATTTATGTCTCCTCTATAGTTTCACAGGCAATAGGTAAAAAATACCGGCGCGCCAATAATTTTGAATTCCTAAGGTTCCGAAATTTGAGTATCAACTTGAGCTGGAATCGCGTTTTCAAGCGATTATTCAGGTCCCAGGAGGTATGAACGCAGGTGGCTAAAAGTCAGAAAATTTGTCTAAATGCACATGATTTCAGCACAATTTCGCGAGAATCGACAGTTTTTCACTAAAATTTTCAGATCACCTTTTTTTTCAACTCAATAGAGATACATTCGGGATCTCCATGCAAGACGGTAAAATGCAGGAGTCACTTCAGAGACTCTAAGGAAGCGCAGAAAAGTAGACTTGCCAACCAATGTGATGAGTTGCTTGACGCATGAAAAGACTGTCTATTCTCGCGAAATTATGCTGAAATTATGTGCATTTAGACAAATTTTCTGACTTTTCAGCCACCCACCTTCACATAATTTCAGCATAATTTCGCGAGAATAGACAGTTTTTTCGCATGCGTCATAAAAAATGGTGAAACTATAGAGGAGACATAACTGAAAATGCTCAAATCGGAAGCTCAGTTAACTAACAACTTTTTATACGATTTGGATTGGGAGAATATTCATATCATTGTTTCCCCCCCCCCCCCCCAAAAAAAAAAAAAAAAAAAAAAAAAATATTCTTAATAGCATGCACACGATATTGCGAGGGAATTTCTTTTTCGGTCTGCCCTAATAATTAAGTCATAAAGATGAACCCTAAATATCGCTGCTATGTACCGGAGTTCAGGAAGTACCGATTTATTAAAATTCGGCTAATAGAATGAGTCATCAGCTCCCGTAGGAGCATTCAAGAATTGCCATTGCGAGCGGAAGAACTAAAGAGGAACCCTAAATATCGTTGCTAGAGAACAGAATGCAGAATGTGTGTCAAATCGCTCGACACGATTTTATTAAAAGTCGGAATTTGAATTGAGTTATCAGCTCCCGTAGGAGCATTCAAAAATTGCCATTGCGAACGGTATTTCACGTTCACGTGGCGGGGTATTGGTTAAAGTTTTCAACTAGCAATAATCGCACCTCAGATGAACTTCATTGGTTACGATATCGCCTCTGCGCAAAGCTGATTGTAAAACAGTCATCCAACGGACCCCACTAAATCAAACGACGCGAAAAATGGTGAGGAACGGAGCTGCACTACGCAACGCGAGCCCTCTATCGGATCCGGTCGAGTTTGACAATCGTTAGTTCCGAGTTTACTCGATAGAGTGCGCTAGTGTCGCAGACCTCCAAATCCAACGTTGCAATAATTTTTCCTTTTTTTATTATGTCCATTTTTAACATTTTGCGGGTCTCCTCAAGAGCCATATTTCGGCACTTCTCTGACGTAAGGCGTACCTCGATTACCACGTGAGCCCTGATCTCCGTATGACTTTATGCTTTCCGAGGCTCATTTGGAAATAGAGATACACCCTTGCGTCAAAGGACGTTTGTCAGAGAGATCGGAATTCCAGTGATATGACAAATGCAAGGTATATCGCAGTAATTTTCTGACAAATTTTCGTGAATTAGAATGGTTTTATTAATGGGAGGGGGCTTGAATATTCAGAAAAGGATATTGTGTGTATGACGAAGAGTCGGTCGATATAATTTTTTGTTTTTAAGCACTATATATTTTAGCGAATTCTCAATAAATCGAAGCGCTGTACGTAAGTAATTATTCGAAGTAGAAGTACAGTTTGGGAATCAGCGCTTCTTTTTTTCAGTCGGTGATTGCATTGATGAAGAACTTTTTGGGCAAAGAATGAAAAAAAATTCGTCTAAGTATGACTGATGAATGTCTGGGTGAGCGATTTACTGCGCGATTTTTCGTAAATTAAGTTAGGATTACAACTCTTTAATCACCAGTCTTCATTTATCAATTCTGAGCGTTGACTCCGTGAAGTAAGTTTTACGTACTAGGGTAGAGAGCATTGCGGAGTCTCTAAAATATATCGTCTCCGGAGCCAATGATAAAGCCTAAAAAATACGGTAAATACTTTAAATTAATAAAATTGTAAATCTTGCTTGTTTCTAGTCAAGCACGGAGTACGAATTAAGCAGGCGGAAGAGAGTTCCTCGGTTGACATATCCCGAGACGATAGAGGCGGCATTTGAACTGGGTCCGGGAAACTTTGGCCGCTTCAAACGACTCGCTGGGTAAATTACTGCACATCTTTTGAATAGCAAGTACTAATTAAGATTTACCCGTATTAATATTATTGGTAACTACCACCAAGAGCCACGCTGTTTGCTCAAGAGCCAATAATTTTAGGTCCTTTTTAACACTATTTTAAACAGATAACAAACTTGTTGACAGTAAATGTCAATTACATTAGACTAATATACTGCCTTATTTAATATAAAGCCTAAAGAAAAATTAATTTATGGCTCAATTTTGAGTGGTCCTGGTGTATGAATCCTTATATCGTATGTATAATTGGCTCACCTTAAATCGGGCCCAATTACATTTTACTTTTTATTTTTTTGGACCTTTCAAAGTACAATTTCTTTCAACTAGAAGATTTTAAAACACATATCTTCCATAAAAATGCAGGCTCGAGGATTGTTCCAGGGCTCTAAATATCAATCTTCGTAATATTTTAAAAGGCTACCTTTGAAAACTTGAGTCAGAACTTGAAAATTTGCCAGAGAAATTGAGCTCTAAGTCGGTTTTGCACACTGTGATAAGTAGTCTAGTTAATCTCGCCCCAGGATAATCCAGGAAAAATGTTCGTTTACAGATTTTGGTCCCCAATAGAAATTTTGGAAGATAATTGACAGAACTGAGCTGAAAAAAATCTCGGTCGATTCCATTTCAAGATTTAGATGGAAGAGAGGGAGAATAGAAAAAAAACACAAGCCTAATTTCAATTTTAGAATGGAAACAAAACTTAAAGAATTATTTTCGCCGAGTGAAAATTAAATCTGAGAAAAATATACAAGCACACTTATGCACACTCATATATTCACACATTCAAGGTTTTCGATCATTACATGATTATTGTTGGTTGCAGGCAAATTTGTTACGTATATATGATTTTACTTGAGTTTGGCGGTGACTGTGTCTACGCAATTTTCATTGCAGAAAATGTGAAGGCGGTAAGTCATTCTGAAATTATTTATCAACTTTGATGAGCTTGTAGAAGTAGTTATCAACTTGGTACGAAAAAGCATCGCTTAAATGTCATTTTTGCCTAGCTTTTATCACGAAGGCGTTTTTTCTGCTTCTTGAAATATTGCAGATGTTGCATAGAATAGAGAATTTGCAGGTGTTTAAAATTTGATGAATTTCGTGTTTAATAAGTGGAAAATATACTGAGTGAACTGAACACAAGGATACCCTTGGTTCATGAATTGAACGATTATTGGAGACGATATGACAAAATGATCTGCTCTGCTAAAATACATGTGTTTAAATGGAAAATGCCGCCAGATGACGTCACTAGGCGATGTATTTTCTCACTTTTAAATTTATTTTTATACTGTATCCCATACCTGAAAAAAATTATAAAAAATACTGTGAAATCATTTCTTTAAGCACTTTCAGATAAGCAATAAAACATTTGCGTGCAAATTCTCCATTCATGTAATGACCAGATTCCATGCTTTATAGCCAGTGAACAAATGATTTACCAACCAAAGCCTCCACGGTCGACTCTTGAATGGCTCCATGAGAAAAGTGTCGAACTTCGAAATTTTCACGAACTAGTCTCATTCCAGAACAACATAGCAGGGCCAAAGAAATCCAACATTTTAAAATAATTTGATGGTGTAATTTATTTCCATCAAAAATGTTAGTAATTTTTGCATGAAGCCCGAAAAATTATCAGTGTTTTCAGTTAAAATGACTATCAGCTTTCTTGAAAAGTATGATTTAGAAATGGAAATTTTGCAAATCAAATAAAGCAATTTTTCAGCGAAAGTGACTTACCCTTGTGCACTCGACCTCGTAAGTGGGTGCTGCAAGCTCCTAAATCGACCTGTGCGCTAACGACCCTACGTTTGAGTTCATTTGGTTAATTAAATTTGTGTGTACCCAACAGATGACGTATTAAGTCATCAAAACGTATGTCTAATTAGTACTAGTTGTCTGAGAATTGCCGTATAAAAATGGAGGCGTATTAAGAAATCAACCCCTTAATTGCGAAGGAAAAAATTATACATAATATTTGGACTACATTTTGCAATTAGGAACTATAAATTCCGGTCCAGTTTAAAAACAACGTATGTCCCATTAGTTTCCCTATGCACATAAGTGTTTTTTCAGATGAGCCAGAATTTATAGGTCCAAATTGCAAAATGCAATCCTTGAGCTTCTCAAACGTTGCTCATTGAAATTCATGAATACTATGTTCAAAAAATAATAACAACATGGCATATTTATGGGAGCAATTTATGTGCGTGTATACGTTTCTGAATTCTAAATATTCAAATGAATGTGCCAACTCAAATACATTAAAGTTTAAGATTACACGAACGCAAAGAAAATAAACGGAAAGATTTCATACAACTTCAATTGTGACGTACCGACTCTTAGAGGAGCAACTGGCGTGAAGAGCTGTCAGAAATTGGGGTGGGGGCATTACTTAATCTTCCGGTCCTTCAAGAGACGTTTCCGGAAACAGTTTTGGGAGGGGGATCTTCAATTAAAATATTTTGATCGGAGGGTCTACGTACAAAAATCAGCAGAATTTTGGGCAGGAATAGTACTTAAGGTGATATTGTAAAATATTGAATTTTTTTAGTCCATTTTGCAACCTGGAGTTACGTTATTTTGTTTGAAAAACGACAAAATATGCCGCGACAAAAATAATTATTAAAAATAATTATATGTAGAAGCGCTTGTGATACTTTGACCGGAAGGTGACGATTTGTGCACTTTTGATCCCATGTTCTCAATTTTCTTGTAAATTTTTGCAGATATGCGACCACAGGTACGGAGCGCACAGCCTGCGGTGGTACCAAACGTGGCTGATGATCCCTTTGATCCTGATCTGTTGGATCAAGAACCTGAAATACCTGGCCCCCGGCTCGACGCTGGGCACCGGCTGCGCTGTGGGTTGTTTCGGTGTCATCTACTACTTCATATTTTCTCAGCCGATCGCCCTCGAGGGCCGCAAGGCCGTCGGCTCCTTCCGAGAATTCGCCCTCTTTTTTGGTACCGCCCTCTTCGCTATGGGCGCCTTCGGCATTGTAAGTATCTTTCATTGGACACTGACTATTTTCATAAGCACACAACGCGATCTAGACCGCGCGTAGGACTTGAATTAAGGTGGGAATTTACGGGTAAAAAGGATAAAATTAAGGGATGCTTGATTGGGTTCCACCCGGGAGGAAACGAAGGAGACCCTAGTTAAAGTGTGGTGACATGGGGTTTTTAGATGAAATGAGGGAGTGCTAACTCCCTGAGGGGTTTTGATAGGATAGAAAACTTTGGCGGCTAGGTGTCGCAGAGCACTAGAGAGTGCAATCAAAGCGGATTTATATATTTATTAAGGGTAAAAACGATGTGGTTGGTCACTTGGTCAGGTACTACCGCTAATTCTCTGTATTTTTAAGTGCGATATGAAACCCGGTTTGCCTATCCATTGTCTCATCTATGATGAGCCTTACTTGCGGTCTTGATGGGGTTGTACGCCTATAAATATTTCAGACACCCTGCGGGCTGGTTGTGGAAATGGATAGATACATCAATAGACTAAGGACACACATCGACGGTGTAAGTCGGCAATCACATAACTCGTTTGCGGTGCCTGAAAATCTCCGCCTCTATATGTTATTTTTTTAAAGGAGAATAAATTGGCATAATTTCTTGAAGTTTTTACAGAATTTTCCTCGTAGAGAGAAGAAAAATCAAGGCAGTTTTGAAGAATTGCCGTCGAGCAGTTTTCCGTTTAAAAAATGAAGTATGACAGGAAGTTTGCGACGTCGCAAACCGAGTTATGTGATTGTCGACTTACACCGTCGACATGTAAAATGGAGCGATAATATTGGCGGAAGCAGGTGGAAAAATTGTTGGAAATTTTGGGAGGTTGCATTAAATTGCGATGCGTTTGGAGTCTAGCAATCATAATACTTTGCGTTTTAAGGTGACCGATGAGAAGCGAAGAGATCCGGCCATTTTTAAAGAGAGTTTAAAAGCAGGTAGTAGGTAGGAATAATAACCGAATCATTCATCTAGACACCCGGGCCCTGCGCATCGTAGGTCGAAGATGGGACCGCAGGACTCCTCAGAAGAAAAGACCATAGCCAATCAACTGTCAAACATAAGACTTAGCCGGTCACTTGACTCCGCCCCTCAGCCGACACTGTTCGAGGCGTAGGGTTACAAAATGGCGAAACTCAAAATTACGCATCCTGCGGCAGCCAATGAGGGGTGAGTGCAAAACGCACTGCTCCCACCGGATTGTGATTGGCTGCCGACACAATCCAATTTTCGCAGTGTTGCGAAACTCCTACGCGTGTTATTTTCAAAAATAAAAGTAAACCAGCAAATAATAAATAAATGAAATATATATGTAGAAAGTGACCATAAGATGTTGAAGAAACATTCCTAGAAACGTACGGAGATGTACGAGTATTATGCGTGGTTTATGTTCATGGTAATGTTTTGTTATTTACTTAATATGGTGAGGATAGAGTGAATTTACGTAATACATGTAATTAAACCGTTTGACCGTGGTCCGGCTGTATCTCCTCTTTATTAATTTCTAAAAAGTTGGTCATTCTTCGTAGAAAATAACTAAAGCCTTGAACGGCCAACGTGGGCTTTTCGAAATAGGTACGTGATCCAAATGATTGATTATGAAAATAAAGACAAGTTCAGCACTACCTTACTCATTTTAAATATATTATATTTAACTGATTTGCATAAAAAATTGCATTAAAAATATTTTAAAAAATAATTTGCATTAAAAAAATATACATTTAAAATGTGCAAGGTAAGGCTGAACTTGTCTTTATTTTCACAATTTATTATACCCTGCTATTTGCAATAATGTTCAGATGATCGATGACACTTCACACTCTGGTTGTGTGTATAGCGGGCATTGATTAGTTCAGGCTCCTCATGAATCATACCTGTGCCCTCAGGAACAAGCTTTTGAAAAAAATGTTCTCTTTTTTTCGCAGGTTGTACCTTTGAAGAACAAGATGACAAACCCAAAACGATTTGGTGGCACCTTTGGAGTTGTCAATGCCACTATGATTCCCAACATGACAATGTATGTGTTGATGGGATTTTTTGGTTATTTGGCATACGGCAATTTCACCCAAAGCAGCATCACACTAAATCTACCTCAGACCGGAGCGTAAGTACTTTTTAGTTTGCATGATTGAAGTGTTTCTAGTTTAAATATAGAGGTATTTACACACATAGCTTAGTGTGATTCATGAATTACCTAAAGTCGTCAAACATTTGCACGGTAAATATAGATCCCAAAATTTGGTTGTTCTTTAATAGAAAAATTAAACATTTATTATACTGTTGATAATTCACTTAACTACCGAAATGCGAAAAACGAGAGTTTGAAATCAAAATTTTTAAGCGTCATCACTTAACACATATTGTCAGCTTAGTTGATATATTTTTACAATAACTGCAATATAGTAGGGATAAAGAGTAACGAAATGTTTTAAAAGCACCAGGCGCAATCATCTACATCTTCTCTAAATGAGTTGTAAGAGAGAGGTTGTAATTTATTTAAATAGACCATGTTTAGCAGAAAGGAACCAAGCCATATCAGCTATTGCCAAATTTAATTTTTTACAAGAGAAGATTCCTTTGAAAATTTTGAGGAATTTGCTTCGCACTATGCAGAAAATTCACTGAAATTTGCACAAATCTCCGCACAACCATTTTCATGTAAAAGATTAAATTGCCTAATTATATTTGGCAATAGCTGATGTGACTTGGTTCCTTTCTGCTTAACGTAGTCCAAATGGTTTGCATGCTATCAATGTTTTTACAGCACTAAACGTTCCTAAAGTTCCATCAAGAAGGATATTTTTACAATTAAAATTCTCCTCTTGTTGGCGTCATTATCCCAAATTCTATCTCAAATATGTAGAATCTCTTCGGTGATCCAACGGCAATGAGACAGCTCCCTTGTGTCGATTTAAGTTGTGTCCCACAAGTCACGATGTAAGAAGATACGCGTAACTTTTTGTGAATGAGTCCCCCTCGACCACCATATATCAAATTTTGAGAATTGGACAAAACATACATTGGTCGGAATGAAGTGCTGCCGTTAACAGATTTCAGTGTTTTTGTCTTTATTCTGGCAGGATTGGTGATGTAATAAGGATTTTGATGGCCGGATCTATTTTCACGACGTATCCATTGTGCAATTACGTGGTTACCGACATGGTGTGGCATAAGTGGATGAAGCTGAAATTCGGGAACAACAAACATTTGGACAAGTGGGAATACGTTTTCAGGACCTGCTTGTGTTTCACCAATTGTAAGTGCGAGGCCCATTATCATATTCAACTCTCGTAATAATATTTGTAATATTAAAAGGTTGGATTGTGATAGAGAGGGTTGATTTTTTTCACGGAAACTTCAATGTAATTAGTTACCGTCCTAGGAGAAGGAATCCCAGTAGTGCCATGCTGAGGAAAAACGCTACATGAGCCTTCAGGCGTTGTCAAATTTCCTTTAATAAAATATGAATTTTGAGGGATATTTGTAATTTTTTTCTTCGAATTTTTCAGAGAATTTTATTCGTAATCAGATCTACATTATCTGATAATTTCATAAGAAAGCATCCAGAGCTCTTCTTATAAATGAATATTTAATAGGAGGAAATTTGACAACTCCCGAATGTTCATACGGCGTTTTTTCTCAGTGCGGCCAGTAGTAGGTCAGGGGTTACACAGCGATTCCGCCTTCAATTTTCGAGATAGGCCAGAACAAGCATCGTCTGTACGGTAATTGTTATCTGTTTGAGGTTTTCTCATATTGTCTACAAATATTGCTCACCAATGAATTATGCTGAACTTTTCCTGAAAAATTTTACGCTTGTCCCGTTTTTGCTTTATTCAGACATATTTTTAATCATAAAAAACATTGTGTATTATAAGAACAAAGATTCAATCTCACATTTATTTAGGAGAGCAGTACGTACATTGATGTTGGAAAACACGAGTCCATTACACTGCAGCAACGTTTAAAAATCACCGATTATGTTTCATATTTTCAAAGGAAAACTGACCGAAATATTTTCTTAACATTTTTCAAGAATATTTAGAAATAAGAGAAAAAAATTCACAATGTTTTTTTTTTTTTTTTTAAATAGATTTAATTATATATTACAATATGAAATGACTAATGCATTTCTGACTCATTTTGGTAACAATCTGTGTGGTATTAATTTTTCTATAAAACAAGGTGCTTGTCTGGATGAGACAGATATATCAATTATTCTTTATTGCAAAAAGTAATCGTAGCATATCGTCACCTCCCGGCCAAACTATCACAAACGCCATGCGACGCTTCAAAATTTGCGCCGCCATTTTATTTTTTTTTACAGAAAAATTGTTGATTGAATCTGTTCAAAAATTTCATTGAATTTTATCTGCAGCACAAAGCAAATTCAGTGAAATTTCGGACAGCCTCGTTGAACAATATTTCTCTGTAAAAAATATAATGGCGGCGGAAATTTTGAAACGTCTAAAGGCGCTTGTGATACTTTGGCCGGAAGGTGACGATATGGATTGCATTTTGCAAAAAGGAACCAAGAGCATTCCAATGTTGCTAAGATTTTGCAACTTTGTTTGCCTTGCAAAAACACACAGATTATCTATACTAATTTTCTCTTTACTCCTAACAAACTATATCTTAAAGACGAAAATCACCTTTGTAAATTTAATTTTTTGCATGATTTCAATAATTTTATTGAATGAATATAAGATACACAATCTTAGCAACATTGGAATGCTCTTGGTTCCTTTTTGCAAAATGCAATCCATATTAGGATCAGTGCACTTTTTGATAAATCGTTGTAATTTTTGTCGATTCTAAATTTTCAGACTTGTGCTGCATCGCGATTCCGAACTTGGAGCTGTTCATGTCCCTGAGCGGCTCGTTGTGCCTCCCTGCTCTGGGTATCTTCTTCCCGATCATCATCCACACCCTCACCTTCTGGCACTCCTACACCGGCTGGCGCTTCTTCTTCTTCCTCTTCCGGGCTGCCCTCATCGTCGCACTCGGCCTCTTTGCCTTCCTCGTCTCTTTCAGTACCACCGTTTACGAGATCGTCACTTCAATTTTCCTCGCCGAGGACAATCATGTCTGACCGGACCCCCTATTTTTGGTGAGGTTTTGCCTCCGTCATTAAAATTTTGGAGTGGAGACATGGGCAGAACTAGGAATTTTTGTGAGGGCGCAGAATGGCACCCTCTCAGGAGGATCTGAGGGGCACTGACGCACAGTGAATCGAGTGAATCGATGAGGTCGGACATGGCATTTTTGACTAAAACTGCAAATTTTGACGTCATCTCGTAACATTTTTAATTTTAAGGGGTGCTTCTTTTCACGAAAGAAAATTCCACAAGGAAATCAATGGAACCACTTTTAGAACCTCATAGTTTTGTATGAACGGAGTCATAAGTTTTTAAAGTTTCCAAATTTTGTCAGACCTCACCTATTGCCTCGATCCACCGTTCGATGGATGCTCCACGAAGAAGAGCCTGGAGAGGACTTCCCAAGCTCCAAAAAAAGTTTGGAGGCCTCTTTGGAAAGAGTTTGAAAACTGAATCTTCAAGAGCGACTTTGAGCTGTTCTTTCGAGAAAATTGATTTAAATGTGATTTTAGAGATGACAGAAATGTCATGTACTCGTTTTGCAAAATCTTTGAAGAATCCGGACGCACGCCAAATAAAATGGGAGCTCCTTACAGCATGAGTTTTACTTCAAAACTTTTTCTATGTAAAATGGCAGCGTAAATCAGAGTACGTTAGGAATGGAAAGTCGCGTTACTTTTTATACTTTTTAAATTCTAATTGAATGTGGATAGGAAGTTACCAACCGTATTTTTTATAATTTTATTTTCCTTAAATGATCAAATGTAATTTTAACTTTAGGATTTTAGATATTTTTATGACCCAGAGATTCCTGCAGGTCTCTTCATCTTGCACCAAGGATTTTAATTTTTTATTATTTTGTATCCCAGATGTATATATTACTTAAAGCGCTTTGTATAGTTTTGATGGGATTTTATGAGAGATGTCAGCCATCTTGAAAGATCTCAATACACGCCCTATAATGTTAACTCACTTTTTCACTGTTAAATCGTTAAAACACAATTATGACCATTTGGAGGGAAATATAAGTTGCCATAATCATTTTCTCATTAGGTCGGTTTCTTATATTTTAAGTCTTGTAATGTATACGTTACATATCTATGCGATAAGTATCTCTATTCCGTAATTTTTTTTAAAACAAATTTAGAAGTTTTACGATCTGATAATAAAAGTCTGTTTTGCCCCTGAAATGGTCATTATTGTGGTTTGCTATCGTAACAGACGTGAAAATGTTAGGATCTAGAGAAAGTAGTTACTTTTTTTAGAATTAGGATTTATTTGTGAAAAGACAAGTATCTCATTCTTTTCTGAACAAGTATTTCTCTTAAAATGTGTTAATTTTTTAAGAAAAGATGTTATAGAATAATTGCATTCTGTCAGGTGCTTTCACTTCTACCAACACCTTAAATAAGATAAGAGACGACGTGCCCAGTGCAGGTCTAATAAAAGAATACTATTCGTAAAATTGTTTTTGAATTTTCATTTCCTTCTCCTTAGGCGAAGCCAGAGATCACCTTTCGGTGTGAGAAAAAAACGCCCTCCGTCATATTTCAACTCTTTTGGAGTTCTGGAACATCGGTGAATCGTGTAGTTGGAAACCATCGTCATCAGCATGGTCTTCATGTAAAGAATCACTAGACGATACGCTGCAACAGGTCGATATAAATGTATAAAAAGATTATCATAAATAGAAGTGGAGAAGCCTTTTTCTGGGTGTTTAGTGCTCAAATCGTAAGGCAAAATGAACAGCGACAAGTAGGTCAAACACGTGTAGCGGTTATAACGAAACCACCACTAACGTGTTTGCTTTGCCTATCGATATCTGTTGTAAGTAATGAGCTCACTTATGATGACATATATAACTTAACGCGTTCCTTTACCACTCCTAATTTTTTCCATTTTCCTCTACTTATTTTTGCACTTCGAGATGCTCGGCGTAAAAATCTGGGACCATACCGGCAAGTTTATTCCGATCCAAAAATTTGACGAGGCGATGATACAAATTTTATTTCGCATCACAGGAAGGAAAACAACAATTTTGACCATCCCTGAAAGTTTTTTCCGCAAAGAATGGGACTAGAAATTCAACGCCACAAAGTGGATCGAGTCAATAGGAAAGGTCGAACAAAATTTGGAAACTTTAGGCGCTTATAACTCCGTTTATACAAAACTTTCAGGTTCTAAAAGTGGCTCCATTGGTTTTATCGTGATTTTCTTCCACAAACAACCCGTGATATTTAAAATGTGACAAAATAAACTTAAAAAGGACCCTACAACAAAACGGCCAAATCGGCCTAAACACGGAATCGTACGATTTTCTCAGGGATGATAGAGGGTCTTCCCAGACACTCAAAACTGGTCATATTTTTTGCCTAACCCCCAGGGAAAAGCGGGGAGAGGGGGTCAAAGTCAAAACCTTTAAATTAGCATAACTTCTCAACGGTTTGTCGTAGAAAGATGATCTTGGTGTCAAAATTTCCAAAAAAAATGAGAGCTTTCAGAATATGTGTATGAAATCAATTAAATTTTAAAATTTGACCCACTTTTGGGGCATTTTACAAGGTCCCCCTTTCGTAAATTTTCGTTTTTTGAGATTTTCGGTTGTTCGGTTCGCACGGATCAAAACAAAAACAATTTCAAATGAAAGTAGAGCGTTTAAGCTTTAAAACAAGCCCAAGATGATCTTGGGGAAACGATTAGAAGCGGAGTTATGAGTCTTCAAAGTTGACGCGGCGCGCAGGAACCTTGTATGTTCCGAGTCTCAAGGTCACCTGCGCGCCCCGGATTGCCTGCAGGTTGCAAGTTTTTGTGTTTTTATGCTTCTGTAGGTCATTTTTAATGTAAATCATTCAATGAAGATAGAATAATCGAAATTTTTTAATTTTACGGGAGGAGCGAGAGGGGGCTTAGAGTATCAACCATTATGTCCATCATACCTCATTAAACATTTGCTGACGATGACGATTCTGCTCTTATAATTTAGAAGAAACCATGGACCCTCAGTTCAAATATACATATGCTCCATACAGAACTGCACCATTTAGAAATTATAACCCATTGATGCCAAATTTTGGGGTACCCCTAATTTTAAATTTTTTTAATTGAGCTATAAGCTACAGCGCTTGACAGAACTCACTTGGTAAAGCCAAATAGTTTCTCGTAGAAGCAGACGAGCTTTGAGCTTCAAGACAAGTCTCAGTTATTCTTGAGGGGGCTATTTGAAACGCAGTTAAAATTTTTTGACGTTAATGTGGTGTACCTCGCCGAAGACCCATTGTGTAAAATTAAAAAATTCTGATTAAACTATCTTCATTGAATGATTTACATTAAAAATGACCTACAGAAGCATAAAAACACAAAAACTTGCAACCTGCAGGCAATCCGGGGCGCGCAGGTGACCTTGAGACTCGGAACATACAAGGTTCCTGCGCGCCGCGTCAACTTTGAAGACTCATAACTCCGCTTCTAATCGTTTCCCCAAGATCATCTTGGGCTTGTTTTAAAGCTTAAACGCTCTACTTTCATTTGAAATTGTTTTTGTTTTGATCCGTGCGAACCGAACAACCGAAAATCTCAAAAAACGAAAATTTACGAAAGGGGGACCTTGTAAAATGCCCCAAAAGTGGGTCAAATTTTAAAATTTAATTGATTTCATACACATATTCTGAAAGCTCTCATTTTTTTTGGAAATTTTGACACCAAGATCATCTTTCTACGACAAACCGTTGAGAAGTTATGCTAATTTAAAGGTTTTGACTTTGACCCCCTCTCCCCGCTTTTCCCTGGGGGTTAGGCAAAAAATATGACCAGTTTTGAGTGTCTGGGAAGACCCTCTATCATCCCTGAGAAAATCGTACGATTCCGTGTTTAGGCCGATTTGGCCGTTTTGTTGTAGGGTCCTTTGTAGTTTTAATAAAACAATTCATTTCCGACCTGTCTTATTGACTCGATCAGCTGTGCGCAATTGCTGTAACCACTCAAAAAAAAAATCCATAACTTTCGCCCCTGCTTAATGAATTGATGAGACCCTCGAGGGATTAAAGGACAAGGCGCACAAGTGCAATTTTTGAAAGAAATTGACTTATATTAATGATTTCAAGTAAAACTATAGTCTCGATGCATATTCTGTGAAAAATTCGCTTACAGACTTCAATTTTTAAACATCAAAAAGTCAGTTTGAACTCTCTCTTCGCCATTGGGACCTATGTAATTTCTAAACTTCAAACACGTAATTTTTTAAATAGCAAAATCTGTACTATGCACATTGTTCTTCAAGTCCAAACCCTTCAATTAAGATGTGTATGCACCTCAATTTGAAAACTAGAAGTGCAGTTTTGTGCCTGCTCTTTCAAATATTCATGGGTAAAATCAAACCGAGGCGACTAAAAAATGATCAAATCACATTTTAGAGGAAAATTTTTGAGGGAAGAGTACTTTCAACCTCGCTTGGTCGTATATCATCATATTTTCAAATTCAAAATACTAATTTTGGAAATAAGAAATAATAATCCATTTACTGATATTTTAAACATAGGTACATGGTTTCATTCAATTACAAAATCAATATTGTTATGATTAGGGGTTGATCAATATGCATTTTGAGAAAATGAGGTCTGACGTCAGATCACAATTTACTTTTAAATACAATCTTAGAGGGAAAAATAGAGCTTCAAACCCTTTTTTTATCGGTTCTAATTTGATATGGTTTGTATCGTGTCCACTAATTTCAGTCTGGTTGCTTCATCCAGTTTTTTGCAGATGCCACATCGGCCCGCAGAATATACCGTTTGGCGCTGGTGGTGGCTTGAGCCGGTAAAAACTCGAACAACATTTGAAGTATTTTTGATTATCTCTTTTGCAACTAGAGCCTCTCAGTTCGTCACCGAAATTCTTTAGAGGCCATTATTTGACTCCAATTCTCATTTTTGGTTTTTTTGGCTTTGATTTATCCTAATAGTTGCGAGGACCCGCCGCTATTATGCCATTCTGTTTTACATTGTAAAATAGATAAAATAAAAAATAAAATACAAATGTGGACAATAAACAGCTTTTTCTGGAAAGGATTATCCGGTTATTATATTAGTACATTGAAAAACCGTTAAACCATCGAAACACTTAAGGACTTCAATCATTAAATATAATTTAAATTCAAAATATTAATTTTGGAAATAAGAAATAATAATCTTTTTGCTGATATTTTAAACATACAGGGGTTCATTTAATTACAAAATTAATTTTTTTTATGAACTATTAAAATTAAAGCATTGAATCAAATAATTTTACCCTGGTAAAAATTGGTGATAGGAGCTGCGTTTCAAAATACCATAGGAGTTCTTATAGCCGACTAAAAAAGGCTATTAAAAATCATATAGCTAGATGTAGAGGGCGGAGCAAATCATATCGCCGGGCTATACGAGGCTATAAAAAAGTATACAGTCAGGCCATAGTTCCTACCGCCGGGCTTTACACTTTATCGTCATTGGCTATAAAAGGCTATAAGAAATTGCTTTGGAAATCATTAAGTTTGACACGGAACTACCGTAATATTCACAAAACACACATTATATTTTCCTTTAAAACATTTTTTTTTCATCAATTAAAATGAGAATAATCCATACAGAGTGTGCATTTCAAAATCATGAGTTGAAACACGCTGACTCCGCTAGATTAAATATTAGAGCCTAACACAAAGCGGAGCGGCGACGCACTGGTGCCTACAAACCTAACAGGGATACTTCACGCATTGCCCTGTTAGGTTTGTAGGCGCCAATGCGCGTTACGCGCTCTCTGTCCGCCCGCCGCGCCGCAGCGTTCCACGGCGTCTGAAGCAACTATTTCACACCAGATGTATTGCACAGTATCATAAGAAATTGAAAGCGCTCCAACATATTAAGAATGACAGGCATCCTTCAAAAGTACGGAGTTTTCCTCGCAAAATAAATCAAGATACTACGGCACAAAAAAAGAGCGGTAGTCCAAAAACTAACTAAGTCCTAGCATCCGTATTTAGTAACGTTTAGCATAAAATTTATCGTCTGGCTGTTGCTTAATCGCCATCGGCTATAAAAGGCTATAAGAAATTGTACAGCCGGCTACAGAAGCTATTGGAAATCTTACAGCCGGCTTTAGGTCTATAGTATTTTGGAACACACATTCTACTGCCAATTTTTACCAGGGTAAGCATAAAAAATAATTTATTTCAATGGAGCTTCGTGTAACTTTCAAGCGGGTACAAATAAATTTCGCAATAAAATCATTTAACGAAGCCTGTCATCCTGTGTGACCAGTGAATGGCTCACATAGCCTCATTAATTAATGGAAGTGGATACAATATCATCGTCGATACTCAGACTAGACGCTGGAGAAATAGCAACTGTCACAGAGGGTACTAAAATTACAGGGCACCAGACTCGACTTCATAATGATTAGTGGTCCGCATCGCATTACAGTTTAACTTTTCCTTTTTTACGCTCTGTCAATTAGTTGTGGGTGAGGTTAATTTTAAAATCATTCGAAGCATTTTTTAAGTCCATTAGAGTATGGACGCGTCGGCGACCTATTTCTGAAGGGTTTCATCTTTCTTTTCTTCACCATCTTTGGTTATCATGCTGAAAAATTGGCGGATGTTTCAAGCGAATACGGACGGGAATGACTCAAAATATGATTTTATTCGCTGCACCTTCAATTTTACTGAAATTCGTCGTTTTTGAACATACACTGGAAAAAGAAGTCACTTGGATCTACAGTCCACACTCTTAAAAACATTGACAAGAAAAATAAACTCTTGATTCAATCGCACTTTTTGCTTGAATTCAAAGGAAATCCGCCTAAATAAAGAGGCTCGGCTCTTTGATTCAAGGAAAAATCTGATTGAAACAAGAGTATTTTTTCTTGTCAATGTTATTAAGAGTCTGGACTCTAGATCCAAGCGTCTTTTTTTCCAGTGTAAAAGAACGCTACTACTTTTCAATTTTGCCAAACTTCCCCTCACATATTACAATTTTACGACGAAACTTTTGGCCAGATCTCACTGAAAATTCCGCTGATTTTTCCTCCGATCTCATGCAAAAATCAGACAAATTTGAACAAAGCATTTCTAGGTACTTTCTTGTAAAATATCGCATTGTTTGAGTCAACATGGCAACCTTGGAGTGAAGTTACGTTCCTTCGTTGCGGAAACTACGAAATATGCAATTCGATTTTATCCTTGAGGTATTATAAAATTCAATTTTGTGCGTTACACAGAGTAGGTGCTTCTCGGCATGGACTTTTTGTACGCCGATGTTGTCAGCAATAAAGCAGCAGGGCGTAATAGTTAACTGCAGCCAACAAACACCTTCCCACCTAATGAACATTTTTTCGTATACGCTGAGAAAATTCAGTTTCTCCAGATTTTGAGGGTGGGTTATTTTTTGTTTATCATTCATTTATCGTTAATCACATGAAACTTCAACAGAAAAAAGATGCAGCATCAAAATTGTCGCATTGCTAGTGTTATCAAATTATTGCGCATGGCGAGACAAGATTCGGGACATTGCAAGACACAAACCTTCGAATGGACAACCATTGCTGCACTATGGATGTTTTCTGGCTTATTTCAGCAGCTGAAGGCAAAATGGATCGCATTTTGCGACAAGGAACCAGGAGTTGCAATGTTGCTAGGATTGTGTAACTTCATCCTTTGATAGAAAACTATTGAAAGCCTGAAAGAATATGAAATTTATAGGTATGGTAATTTTTGTCATAAATTTCCAGTTTTTAGCGAGTAAAATGGAAAACTATTAATAGATTATCAGGTTTTTCCTCCAAGACAAAAGAACTTGCACAATATTAGCAGCATTGTGATGATCCTGGTTCCTTTTGCAAAATGCAATCCAAATAGCAATGTGCGTAGTTTTCTTGTCTCATTCATGTCAATAATTTGGCTTCTCCTGAGGCATGCATATCGACGGTGAAAGTCGGCAATCACATAACTCGTTTGCGGTGTCTGAAAAGCTCCGCCTCTACGTCATTTTTTTAAAGGAGAACAAATTGATATTATTTCTTGAAGTTTTGCAGAATTTTCTTCGCATTGAGAAGAAAAATCATGCCAGTTTTAAAGAATTGCGTTGAGTAGTTTTCTGTTTAAAAAATGAAGTATGACAGGAAGTCTGCGACGTCGCAAACCGAGTTATGTGATTGCCGACTTTCACCGTCGATATGCAGTCAGGAAATACATATAGCATAGTGCCCACCCGAGGTTGCTTCATCACTTCATTTTCGAGCTTTGAAGCTGTCTTTGTCGTCTTGTGTTTATAGAAATACCCGTCATACGAGAGCAACGGCTAGGCAACAGCTCAGTGAGTAATTCGGGCCAATTATGACCACTTGCCCAGAGTCTCATAGCCTCAATATCCGGCGCCATCAAACGGTCCCTATCGAGGAACGCCACCCGCTGTCGGATGCGGCTTACCTCTTCCTCCAAGGCCGCCGAACTCCTCAACGGACGATGAAACTCGATACCTTGGGCAGCCGCCATGGCCTCAATACCCATCGCAGCGGAGGCGTTGAAACACATGTCGCCCAACCGCCTTGCAGCGTAGGCCGCCATGGAAACGTGGTCCTCCTGGTTGGCGGAGGTCGGGATACTGTCCACACTCCCCGGGTGAGCCAGCGACTTGTTCTCGGAGACGAGCGCCGCCACGGTGACCTGGGCGGTCATGAACCCGGAGTTGAGGCCGCTGTCCGGGACCAGGAACGGAGGCAACCCTGAGAGCTCGGTGTCGAGGAGCAGCGCTAAACGACGCTCGGAGATGCCGCCAACTTCGGCGACGCTCAACGCGATGATGTCGGCGGCGAAGGCGACAGGTTCGGCGTGGAAGTTCCCGCCGGAGATGACGTCGCCACTGTCGCTGAAGACGAGAGGATTGTCGGAGGCGGCGTTGGCCTCGATCTCCAGAACGCGGGCGGCGTGGCGGAGGTTATCCAGACATGCGCCCATAACCTGTGGTACACAGCGGATTGAGTAGGGATCTTGCACGCGGCCGCAGGCCGCGTGCGAATCCAGAATTTGGCTTCCTTCCAGGAAGCCAGACACGGCGGCAGCGACTGCGATCTGGCCGGGTTGTCCGCGAGCCTGGTGGACGCGCGCGTCAAGTGGCTTGGCCGAACCTTTGATTGCCTCCAGTGAGAGCGCGCCGGCCACCAGTCCGGCGGCGAAGAGGTTCTCCGCCTCGAAGAGGCCGCGTAGCGCTAAGGCGGTGGAGGCTTGTGTGCCGTTGAGCAGCGCCACACCCTCTTTCGGCCTCAGCGTGAGGGAGCGCAGACCAGCGCGTGCTAGTCCATCTCCGGCTGGAATCAACTCACCATCCACCAGTACCTGTCCTTCGCCCAGGAGCATTAGGGATAGATGCGCCAGGGGGGCCAGGTCGCCGGACGCTCCCACTGAGCCTTTTTCGGGGATGCACGGCATCACGTCGGCGTTGAATAACGCTAGAAGTGCTTCTACAAGTTCCAGTCGTACTCCTGAGTGGCCGCGAGAGAGGCTGATGATCTTGAGGGCGACTGTGAGGCGTGTCACATTATCCGGGAGTAAGGCGCCGACACCCACGGCGTGGGACACTATGAGGTTACGCTGTGTTTCCTCCAGCAGCTCCATTGGAATCCGCGTCCGTGCTAGTTTGCCGCAGCCTGTGTTGATGCCGTACACTGTGTTGCCTGACGCCACGATTGCTTCGACGGTTTGATTGGCGGCGGTGATCGCTGCGCGTGCCTCGTCGGCCAGATGGAGGGTTACTTGATCCTGGTAGATGGTGCGCAGGGTGGCGAGGTCAACTTCGCCGGGGACGAGGAGGATTTCCTGAGCGGATCTTGACATCGTCTACCCTTCGTCTGTGACCGCTGTGGCAAAGTTCTTTTTGATGAATTGAAGTTCGCGATGCAACTGGGAGGTGGAAAAAAGTGAAGGTGCGTGCCGAATTAACAAAGATATTTAAAAGTAAGAGGGACATGCAGCCCTGTGACTTTTGAGGAAATTGACACAGAGATTTGAAATTTTTGAATTTTTAAATGAGCTGTTTCTTGAAACCTCTCTCCTCAATGAAGCTTCAAGTGTGAGTTATTTATGCAGCGGGTGTTCCTCCCTTATCGCCCAAGTAGCACAGTGCAACGAAAATATTGAAATTAAATTGCAATTTGATTTCAATACAACTGTAATTTTTTTACCATTAAACTGCAATATTTTTACATAATTTAGTCGATTTATGGAGATTTTAAACACTCAACAAAATGAGCTCCATGTGTCAGAAAGATTGGCACTATGCAATGCATTGAAAAATTGCAACTTATTCAATTTTACTGCAGTAAGTTTAATTAAACGGGGCTCCTTCAAATTGGAGCTAGGCCATATGCACAACACTCAGTGGAAATGCAATATTGTTAAAATGTAATTACTACTTATTGTAATCCGTGCTACTTGGGTATCAGGCCGCTTTTTTTATCATACCTCACCACACCATGATTAATTGTTGAGGAGAGTATGAATAAAGATAATTTTTGGCCCACATCGCAATTTTAGCTGATTATTATTACTAAAAGGGGTAGTTAAACTGATTTGAATGCATTTGAACCTTTACAGGATGGACCATTTTGATGCACAAATATGCACATCAGTATGTCAGAGCAAAATGGTGCCTGAATTCCAGCTGTTTTAAATTATCAGGATAGAGAGTCCTCGCGTTGGTTCCATTGGCTTTAAATTAAATATTTTCAACTCCAAAACTATCGTTATCGGCGCAAGATAGTCAAGATAGAACTACTGAACTTTTTACAAACAAGGAACTGTATTTAGAGATTTCAAAAGCCAAACCTAACTCGATCTTTCACAAACTATGAGATTTGAGTACCTCTTTGCTCTGAAATATGATGTAGCTCTCTAATTCTCGCAAAAAAGTTGCTTATGTGGTTTATCATTCGATGCAAGTTGTCGGCAGAAGGCGGCTGAGGGATCCAGCTATGTTTTTTTTTTTTATTTGAACGTTTATTTTTGACATGTCACATAAAAAGAGCGATGCACAATCCGAAAAGGAATATGACATTTTTTAGTTAAAAAAAAGCTCCTGCTAAAGTGCTAACCATTAATTAAAATAGGTCTACCGATGAAAGTGAAATCTCACACGATTTTGTCTTATTGTTAGTAATAACAGCAGATTTTACACAGTCAAATTTCTCTATACTTTCAACGGTGTGTCACAAAGCAGGGTGTCTATTGAAAAAATGTTGCAGCTTAGCCTCCTTCTTCATCAACACTTTTAATTTCTTTTAGAATGTAGCGATGAAATCCGAATATTAACTCACGTTCTCCCTCAGTGAACCTTCTCTCAAAATTCCGAGAGCTTCAAAGTGATTTCCGCTGACTTTGAACACATCAAAAATTTCAAATCTCTGCTTCAATTTGCTTGAAAGCCCCGAGAATATGATACAGCTTTTGAATACACCTTCTCGGTAAATTGTTTGAATTATGAAACGGGATAACACTCTGGAATTCTGAAAAATGAAAACGTACCCACAGAAAAATGTTGACCTGCTCGCACAAAAATGAAACAGATACTGGCAGAACTCTCCGATTGGGATTGGGAAAAAAATGGAGGACATATATCGTTCGCAAGAAAAAAATTAAATAATAAACAACCGTTGCCAAGTTCAGAATGCAAATTAGTATCCTCAAGGTTAAGCTTATATCTAATGACAGAAAACTAGGACAACCTTGTAAAAAATTAGGACGGTGACATCACGATAGCAAGTGCAATTCAATGGTGTATATTTAATTTTATACAATTTCATCATTTCGTCCTTTTTTCTCATCGTATTTCATACGCGATCATCACAGAGCGGGTCAATGTGTGAGGGAATACGAGTTTTGCACATCGAGGCAAACTCTACTGCAAGTCAGGATGATTAATTTTCGACACGTTGATGTAATACGTCGCATAGTGGGATGGACATTGAAAGAAGGTGGACATTAATTTTTTTTTTTTTTTTTTTTTTTTTTTTTTTTTTTTTTTTTACTAAGATCACATATATTTTGACGTCCATATCGTCACATTATAAATTTCAAATGGTGTTTCATGAAGGAAATTTTACAAAATTACCAATGGAGCTACTTTTAATCCTCTAAATTTCGTATTAACAGAGAAATAAACTTGAATTTTTCAAAATAATGTCCGACCCCGCCCACTGACTCACTTCACTGTGCGACGCAATTGAGGAGCATTCCGGAAAAGGGGCACATACGCGTATGTGCCCTTTTTCCGGAAATGGCATAAACGGATTCCTTCATCCTAATGTATACCAAATAGAATGTGACGGAAGATAAAAATGGAAATAGCCTCCATGCAAGCTTGGTCTTCGATTTCCTTTCGACATTTTTGTAGTTGTGAATGCATAGCTTAATTGCGCTCCAGCTAGAATTGAGGAGCATTCCGGAAAAGGGCACATACGCGTATGTACCCTTTTTCCGGAAGTGGCAGAAACGGATTCCTCGCATCCCAATGTACTGCTGTCCCGAGTTTCAGCTTAATTGATCAATTTTTTGAGCTAAGAGACCAAGTTTTGTGAGGCTATTTTGTCAGGCGTATTTCATCTATTTGCCCCTGGGTACGGTCGCCGCGACGCGACATTGAGGAGATAGCGCGCAGGGCGCATGGCAGGCAGGCAGGTGATGGGTACTGATATAAGTAAGGATCCCTCACTACAGATGCATCGCTTTGATTCTACTAATGAATGCAATATCATCGGGTTGCAGTGATTGTCTACGCGTTGCACCGGTGACACGTAAAATTTTGTAATTATTAATGATTCAATTTTTAATGGTCTCTTGTGGATTTGCATTTTTCGACTTTTTCGCGTGTTTTGCTGTCTTTTTTATTAACGATGATCGAAAATGATCCACCCGCACGTTCGCGATCGAAATTATGATTTATTTTCGTTTAGAAACTCGTTAAAGTCTTGAAAATTTAGCTTTGAAAGCCAAAACCTATAACCACCGGTCCATTTCCGGAAAAAGGGCACATAACGGAAAATTTTAAAAAATTCCTCCCACAACACGGAAAGAAGTGTAAGTTTTACCAATGGTCGTTATTCATTCTAGGTTGTATGAACGTTGATAGGAGTGCCCCAGTTCCGATGTATGTCATCATCAGTGCCCAGAAAGTAGGAATGAAAACTTCAAATGAGTTTTTCTCACAACTTGTTTTTTCGGTATGTGCCCTTTTTCCGGAAAGCTCCTCAATTGTATTTAGCAAATGGGTGGTTTTTATACGAGGATTAACAATAAACAAGTGGTACGGAATATAACAAAATAATATGAACTATGCAAAACGATAATCCGGGTATCGGAACTTGGCTGTGTTTGAAAACGCCTTCAAATGCGGCGTGATACCTCACGCATTCCGGAGAGTTCAAATAATTGTATCATTGCGCCGTAAGAATGTGACGGAAGATTACAATTGAAATAGTCTTCATGCACGCGGGTTTTTTCGATTTCCTCTGACATTTTTGCAGTGGTGGATGCATAGCTGAATTGCGCTCCAGCTAGAATTGGATTTAGCAAATGGGTGGTTTTTATACGAGGATTAAGAATAAACAAGTGGTACGGAATATAACAATGGCTGGATATTAATTGGCGTGTTTTGCTTTATATCGATTGATCAACCATGTAAACCTATAAAAAATGATTGATGAACAGAGTGTTCGCAACGAACACCTTAATAATCGATTCTTTACCATAGTTTCAGATGGGTAAATGTCGATAATTCATCATTCACACCTCGCCACTGTAGTTAGTCTATCGCCCCCCCTCCCCCTTAATCTGCATTAACAACCTGTCTCAACCAAAAGAATCGCTCTATTCTCTCCTCTCGTTCTCTGGCTATCACTTAGTTCATCAATTTTAACAATCAGCCCATTAAAAGCGTCCTCCTGAGGGCCCGTAAATTCCTAGCTGCTTTAGGGCTGAAAACTTCCCCCCTGGTCTTATTACTTGGGCGTATTTCTATCAAACGGAACTAAGTGCCATAGGGGGAGGAAGGGAGAGGGGGGCTTAGATTGGTGGGTGTTGCGGAACGCGATGCTCGTTCCGTCCTACTCGCAGTGCTTTTCCATGGCGCTTAGTTCCGTTTGACAGAACGCGCTATCCGGGATTCTAAAATCCTCAAAAGGAACTCAATTCGGCGCTAAGTTCCGTTTAACAGAAATGAGTCCACTTATCAGTCAGTGCAGCAAATTCAACGATTAGGGCCCTGTCCACACGAGCGCAGTTCCCGGAACTTATTCCTCGAACTGCTGAGTTCCCGGAAGTTATTTCTTGAAACGAGGCATGCTGTTCACACGAGTTCGCCCAAACTGGAACCGGAACTTCAATAAAACTATACAATGGACCACTAGATAAGGTACGAATTTCAGCATTCTGATACATGTTTCTTAACCAAAATTCTACGTAACACGATGCACACAACGAAAATTACCGAAATTATTTCCTTACGAAGATATTTAATGATTCTTAATGCGTGAATTCAAACCACCCGCTCATGAAAACTCAATGCTCTACGTGATTCACATCGCGCGCTAAACGTTATCATGACAGTCTCTGCGATATAAAAATCTGGCAACCTCAATCTTGACGCTTTGGCTCAGTTATAGCAAATTGCTAATAGTTTGAACAACACATGATGGGAAATGAACATTGTTCGATTGAGAAGCTTGCTGAAACCGTTGTAGTGGGCGATTTGACTCACGTAGAGTTTTGAGTTTCTTGTGAGCGGGCAGTTCAAATTCCTCATAACCAATGTGAAATAAAAACGTTAATATCTTCGTTAGGAGTTGGTTTCCATAATTTTCGTTGTGTGAATCGTTTTCTACGTGAAATTCTGGTTAAGAAACATGCATCAGATCGCTTAAATTCGTACCTTGTCTAGTGGTCCATTATTGCAAAATAATAGATTATTACGACCGCCAAAGTAACAAAACTAAATGTCAAGATATGTAAAGGACGTAAAAAACAAAAACAAGCAAATTCACATGAAAATTAACATATGTAGAAGCTCGGAGTACGGGGGAAGTTCTGGGTTTTGTAGGAATAAGTTTTAGCTCAGCTAAAAACTTGTTCCGGGAACAAGTTCCTCGAAATAAGTTCCGCGAACCGCGCTCGTGTGGAGAAGGCCTAATGAAAAGGACTTACCGACACAGGCCCTCGGGCCATCCCCGAAAGGCAAGTATGATCCTGGGACGATGTTATGAAGATTCTCATCAGAGAAACGATCTGGGTCGAAGACTTCCGGGTTTGGGAAGTATTTTGGGTCGTGGTGGAGGGACAATATCGGGATGAAGCAGTCGACACCTTCTTCTACGAGGACAGACGTCCCCGGGATTCGGAAGGGTTCGGTGCAGGTCCTTCCTAACACTACCGACACCGGATACTTTCGCAGTGTTTCTGCCATGGAACAGAGAGGGTAAGATGCCATGAGAAAAAAGTCCAGTCTCGATTGTTTAATTTGACACAAAAGAGGATTTGACAGAAATGGAGATGTTGCATGTGTGAGGAATTTGCGATTTGACTGTTGATTCATATGTAAAAGTTCGCGAGAAACACGGTGGTGCTACTGGTTTTCTCTGAAATCAACTCCCAAGCTCAAAAAAAGCTCTCAAGTTGAGGCCAAAATGGAGGGGATATCCACTCTACCATGATAGTTCACCTCTACATCAAAACAAACTCTCCATGCAAAGATAGGAAGCAAATACATTAGCAGGGTTGCCGTGTTTTCAGTTTTTGAGTCTCCAAATAAAGTGGCAGCCCTGTCAATGTATTTACTCCCTATATGTGCATGGAGAGTTTGTCTTGATGTAGATGTGGATTCTCAGTGTAGGGTGGGATATCTCCTCCATTATGGCCTCAACTTGAGAGCTTTTTTTGAGCTTGGGAGTTGATTTCAGAGAAAACAGTGGCACCATCGTGTTTCTCACGAACTTTTACATTATAATCAACAGTCAAATCGCAAATTCCTTACACATGCAACATCTTCATTGTAATTTCGTCACCTGCCGGCCAAAGTATCGCAAGCGCCATGCGACGTTTGAAAATTTCCGCCGCCGTTTTATTTTTTTACAGAGAAATTGTTCAAAAAAACTGTCCGAAAATTTCACTGAATTTTCTTTGAGCTGCGGATACAATTCAGTAAAATTTTCAAACAGATTCAACCAACAGTTTTTCTGTAAAAGAATAAAATGACGGCGTAAATTTTGAAACTTCGCATGACGCTTGTGAGACTTTGGCCGGAGAGTGACGATGTATAGCTTGAATCTTGAATGAGGCATAGACAAGAGGATTTCGTACGGCTGTAGGATATTTATACTTTTCCCCACGTAAATATCCATGAAAAACACCATTTATCAGAAAGTTCAAAAAATCATTTCTGAGGGGACAAAAAGCTAATTAAAATCGGACAATCAAAAACCTACAGTCCAGTTGACGTAGTAAGGCAATACCTCAGGCTGAAATCAGCCTGTACCAGTACAGGCTGTTCTCGCCCGCGTTTCGGGCTCTGTGCCGCGAAATGAAGTTTAATTTAATTCGGTCGTTGCGAAATAACCCGCATAAGTATGTGTCGAAATCGTCCGGATTTCGGATTGTAAGTTCGTCATAACCTTGAATAGTGGCGATTTTTACGTGTTGGCAACAATGGGTTTCATTCATTAGTTATCATTAAAATAATATGCACTCCAATAAAGACGCATGCTGATTTATATTATCGTACCTACATGGAAAAATAATTATCATGTCTGTGCCACCCTTTGACCGTGCTATCATTTTACGCTTTTCGTGGGACTCTGAAAGCCTAAAAACTCGACCTGTATGACTTTATTCTCCGCAAAAAATGGAGAGAAACAGTGTGATTCTCGAAAAAAAATATCCATCGAAGCTTGTTTGGAACTTATTTCAGAAGTTTGAATTAATTATTATTACTTTTTTTTATATAAATCCTGTCACCATTTTTTACATTGGACCCGGGGCTTCATGAAAGCCTATAAAACTCAAAAATCGATCAGATATTGGCACAGATTTTCTTTATCAAATGGATTCAGATGACACTATTTTTTATAAAAAGTTACTTTCGGCTGTCTCACTTAGAATGGATTTTTATACAAGATTCAATCAGAGGAAAAACATCGTTACGAACTTGAAACGTCGAATTTCATCTGAAGTTCCTGTAAATTTCAAGGAAAAATATACATATCTTCCATCAAAAATAACTATTTTCTGAGAGGAAATTTGGCAACTCTCGAATGTTCATACGGCGTTTTTCCTTAACACGGCAGAATAAGTCTCGATAAATCAGAGAACAGAGACTTTTCGGCTGGTTGGGCTAGTGAGACCTAATTCTCTATGCCGATTACGCTTTCACATTCAAAAATTCTCACCGGATATGACTTGTTCCATATACTGGAGATTCTTGAGTTGGTCGTAGGGTAGTTGGACGGCGGCGGGGGTCTTAAGGCTCTGGAGCTCCTGAAACATCTTGTCTTGTACGTCCGGGCGATGTGCTACCTCGAAGAGACAGAACGCGAACACAACCGCTACTGCGTCGTAACCGACCGCCAGAAATGCACTCACCACCCCCATCATCACATCATCCGTTATCACTGAGACTGAGAGCAAAGTCGAGTTTACCACAGATACAAATTTTTAAGAGCAGCCCGAGACAATGGTAACGGTAGAAACTACAAAGGGGGGAAACGGGAAACAAGGCTAAAATACACAATTAATAGTCTGTACTGCCGTGCTTAGGAAGAACGCCGTATGAACATTCGAGAGTTGCCAAATTTCCTTCACTAAAATGTCTATTTTTTAGGAAATTTATGAGTATTTTTCTCTGAAATTTTCAGGAACTTTGGGTGAAATTGCGAGCAAATTATCTAAAAAATTGGAAGAAAAATATTCATGAGTTTTATCGGGAAAGTCGTGTTTTATCATAGGATATTTGGCAACGCCTAAAGGTTCATACGGCGTTTTTCCGTAGCACAGAAGTGTAGGGCTCAGGTTTTTATCGTTTTTATTACATTTTTATTGTAATTTCCGACTGAAAATGACTCAGTTTTGAGTCGGAACGTCTCGGTTTTTATTCATTGGGTATTTTAGCCTTGTTTTCCGTTTCCCCTTGTCTTTTTCTAGTTTTTTACACTGATATATGTACCTTGAAGTCACTATTCACAGCATAAATTTGAGTGTAACTCTTATACCTTTGTAGGTTCTTAAGGTTCCTTATTGTTACCCTTCTAAACGAAGGGAAGAACAACAAAAAAAGAAGATAGAGGAGGAGTAGAAATCCTATCAGAATTTTAGGTTTCGGTAGTGCGTCTGTACGAGAGACGCACTCGATGGTCAATTATTAGACAGAGTTCATCAGAGAGCAACCAACCCACGTTAAGTTGAAACTGAGCAAAAGGGTTTTAAATGTAATTCCTGCATAAGGCTTAATGTAGAACATAGAATTTAACCCCTCTTTCCGTAAACCAATTTCTTTTTTTCGACTTTCAGTTTTTGGCAGGAGAAGATATACGGCCTAGAGAACTCAAAAACACTCTTAAATCAATTTTTCCGAAAATGTGGCTGGTTCCTCTCCGATAAACTCGGTGCAAATGAGGTTCTTTTCATTGATTGGATAGGTTTGAATGTGAAAAACCACTAAGCCAAGGTGTTATTTTGAGCATTATTTTGAGAAAAGCTTCGGCAATGATTTAATAAAATAGTATTCTCAAAATAACACCTTGGCTTTGTGGTTTTTCACATTCAAACCTATCCAATCTTAACTGGTGTTACAGTGATTTCATCACTATGCTCAAATATCTTTTCATTGAGGTTACCGTCAGCGGCGGTTTGAGGGTTATTCTGCTCAGCGTGACGCAGGTTGACGAGGATCTGAAGGAAATCCTTTCTCGTCTCTCCCTCGGCGGTGCTCTTCATCTGAACGGTGTCCCTGATGATCCTCTCGAAGAACTCTTCGACTTCCTTCTCGGCCGACCGGAGGCCGAGGAGTTTGACCAGTCGCGGAGAAAGCAGCTGCACCAGCATCCCAAAGAAGCGGCTCCACGAGAAGACCATCGCGCGGTCCATCATCCGCTTCAGCTCGTCGTTCGGGTCCTAAAAAATAGAGAGAAAGAAAACCTGGGTCATATCTTCAAAATTTGAATATATCGGGCTCATCTAGAGACAATTGCTAACGATAACAGCAGGTTGATCTCCGAGGAGTTGAAATAGTTGCTCAATGTGAAGCAGTGGCGTGGCGTGAATTGCGATATATCGATTGTTCTGCCATTTAAACCTATGGAAAAGGATCGATAAACAGGGTGTTCGCAGCGAACACCTTAATAATCGATTCTTTACCGTAGGTTTAAATGACATGACAATCGATATATCGCAATTCACGCCACGCCACTGATGTGAAGGCATGCATACGGCTCTTCCCAACAATAACTCATCGTTCTGAAGAGAAAATATTTTTCTTCGGAACACTAACTGATTTCTCTGGCGAGAAAATAATTCTCTCCGTAACACTGAGTAATTATTGATCAAGAGAGAAAATTCGTTTGCAGTGTCAACAAAACCTCCGCTCCTATTTTATTTTTTTGAGGGAGAACAAATCAATATCATCCCTTGAAGTTTTCACAGAGTTTCTTCCCCACAGATAAAGCAGTTTAGGAAAGTTAGTCCGAGATCCTTGGTATATTGGTTGCACCGTCGGATAATCTTCATCGCATGTTTCAAAATTTCCGCTCCACTGGAAAATAAAATAAAAAACACATTAGATCCAAAGTCCAGATTCTTAAAAACATCGACAAGAAAAAGTACTCTTGATTCAACCAGAATCTAGCTTAAATCAAGAAACAATCCTCTTAATTTAAGTGGATTAAGTTTTGATTCAAGCAAAAATCCGATTGAATTAGGAGTATTTTTTCTTGTTAATGTTTTCAAGAGTCTGGACTCTAGATCCAAGCGACTTTTTTCCGAACTGATCAATTTTTAATCAAACCTGAATGGCATCGCTCTTGATGCCCAGCGCGGAGGCGGCGATAATCTCCATGGAGAAGTTGCCCATGAGCTCTTTGGCACAGAGTTCTATTTCTTCCTTCTCTCCCTCTGAGCACAGCCGCAAAATGTGAGCATCCAGTCGCTCCGCGCAGCCCTGAAGCGTCTGGTACATGAGTCGCAGCTTTGCTGAGCTGAACGCTTGAGCTACCTGATAAAAAAAAATGATAAAAAATAAAATAAATAAACGGATGATCGCGTGACGCTTAAAAATTTCAGATGTTTAAAGGACGTTCCGAAGTCCCAACAACCCCAACCAGATACAGTGAAAAGAAATTCAAGAGGGAACGATTAAAAACGAGTGGTAGACTACACTCAACCATCAACATCCCTCCCGGTGGTTGGGAAATAATTTAACTATTTTAAGAACACGGATCATCTCCAATTGTGACACTAAGCGACACACAAAGATAATTTCCTTTCCTCAGAGCAGAATTTCTTTTCAACGGAAGAGAAAATAAATTACCTTTCCTCCGAAAAGAATTTCCTTCCATAGGAAAAAATAATTCTCCTCTTTCGAAAGCCTGTCCTTTTCCTTCAAAAGGCTTTTCTTTTCTATGGAAAAGATATTTTCCTTTCCTCAGTAAAGACTTTTTTTCAAAGGAAAAGATAGTTTTTCTTTTTTCCGAAAAACTTTTATTTTCAAAAGAAAATAAAATTTTCTTTCTACCGAGGGGCGTTTCTTTTCGACAGAAAACAAAATATCCTTCCTTCCGGAAAGAGTTTCTTTTCTCCAGAAAATATACTTTTCCTTATGCAAAAAACTTGTCCTTTCCAAAGAAAATCGTTTTTTCCTTCCACCATGACTACTTCTATTCGCCGAATTACTTCTGTTCCAGAGCAGGGAGAGCGCTTCACGCCATTTTCCTCCAATTTGAGGACTGTACAGTCGCCCAAATCTGTACTAACCAGCTTATTGGATTTGTGCCTGCCGGCTCTTTCCATGTCATTTTTTTCAACGGGATCACACTCCGCTGCCCCTCTCTAAGGCTGGATGTGGCAGTCGTGGTACGGCGCACAGTGGATCGAGTCAATAGGAAATGTCGGACAAAATTTGGAAACCTTAAACGCTTATAACTCCGTTTATACAAAAATTTGAGGTTCCAAAAGTGTTCCAATGGTTTTCTCGGGAAATTTTCTTCGTAAAGCATCCCTAGAAATTTAAAATTGGACGAAATAAACACCGGAATTCTCAGTTTTAGTCAAAAATTTCATGTCCGACCTCTCTAATTGACTCGATCCACTGTGCGGCGGACTGTGTTTATTGATATCGTCCAAAAGCTTTCGTCCTCGCAACTAGGAGAAATATGGACCGATCTGGAAAGGTTTTATGCTTGTTTCGATATTATTATAGGAGCCACGACGAGCCACCGACGCGACGGTAGGATCTTTCGTCAACGGCCACTTCACGTTGAAAGCACCGGTTTTCGTCCTCGTACTCCTCGTTGAGGAAATGAACAACTCTTTAAAGAGCCTTATGCAAAAACGGCCAAATCCCCCGTAGCTCCGATTGCTTCCATTTTTTAGTATGCTATTTTACCATAACAAAGGGCCCCGTTTCTGATAATTTCAAGTCCAAAAAAAATTTTCCCGCGCTTTGGCGGCGTTGCCAAGTTGCAACCTTAAAAATTCGATAACTTTTGAACCAATTGAGTTATTGATCTGCGGTTTGCGCTAAAATTCTTTAAAAATTATGAACTTTTGTTTTATGTATGGTTTTTGGATAGAACGTAACATTAAACTTATGATTCACCTCTTTTTTTGGATTTTTGATCCGTCGAATTTTACGTGTTCGTAAGTACCCAAAAAAGCCATTTTTTGATTTTAAAAAAAATATGTCCAATCGATTTCTCGTCTGATTCCGCATCTATCGATATGTCATACTTGGCGGAGAAACGATTGGTATAGAAGTTACGACCATTTTTATACGCGGGTTTCGACGCGCCGTACCCATTCCGCACCGTTACAGCCGTCCTGGGCTCCTCGCCGCGTGGCCTATAGCGACTGGTTCATCGACTTTACTCAACTTTTTAGTTTTAACTGACTTACTAAAGAGATAATTTGTAATAATAAAGTTTTTGTGCCCAGTGATTTGTTGTTCTAACCCATAGTTAATAGCCAGTTCTAAGTGTCAGAGACCATCCAGGCAAACGAATAATGTAGAATAAGTAGAAAATGACTGAGATAAGTGACTGTTCGAAGCTGTGACGGAAAGAGAACTGATATTTGGGCTACATTTTGCAATAAGGAACTAGAATTATCGGCTCCTTTAAGAAACAACGTATGTGCTTTTAGTTTCTTTAGGCAAATAAGTGCTTTTACGGATAGGTCAGAAATTATGGTACCTCATGCCAGAATGACGTTTATTTAGCGAGAGATATTAGAAGCATACCTGCGGGGTTATTAGGAAGTATTAATTACCTTTGGATCGATTAGAAATCTGGGATTAGATAGACAAAAGTTAGTTCGCAGTGCAGATAGTGCAAATAATGTCGTCAGGAATAGACCTCTATTTCGAAAAAATGATAATGTAATTACATACATCTATTCTTGAACAAAACTTATAGTCTCTGTGAAGCTCTTTAAAATGATGGATATCGATGAAGATTATTAGCGTAACTTGAAATGGATATTTATACGTATTAATTGAGAACGACAGTATTCAAAAGTAGGGAAAACGTAACATTACAATCTTCCTTTTCATCGCAACGGAATCAGTGGCGTGGCATGAATTGCGATATATCGATTGTTATGCCATTTAAACCTACGTAAAAGGATCGATAAACAGGGTGTTCGCAGCGAAAACCTTAATAATCGATTCTTTACCATAGGTTTAGATGGCATAACAATCGATAAATCGCAATTCACGCCACGCCACTGTGAGGTTCAGTATACTCCGTTTTCCGCGAGAGATGAGGATTTTGTATGATACCACTATTTTAACGCCAGTGCGCGCGGCTAGTATCGCGCTCAAATTGAGGGCGCACAATCGTGAGAAGAGAACAAAAGTGAGGGCGGATACAGCTTTAAAGTGAAGTATTCAGCTGCCGCTTCTTGTTTTCTGCGTTTAATTGTGTGATTCAAATTTGACCATTTTGATCAAACAATTACTTGTTTGCGATTGAAGTGCAATCAGTGTTCGAAACTCACTTTTGAGTTTCAGGAGCCATGTGGCGCATCAAGCCCGATTTTTAGGCGCCATTGAAGATTTTTCAGGGGCCAAATTGACTCTTTGCCTATATTTTACGCATATTTATTTAGTTAGATGCAAGATGTTTTCGTAACAGAACTAGTAAGTAGCTGTAACTTGGGTAAGACAAAAGCACTAAGAATGAAATTGTGAAGAATAGAAATAGAGTTTCTTTTTAATTCAAATAGATTTGTTTTCTTTCTTTATGTGACTTCTTATGAAAATCAAGATTTTTCGGGAGCAATTTTTAGGGGCCACGTTGACGCAGTACCTTCATTTTTTAGGTGCCATGACCGATTTTTTAGGCGCATTTGGCGCGTTGGCGCCTGTGAGTTTCGAACACTGAGTGCAATATTAGTATTTTTAAAAAAAAACGAATGAAAGAAGATGCGGTAATATTTTTAATTGCAATAAATAAGATGTAAATAACGATTTTGTCTCTCAAGTCACCGATTCTTCTCCCTGAGATAACAACGGAAATTTTCGAGTTCAGGTAAAGTGATCGATAATTAAAGTGACAGTATGGGAACACACTCTCAAAGGCGCAAGTGAAACTATTTATAAAGTCCCGAGGGGTTTTCTTCATAGAGAAGAATGCCTCTGCAAGTTATAAGTATATCGGATTATAGCCGATGTCTCATATTATCCAATCATCACTTTTGCACTTAAAGACTAATGGAAGCCTTTCATTTACCCATCATTCAGAACTACTCAATACTCTTGATACGCGCGTTATTTGATTAGGAACGGTTGTTGGAATAATTATTTTTAGCGCAACTCTTACTCGGAAATGGATAAACCACGATATTTTAATACGCTAGTATAGACAAAAACTATTTGTCTTTAAGCTTTGTATACCTCTGTACTAAAACGAAAATAAATTAAATTTAACAATTCAACAACGACAAAATGATATTCTGGGACTTTCTCAGAGCATCCGCGGAAAAAAAGCTTGTATGCGGAGACAAAATTCGAGAAGGTCAATCGGACTGCATTCTGCAATTAGGAACTACAATTTCTGGCTCTGTTCAGGAACAACGTATGTGCCATTAGTTTCCCTATGCACAAAAGTGTTTTTACGGATGATGCAGAAATTGTTGTTCCAAATTGCAAAATGGAGTCCAATTGGATTTACCTGACTTTTTTGCGACTATCCTCCTTCTCTCCTCCTTCCCTTTTCCTCCTTTCCTGATCTTCCTTTTTTGTTTTGGAATATCCAAGCAAAAAATTAGCTTGCATCGGAGACACAATGCGGGGCGATGAATTGGACTGCATTCTGCAATTAGGAACTAAAATTTCTGGCTCTGTGTAGGAACAACGTATGTGCCATTAGATTCCCTATGCACAAAAGTGTTTTTGCGGATGATGCAGAAATTGTTGTTCCAAATTGCAAAATAAAGTCCAATAATTGGATTTACCTAACTTTTTTGCGACTTACGGAATATCCAAGCAAAAAATTAGCTTGCATCGAATATACATCAAAGGTCGATTGGACTGCATTTTTCGATTGAGAACTACGATTTCTGGCTTAGTTTAGGAACAACGAATGTGCCATTAGTTTCCCTATGCACAAAAGTTTTTACAAATGAGACAAATATTGTAGTTCCGAATTGCAAAATGAAGTCCAATTGGAATTACCTAACCTTTCTTGCAAGTCACACCTCCCAGTTTAGAGCAAAAACTGTTGCAAGTTGCTTCTTATTTCAGTGCACGCATGGTGATTCCGTGACAATTTTGAGAACGGAGAAAAAACTACGTTGTTTTGAACGCAAAATAAAGTTCTGCGTTGATGAATTTTTCCCCATTATCATCACATTATAGACGCTCTTGTTTCTGGAACATTCTGGAACAGTTCATTTAGAAATTTCCTCTCTTTTTCGCCCCTCCCCAAAGGGTTTTGGGTTAAGTATTTTTCTTTTGTTTTGAACTTTTACGGACTTTTACCCCTCCCTTCCCCCAAAAAATACATCCTCACAGCGTTCTTTTCGTTTCTTATTGTTTACACAATTTAATCCTTTTTCATTGTTTTGTAGTCTCGAAGTTTCTCGAAGAACAGAACAGGGATTTTAAATCCTGTTTTCAATAAAGAGATCCCTCCACCTCATTGGAACAAAAGGAATGCATTTTTGTCCTTTTGTTCCGTGAAATTCGGGTTTCCCGCCACAGGACAACGAGGAAATTACATTGTTTCTAAATTACATCGTAATTGCAGGAGGGGTCAGCAGAGGGGGGTGGGAATTTTGGAGGTGGCTACAGACCAACCGAGCTTACAAAAGGGAGACCCCTTCCCTAAAGTTCAATCAGTGTGAGTTTAGAAAGCGAAGAAGTTCCATGGGTGAACAGGTCAGAGGGTAAGTGGTTCAGTGGCTTAGTTGTTTAGTGGTTCAGTGGTTCAGTGGTTCAGTGGTTCAGTGGTTCAGTGGTTCAGTGGTTCAGTGGTTCAGTGGTTCAGTGGTTCAGTGCTTCAGTGCTTCAGTAATTCAGTGCTTCTGTGTTTCAGTGTTTCAGTGTTTCAGTGTTTCAGCGTTTCAGTGTTTCAGTGGTAGTGATTACACTAGTGGTACACTGCAGTCAGCAACCGGAATTCCAACATTTGTAGTAACTCAATTTGGATTAAGCCCCTAATATGTAAGTGAACCTTATAGCTTACTCATTCCTTCTATTTTTATACACTTGAAATTTTGATAGTTTTAATTTTAAATTTTTTATTTTTTCAAATTTTTATTTCTCCAATTTAAACATTTCAAATTTAAATTTTTAATTACAAATTTCAAATTTTGAATTTTCAAATTTTTAATTTTTATTTTTCAAAGTTAAATAAAGCAGTCATTTTTCAAATTGAAATTTTTTCGCTTATAAATTATAAATTTTAGGTATATTCTATAGTATTTTATCATTACTACGGCCGTACCAGGTTTACATTTTTATTAATCATCGTTTTAGGTACTCGTATTTTCAGAAAAAAGATAAAGGAAAAAGAAGGTAAATAAATAAAAAAGGAAAAAGGAAAGTAATAATATTTTATTCCAATTCATTCGAATTCTATGGATCAACAGTATATTAAGGTGATTCGATGGACGCCATATTTTGTGTCAGAACGGCATGCGATATATCGCATCAATTAGTTCCATTTTTTTAGGTACTTGTCATTTTTCTTCAATTTTGAAATCGCAATTCTGTTGTCAGGAGACTAAAGTACTCACTTACCAATTTGAACAAAGAAATTCAACGTAATAAAGGCGTGGTTTTTTTTTTTAGAGAGAAAATATCGCATTCGAAAGCAGTTTCAATATCAGTATCGAATGCGATGTTTTCTCTCAAAAAAAAAACCACGCCTTTATTACGTTGAATTTCTTTGTTAAAATTGGTAAGTGAGTGCTTTAGTCTCCTGACGACAGAATTGCAATCTCAAAATATAGAAAAATGACGAGTAGCTGACAAAATGAAACCAATTGATGCGAGAAATCGCATGCCGTTCTGACACAAAATATGGCGTTCATCGAATCACCTTCATTGTTTTCCTGCAATTTGCACAGATCTACACAACCAAAAAAACCCTTAGATTGTGAAAACTTTCTTGAATTCTTGAGTAATTTTCAGCGCTTATTCTGAAAAAATAAACGAGAATCAACCCTCAAAATCGCAGATTTTTTAATAGAAATGAACATTCGTTTGGTTAAAGTTTAAAAGTAATCAATCAAAGTATTCATTAATTGGACTGCATTTTGCAATATGGAACTATAAATTCTAGCCCGGTTTAAAAACAACGTATGTGCCATTAGTTTGCACTATGCACATAAGTGTTTTTTCAGATGAGCCAGAATTTATAGGTCCAAATTGCAAAATGTTGTCAAATTGTCCAATCGCTCTCATGCTTTTTGACTTGTATTATTGCTATTTTTCTTTCAGGTCATTTTTTTGAATTTTTGAATCTTGAGTAATTTTTAGCGCCTAGTCAAAAAAATAAACGAAATCAAAATCCCAGAATTTTTAGAAGATGGTCATATTTGCGAGGTTAAAATTGATTGATAATCAATTCAATTATTCATTAATTTCCCAATTATTTTCATGCTTTTAGACTTTTAATAATTCTTTTTTTTTTTTTTGTTTGTTTCAGGTTATTTTGCATCCAGAATCGCATCAAAATACATTGATTAAATAAAAAATGCGCAACTACACCTCCACGTTTGAAAATCTCCGATTGTGTTCCACTTTCAGAAAAGAAAAGTAACCGAGGAATCTCCCTCAAATTCTCCGTAAATATTATAGAATGAGTGAAAAACTCATATTAATGAAAAACTCATATTAATGAAAAACTGCTGATTAGTTCTGGTTGAAAATAACAAAATAAGAGCAGAGATTTGCGACGTCACAGTCAAAGATAAGTATTTTCAACCTTCAGATATCGATATTCGAACTCTCGTTAAAGTTTTAGTAAAAAAAAAAAAAAAATTGCGCACAGGCTATAATTTTAATTTACGGGTGATTTCACGATAACAGGAATAGTTAAAATGTGAAATACCTTAGAAATAAAAGTGCACCAATTTCAACAGGATTTCATTACCTCATTTTAAAGGTATTAAACTTCCTTTTTCCAGCTTTGGCACGCTCCATTTTGATTCAGTGCAAAGTTAAAGTGATTGATAAACAAGCCATTGAATCAGGTACCTATCAGCGCTTCCCGCGGGACTGCTGGAGGTCCATACGTAAACATGGCGGCCCTGCCAAAATGTGTCGGTTACGTAACAGACACAGCGTAACCGACACTCAAAAATGTGAGATTAAAGATGATACAAAAGATGAAACTTGTCAATTCTTGAATTAGGAGGTGGAATTAATGCTGCCTTAAAAGTTTTCTAAACTTTGGAGACCTCCTTTTAGTTTAATACTATTTAATTGAGGTTTTTGCGTAGTGAGGAATTAGTGCTACACACGTAAAAATCATTGGTTTTCATAATAATTTAAGTTTTCATTGTAAAAAAAACTGACTTATCAGTAATGGTTTTGTCAAGAAGACTTCAGCGAACAATTTGATGGCAGTTTTGAAACTCCTGACTCCATCTGGCGAGATAAACACTGCACTTAATACAACTGCAAAAATTTGTTGCCAAATGTGGCGACACCTCTTTCTTATGACTTTTCTCGCTCAATAATAAACATTTCAGTTCAAACTGGCAATTTTCTTGAACACTAGAGTCTCTTTTCAGCAAATATTGCCAAAGAGTTCATGATCAGTGCTGATTTGTTACCGCAAATTGCTCTTTTGCTTCAAAATCGGGGTTGGCGACGCGTAACCGATCGGACATTTTCGGCGTTTAAAGTCTCATATTATTAAATATAATAATAATTCATCATATTTTTTTAGCATGGATAGGTTCAGGGACATCATTCCTATTGATTAATTAATTTGTTTTCAATCGTTTTGCCCTATGTCGTTCATAACCCACGGCGACACGACTATTCCTATTATCGTGAAATCACCCTTACATTAGATCTTTAGCAGCTCTGCTTCCTTCATTTTTCTATTTTTCCAGATCGGCAAAATAGTAATGAAGTTTACGGCATTTTGCTTTTTGAATGAAATCAACTTATTTTATGGGACTAAATTTTTATTTTTCCTCTTCAAAGGCTTCATGCTAATTTTTCTTTCTCCTTTCTCGTGTATTTATCTCTTCTAAATTGACAAGAGACAGGGTCAGAGCACAAGCTACTTTCAGCATACTGATCGCGGATAAAATTGCTTTACAGAATTGGTAGTTTTTCTCATACATCATATTAATTTTTCTCTCCGTGTATTTTTCAAATCTTTATCATGTTTTTTCTTTATCTATTTCTTTTTACATCGATAAGAAACAAACACAGTGAAAGTTGTTTCATCTTCTTTTATATATTCTAAATATCTCAAACTAATTTTCCATTTTTTCTTCTTCTTTCAGATTGGCAAGAAACGGGCGCAGTGAAAGCAGTTCATACCTAATTTTATTTTGCTCTTTTCATTTTATTTCGTAACTACCTCTTATTAATTTCTCTTTCTTTATTCATTCTTTCTTCCATCTTTCATTAGCGTCTCCTCTGAAGACCCAGATACACCTGCGAATTAGAAGCGCTTGTTGAAAGTGAAACACCAATAGGAAAGGAAGATTTTGATAGCTAGACGTCGAGCGATTGAAATCCCGGTTTCCTATTGATGTTTCACTTTTAACAAGCGCTTCTAACTTGCAAGTGTATCTGCCACTTTACACCATTTGCAGTTGAAGTACATATTGTCATTGGACGTATTTCTGTCAAGCGAAACTATGTGCCTTAAGACATGAGCCCTGAGACCCATAAAAATACATGCATAACAGGGCTCACGTCATAATGCACATAGTTCCGTTTAACAGAAATACATCCGATTGAAACTACTAATTCTTTTTCTCTCACAAAAGCACTTATCTGCAAACTGCTAATATTTCTGAAATAAGACAAATTATCAATTCCTCTACTGTACAGCATGGTCCAATTTAGACGTATCATAAAGTCACATTTTGATCATTGAATCGCTCATTAATGATGTTTGATATTTTAAGTATTTAAAATCAGAACAATTATAATTTGACTGCATTTTGCTATTTGGAACTATAAATTCTAGCTTATCTGAAAAAAACATTTACGTGCATAGGGAAACTAATGGCACATTCGTTCTTTTTAAACCGGGCCAGACTTTATAGTTCCAAATTGCAAAATGCAATCCAATTATGCTGCATTCAAAAAGCCACTTGAAATGACTAATTATTTGCTCACAGAATAAATAGCTCAGGAGAACAAATAGCGTAAAAACAATTGCACTAAGGTGATTCGATGGACGCCATATTATGTGTCAGAGCAACATACGATATCGCATCGACTGGTTCCATTTTTTCAGCTACCCATTATTTTTCTCGAAGTTGTTGTGAGGAGACTGAGGAATTCACTTAACAATTTTGACAAACAAATTTTACTTAATAAAGCCGTGGTTTTTTTAGAGGAAAAATATCGCACTCGATACTGATATCGAAACTGCACTCGAGTGCCATATTTTCTCTCTAAAAAAACCACGCCTTTATTACGTTGAATTTGTTTGTAAAAATTGGTGAGGGAATTCTTCAGTCTCCTGACAACAGAATTGCGATCTCAAAATTCGAGAAAAATGACGAGTGGCTGAAAAAATGGAACTAATCGATGCGACACAAAATATGGCGTCCATCGAATCACCTTAAGTTCCAAATATTTGCACGGAATGAATTTAGCATTAGACAAGAGGAGGTATGAGTTTTGACAAATATATTAAGCAAAAATTAAAACTAATTTGTTATAAAAGTTTTTATTTTCAAGTTAGGTTTAGGTTAAGAACTAATCATTCCTTTTTTTTCTTCTTAGTCTGTTTCAGGTCGGAAAGAAACGAAGAGGATGGATGCTCCGCATGTTGAGTCATTGAGGACGGAAGTAGTGCCCTCCTAAATGTGTATTATTTCCATATAATTTAGAAAGTAGTAATTACTAGTATGATTGAAATTTTATCCCATCAATTTTTAATTAATTTCATTCATAAAATCCATAAAAATAATTATATTTTAAACGTGTCGTATCCTTAAGATGATTCAACGGACGCAATTTTTTGTGCCAGAACGACGTGCGATATATCGAATTGATTCGTTCTGAAATTTCAGCTACCTGTCATTTTTTTCGAATTTTGAGATCGTTCTTCTGTTGTCATGAGTCTGAAGAATTCATATTCCAAATTTGACAAACAAATTCATCGTAATAAAGGCGTGGTTTTTTTAGAGGATAAATATGGCATTCGATATTGACATCGAAACTGCACTCGAATGCGATATTTTTCCTCTAAAAATACCGCGCCTTTGTGAAGTTGAATTTCTTTGCGAAATTTGGTACATGAATTCTTCAGTCTCATGAAAAGAGAAGTGCGATTTTAAAATTCGCAAGAAATGACGAGTAGCTGAAATTATGAAATGAATCGATGATATATATCGCACGTAGCTCTGACACAAAAAATGGCGTCCGTCGAATCACCTTAACTTGAATGACCTCAGCTGTTTAAAGGGATACAAGAAGTATTTGCTATTCCTTCCAGTTCTGCGCATGGTTCTCATTTAATTCAGTCAAATAATATTGCATTTAACTGGGAGAAATTAAACTGCATTACGCAAAAATAAATTATCTTTTTCGGTTCACCGTAGGAAAAACACGAGTTTCATTTTTCCAACATAAGTAGGTGAATTTTGAAGAACCAAGAATATTAATTCCTTTTTGCGCAATGCAGTTCAATTACTACAACTGAATGCAAACTTGTAAATGGATTACACTTTGTAATAAGGAACCATTATTTCTTGCCAATTTTAGAAATAACACACATGCCATTGGTTTCCCTATTCAGATATGTGCTTTTATGAGAGCTAGAGATAGTGGTTTCTCATTGCAAAATGTGATCCAATGATGTTGCAAGTCCAAAGAGAGTATGAAACTGCAATTCAAATTAAAATTTGGAAAAATAACGTTTGATTTATTATGGAATAATGCATCGACTAAAATCTTGGCGAGAGAGAACTGGACACATTTAGGCTAGAAGCAACTATGTTGCAGGCAAATCCTAAGCACATAGTTCGTTTTAGCATACATGGGTCCAACTAATTTAATTGCTGATAACAAGAAAACTTCTAATTATAATGAGGGGTTTAATAGAGAATTCTAAAAGCCAGTTTTGTCACCTATTGCAAACACTACTAATAACTCTCGATTTATCTTGTTTGTTCCAGAAGATGCGGCAGAAGAAGCGGGGGTTTTGGGGGAGGGCTCGCTGAGGGGGGAGATTCCCGGGGAACGGGGGGTTCGTGGAGTTGGGAAGAACCGCGAGACGAGGATTCCCAAGGGGGGGAGGATTCCCGGGGAAAGGGGGGGCTCGTGGGGTTGGGGGCGGAATCGCGGAGTAGGGTTTCCCAAAGGGGGTTCCCGGGGAGAGGGGGGACTCCGTTGGGTTTATGTAGGATCGCGGAGCAGGGTTTCCAAGGGGGGAGGGGCCGCGGAGTAGGATCACGGGGGGAGGGCTAGGGTTTTTTTTTTTTTTTTTTTTTTTTTTTTTCCGCGACTGGCTTGCTGAGATCCTCCGGGGCGTTACGTCCGGGGTCTGCCGTCGCCGGCAGGGGCGCCCGCCGGGACCCCGTGGGTCCGTTGGGTGCCCCTGCCCCCGACCCCCCGCGAGGGGGGTCACTTTGCCCCCCCGCAAGGGGGGGCTTTTTGACCCCCCTCGCGGGGGGTCGGGGGTGGGGGCGCCCAGCGGACCCTTATGGGGTCCCGGCGGGCGCCCCTGCCGGCGACGGCGGCTCCGGGGCGTAACGCCCCGGAGGATCTCAGCAAGCCACGAGTGGAAAAAAAAAAAAAAAAAAAAAAAAAAAAAGGGAGGAGGTGGGAAAGGAACCGGGACGCTGGAAGCCGGGGTTGGGGGAGGCCGCTGCTGGTGGACACCGTCGTACCGGGATCGTCGCATTTTTTTTTCCCCCTTCTTTTCTTTCTTTCTTTTTTTTATTCTCTGTTGCAGGTGCTGCTGCTGGATGCCATCGTACCGGGATCGTCGCATTTTTTTTTATTTTTTTTTCCTTCTTTTCTTTCTTTTCTTTTTTTTATTCTCTGTTCCAGGTGCTGCTGCTGGGTGCCATCGTACCGGGATCGTCGCATTTTTTTTTTTTTTTTTTTTTTTTTTTTTTTTTTCCCTTCTTTTCTTTCTTTTCTTTTTTTATTCTCTGTTTCAGGTGCTGCTGCTGGATGCCATCGTACCGGGATCGTCGCATTTTTTTTTATTTTTTTTTTTCCTTCTTTTCTTTCTTTTCTTTTTTTTATTCTCTGTTCCAGGTGCTGCTGCTGCTGCTGGATCTTCCCGCAACCGAAGGTAAGATACTGTTTTATTCCTCCTCCATAATCAGTTGCGGAGGGCGCTACTTTCGTCTTCTGCGGGCACAGCTGTTTTTAGGAGTATCAAAAACGGCATGGAGAAGTAACAGGTGGAGATGCATCGGCGTTGGTGAGTGTATTTTTTTGTTTCCTCTTCCCCTTTCCCTCTTCCTCTTTCCTCTCCCTTTTCCTCTTTCCTCTCCCTTTTCTTCTTCCCTTCCCCGTGGATTAGGGCTCTTGGCGACACCACGTTAAAAAAAACGCGCCGTAAGCTCTACCTCCAGGAGCAGCACCGTATCCTCTACCTGATCGGGCTTTCCTAAGGTGGTGTGGAAACGAGCTTGTCAAAATATGTTCCTCTATTCCTCCTCTGAGTAAGTAAAATCAAAACCTGAGAATCTTTTCATCAAGTGCTTTTTTATCTTTTTTATAGGGAGAGCGTAAATTCAAAACCTGGCAAGTGCCCCCAGGTGTTGCTACGATTGAGCACCAGTTTCTATAAGGTCAAAGTTCATAGAACATTTCTTCACTAAAATTTAATGAAGGGAAGTATTCAGGTCCTTTTACGCTACGGAGCAAGATGCAAAATTTTAGCAATACCGGATGACACTTTCCAGATTTTGAATTTCCACTATTCACGTATCAATGGCTAAAGGCGAAAAAGTAAAACCTCAATTGTAACGCTTAAGGTGATTCGACGGTTGTCATTTTTTGTGTCGGAGCAACATGCGATACATCGCATCAATTCGTTCCATAATTTCAGCTACTTGTCATTCGTTTCAAATTTTGAAATCGCACTTCTATTGTCATGAGACTAAAGAATTCATGTATCTAATTTCACAAAGGAATTCAATGTATTAAAGGCGTGGGTTTTTTAGAGGAAAAATATCGCATTCGACTGCACTTTCGATCTTAGTATCGAATGCTATATTTCTCTTAGTCTCCTTAGAATTCTTTAGTCTCATAATGACAACAGCAGTGCGATCTCAAAATTCAAAAAAAAATGATAAGTACCTTAAATTATGAAACGAATTGATGCGATATATCTTTCGTCGCTCTGGCAAAAAATAGCAACCGTCAAATCACCTTAAGAAACGTCCGACTCGATCTTAATCAAAGAAAACTTATTGAAATGTTTCATTGCAATGGACTAATAGACAAGGCACGAATGTCAGCATTTTGATACACGTTTCACAACCAAAATTTCACGTAGAATATGATGCGCACAACGAAAATTACCGAAATCAACTCCTTACGAAGATATTTAATGATTCTTGATGCGTAAATTCAAACCACCCGCTCATGAAAACTCAATGCTCTACGTGACTCACATCGCGCGCTAAACGTTATCATGACAGCCTCTGAGAAAAAAAAATCTGGCAACCTCAATCTTGACGCTTTGGCTCAGCTATAGCAAGTTGTTTATAGTTTGAACAACACTGGTTATAGGGAAATGAACATTGCTCGATTGAGAAGCTTGCTGAAGAAACCGTTGTAGTGCGCGATTTGACTCACGTAGAGCTTTGAGTTTCTTGTGAGCGGGCAGTTCAAATTCCTCGTAACCAATGTGATATAAAAATGTTAATATCTTTGTTAGGAGTTGATTTCGGTAAGTTTCGTTGCGCGAAACGTGTTTTACGTGAAATTCTGGTCAAGAAACATGTATCAGAATGCTTAAATTCGTACCTTGTCTAGTGGTCCATTGGCTGTGATTTATTTAGAGAAGCGATGAAAATATACAGAGAATTTCAATAGGATCTAATGGTTGGTTATCCTTGAAAACATTAAAAAACATTGAAGACTTTTATCATCGTAATCTGAAAAACGCATTTCCGATTTTTATCAATGCGTAACCGTCAGTAGAAAGCGAAACATTAGTCGACGAAAACAAAATGTTTAGTGGAGCAATTTCTGTAGAGTTCCGTTGAATAATCAAAAATGGAGAATCCTAGAGTACCTATATTGAGAGAGTATGGCCACTGGAGTTACCACCTCTGATTGGCTCAGCCATCTTAGGCTGAATGGAGCCCTTAGGACCCAAAAATGGCGGACGCCATAAATTAATGTATTGCAAAATGACTCAAAATGTAGTTTTCTTTGCTTATCGTAACGAGAAATTTACCCAAATGCACTATTGCGACTTCTTTACATATTTTTAAGGCTAATCGTGTGCAATTTTTGAGAAAAATTATCTTGGATGCAGTAAGGTTGGCAGCAAGTGCGGTTGGTGAAAACCGTCGAAAGTTGGCAATGACCCCCCTCCCTTCCACAAAAACCAAAACAACGCACCGCCATTTTTGGGTCCTAAGCCTCTCCATCGGGCCCAGTGGCCATACTCTCTCAATATAGGTACTCTAGAGAATCCCACATATAATTTGGTTGAAAAATGAGAATCCCGCATATAATTTGAAGACATCTAAGAGCACTTTTTCCGGATCAGGCTGTCGCCACGGCATCTCATCGGTCAGAGCGACGGTCGATTTCCTCGTCAACGGCCATACCACGTTGAAAGCACCGGTTCTCGTCCGATCACCGAAGTTAAGCAGCGTCGGGCGTAGTTAGTACTTAGATGGGAGACCGCTTGGGAACACTGCGTGCTGTTGACATTTTTATTTCGTTTCGGAATATGCATCAATAATGAAAGTTCAAGGACTAGACTGAAGGTCGGAAATTCATAACGATTCCCATTAATCCATTCACACGGGCGAGATTTTCAATTTTCCCTCCTTAGTTTGGATTTGTTACGTATCACTGGGCTTTATCCCCTCTCCCCCTTGTAACGCATCGGAACGCTAAGCTCAAACCCCCCTCCCCCTCAAGTGCGTTACGTAATACTTGAACGGCCACCATTAGAAATTTTCACGGAATACTCTTTGCAACATAAATGAAAATGAGGAAAAATTCAACGAAAAATGGACGCATTTCTATCAAACGGAAGTAAGCGCCAATTTGAGTTCCTTTTGAGGAATCTAGAATCCCGGATAGCGCGTTCTGTCAAACGGACCTAAGCGTCATGGAAAAGCATTGCGAGCATAGGACGGAGTAAGCCGGACGCCCGATTCCGCCGCCAATCCAAGCCCCCCTCTACCTTCCTCACCCTATGGCGCTTAGGTCCGTTTGATAGAAATACGTCCAAATGGAACTAACTATTGGACGTATTTCTATCAAACACACCTATGTGGAGGCGAGAAATATGGGGTGTGCTCTAGAAAGCTGCCTAAGAAGCAATGTAAAAGAGGGCGTGGTTCCTTTTGAAGAATTGGAAAAGCGGGATTTTACATTCTATCAAACAGACCTATGTGACAACTGAATGCGGAACTCATGAGCCGCGGGCATGGCAAGAGAGCGTTGTGGACAGGGCTCATGAGTTTATGCGGAGGCGGGCGGACGGGAGCGACCGCGGAGAGGAGCCTCGTTGCCGCTGACGTCACCGGCGCTTTATTATTCTCATTCACTCTTACCGCCAGAGAACTAACGAGCACACCCATATTTCTCACTTGCACATAGGTCTGTTTCGTAGAAATACGTTCTATTTTGGATTATTCATGAAAAGTGTCTAACCTTCTGCCGAACCTGGTGCCACTGTTCACCGGTGAGCTGGTAGAGGTTGTGAGAAAGCGGGTCAACTTTAGGGCAGGGCGCGACCCCTTGGTGGTCGTGGAAGCACGAGAAGTTGTTGATGAGGCAACTTCGGATGAGCTCGGGGTCACGGAGGATGAGCGTTGGCCTCGTCAGTTGGTAGCTCCCCCCGAATTTGTGCCCGGCCAGCGACACGTAGAACTCCTCGAAAATCGTCCGCACTTGAAGTCGCCCCAACATCAACCGCACAAACTGAATACACACACCAAAAAGAAAAGAAAAATAATTTATGTAAAAATCACCCGGTTCTCTTTAAAGAACCGGACGGAACTGGTTCTGCCAAACAGAACCAGAGACAGGTGGGAAACAAGGGGTGTGCTCGTTAGTCGAGGGCCGTAAGAATGAATGGGAATTATAAAGCGCCGGTGACGTCAGCGGCAACGAAGCCGTCTCCGTTGTCGCTTATGGTCGGCATTAACTCATGAGCCCTGTCCGCTACGCTCTTTTCCCACGCCCACGGCTTATGATTGCCGCACAGTTCCGTTTGACAGAATGTAGAATTCCACTTCTCCATTTCTCCAAAGGGAATCATGCCCACTTCAACAATGATTCTTAGGCAGCTTTCTAGAGCACACCCCATCTTTTTCAATCGTCAATAGTTCCGTTTGGCAGAAATACGACCAGTTGAAAAACAATGACTGTCAGAGCCAAACACAGTACTGACAGCGCGGAACGCGTACTGGTGCCTACAAGACTGCATAGATACTTCACGCAATGCGCACACGCACCGTGATGTACGCGCAACGCGTGAAGTATCCTCCGTGGTGTACGCGCAATGCATGAAGTATCCTTGCAGTCTTGTAGGCGCTCAGATGGTCTTGCGCTGGCCGCACAGAAACACGTCCAACTGATTCATGACGTGACTGCAATGATATTGTGTAGTATGGCAACTTTGTGATGATTCGTTCAGAATTTACATAGGAAAAAAAGGGAAAACGGATATCATACCGCGACATGATGGGTGAGAGAGACATAGCGTCATGACCTCTCTCTCAAACACATTAAGACAATGAGCAACATTAATGTTACTTTTCGATGGACATTTTTAAGAAATCTCACTGTTAACAATTTCGGAGTGAAACCCAACGGGTCAGTTGCGCTGATCACAGAATCGTGTTTTGGTGCTTGATTCTTGTAGATCAGCTACTATTAACAAGATATGTCAAAACAGCAGCTTTCTACGTCCAATAATAACCGAGCTATCGCCCCTTCAAAAGTCGGGTTTTTGACGTCATCCACCCCAGCAGTGACTCCCTTGGTTTCTTCCACCTTGCTCTCATCAGAGTTTCACGTTGGATAACAGTACAAATGCGCGTCGCGCAAACTAATGAAAGCAAGGTGGAAGAAACGAAGGGTGTCATTACCGCGGTGGATGACATCTCAAACCCGACTTTTCAAAGAGCGATATCTGGGCTGATATTGAACCTAGAAAGTTGCTGTTAGGACAAATCTTCTTATTTTTTGGCTAATCCACAAGGACCAAACATCAAAACGCGATTCTGCGACCAGGGCAACTGACCCATTGATCCAGTGTCTCCTTTGCTTCAAGAAAATTAGTATACAGTAGGCGAGGAGTGAACTATGTTTGTAACTACAGAGGAAAATCGACTATTTTTGCGGAGCGAAATTCTCTATCATATGAAGGGATTTCACTCCTTATTCATGGTATCACTCGAGTTTTCTGGGAAGAAAATTGGCTCAGGAGACAACTGCAATCCGGATCGCACTCGGAAAATAATTCTAACAGTGCTACTAAAATCTGATGTCATACAACTGAGCATTGCTGCTGTTACCTACATGTTTTGGATGAGTTTTTTTTACATAAAGTTGTATTACGATGATTAATATCGTCGCGCTTATCTGCCATAAGGACGTATCTCGATTGCCACGTGAGCCCTGATTCACATATAAATCCATGCTTTCTAGAGCTCATGCGGAAATCCAGATACGACCTAACGCCAGACTAGCGACGATATCCGGCATCATTAATCAAAGACACCGACTGTGTTGCAGCATAAATTAGTGGCAGATCTCGTCCTTCAATTGGACGTTTTTGTGCTAAATGGAACTATGTGAAAGTAGGAAGATGGGGTGTGCTCGTTAGTGCACTGGAAAAAAAACACATTGGATCTAAAGTCCAGACTCTTGAAAACATTGAAAAGAAAAAATACTCTTGATTCAATCAGATTTTTGCTTAAACCAAAAGGAAATCCGCTCAAATTAAGAGGCTTGGTTCTAGATTTAAGCAAAAATCCGATTGAATCAAGAGTATTTTTTTCTTGTCGATGTTTTTAAGAGTCTGGACTCTAGATCCAATGTGTTTTTTTCCAGTGTACCTGGGCCATAAGAATAAATGGAAATTTAAAAGCGCCATTGACGTCAGTGGTGAGGACCGGGCTCTACGTGCGCACAACGAGAGCGACAACGACTAGGTCGTCAGTGTCTTAAACTCATAAGCCCTGCCCGCAACGCTCTTGTTACATATCCACGGCTCACGAGTTAGCGCTTGGCTCCTTTTGATTTGATTGAAAATCCCGCTTTGCCATTTTCTCAAAAGGATTTTTATCCTCTAACCACATTTTTTCTTATCCAGCTCAACACGAGCACATTTAATTTTTCCACTTGCACAATGTTCCTTTTAGCATAAATACGTCCAATTCACCTTAAAAAACTTGAAGATTCCTCAGATGAGTAGCTTTTCCGAAATTGAATGAGATTAGCACATTCGTTCTTGACCGAGAACACATTCATAAGCAAAACTAACTCACTCTTGACGCTTTCTCACAAAACCTTTTGGATTTAACCAAGCTCACCTGGGACAGTAGCTTTGATGCAGGTATAAACGGAACTCCGCGGCGAAGCCAGTAGGTGTGTTTTTGATGCAAGTAGTAAATGATGGGCACTGCACCTCCAACTAGGAAGAGTAGAATCCAAAGGTAAGGGCTCGTCAGGATATGCATGCTGCTCCATGGCAACATTATGTCCTTGAAGTAATCCATATCCTAAGGAAAAACGCCGCAAGAACATTCAAGAGTTGCCAAATTGCCTCTCAGAAGACAGTTATTTTTGAAGAACTTTAAGAACATTTTTCCTTGAAATTTTCAGGAACTTTATGTGAAATTGCCAACAAAATTATCTAGAAATCGGAGGAAAAATATTTACAAATCCCGAAAATTCATGATTTTACCGAAGGAGATGTGACAACGCCTGAAGGTCCATACGGCGTTTTTACTTAGCGCAGCGGTGTTATGAATGTATTCTTATAGGTCTCAGGGCTCATGTCATAATATATGCACATGGTTCCGTTTGGCAGAAATACGCTCAACTTTAAATCAACACCTTTGGGAGAAATAACAGGAACTTTCCCATTAGCTGGAAAAGGTTCCAGCAATCAGCATGATGAAAAAAAGTATAAAATTATACTGAAACCATTTCCTGTGTTGGTGGCAGGCCGAATGTTTGGGCCCATAGACGCAGTCTGTGGTGATGGCCTCGCGAGAGTGCCTCTACCTCAAAAAGAGGGGGGGGGGGGTTTAGGGGGCTTTCCTCAATAAAATGTAAAAATGTAATCCCTATGCAACGCAATTTCAGGCATTTATCAACAAATAATGTAAGAGAAAAGAAGGGAGAGGCTTCTTGATATATTTAGCCGTGAGCCCACGAAATAATTTGTTCGAAACATAATCAAAACATTATGTCGAGAGAAGAGGATAAAAAAACGTGCGGGCTTCTAATGCTCCTAATACGAGAAAAAAAGAACTTTACAGTTCGATCACGATATTTTTCCTGGGTAATTCTTAAGTAGCACTTGTAGAGAAGAAATTCTGAATATACTAAGCACCCTCACTTGTCACAAAACTTATGGTATTGTTTAACGAGAAACAAGTGACCTCCTAATAAATTATGTTATTGGTTGCAATTAAGACCAAACTTTAGTGCAAATTTTTCAATATAAAGCTTATGAAACGAAGGAATCGGGGTCCTTTTATGATGAGGATTATCATGCAAAATCTTAAAAACGATCATTGTAATTGTAGGGGGTCAAGTAGCGTTGAACTTAAATAAACCAATTTTTCAGCGAAAGTGACTTACCCTTGTGCACTCGACCTCGTAAGTGGGTGCTGCGAGTTCCTAAATCGATCTGTGCGCTAATGACCCTATACGTTTGAGTTCATTGGGTTAATTAAATTTGTGTGTACCTAACAGATGACGTATTAAGTCATATGTTTAATTAGTGCTGGTTGTTCTGAGAATTGCCGTATAAAAATGGAGGCGCCTTATTAAATCCACCCCTTAATTGCTGAGAAAAAAATGAGACATAATATTTGAGCTTCTCAGCCCTTGCTCATTAAAATGTATGAATACTATGTCCAAATAATAATATCAACATGGCATATTTATGGGAGTAATTTACGTGCGCGTACATTTTTCTGAATTCTAAATATTCAAATGCATGTGCCAACTCAAATACATTGAACACATTAAAAAATGACTAGGTTATGAAGGGGGACGGGGAACTTAGACCACATGAGCTTATTTTTTGGGAATACATTTGGGCCTCTGTTCAAATTTTACTCCAATAATTTCATGAAAGAGATCTTTAAGTTTGTAGTAGAGCCATTCAACTCTTGACTGCGACACTTCAGAGTGATAAAAAATTCTAATACCACTAGACGGGCAGATATTTGAAATGATGCGACAAGAAAGATGGTTGCACGAGCCAAAAGCTATGCATATCTTTAAATATTAACTACTGTATTGTAAGATATGCAAGATGTTGCATATTACATCACTTAAGTCTATCACTCCCATAGTTGACCCTTGAAACTTGTCGAGTAGACCTCCGCAAATTCACTCGTAAACGCGATCAGCAGTATCGCTCGACTTGTTATCTAGTGATGGGAGATTAACGTGGAGCATTGATTGAGAGGAGAGGAAGTAAACCTACAAATTAATTTAGTATTTATCGGTTCAGGCAGCTGGCGTGTTCCTGTGATAATTTAAGTGAGCTTCTAAATTTCAGTTTTACCTTAATAATGTCACCGCGAAGAATAATTTACACAGAGGCGGCTCCAAAGCCCATTGGGCCCTACAGGTATGTGATATTTAAATAAAGCGTGTAGTTTTTTACTGTAATCTCTTTTCATCTATTCTAATTGAATTCATTCATCAAGAAGGGGAATACATTTCTCCGGAAACAACAGGACTACATATTTATTTATTTTCAAATAATATTGGATACTTAGATGGTTGCGTTTACACCCACGACTCCAATGTAACGCGGAGCCCATAATATAGAGATGCAAAGTTCATGTGATAAAAATGAATTTGTATTACCTTCTTGCACTATTGTTACCTACAAAATTTGGCCGACGAATATATGTCGATTTTAAGCTCTTGTAGTCTCACGTATCAAGCGAATGGTCAACTTGCAATGTAAAGAAAAATTGTAACTCATTTAAAAATAATTGCAAAGAGTCTCACTAAGAAAATCTCCTTCAATTAGTATGTAGGCAACAAGCAAAACACTCCAATACATCATTAGCGCAATAATTATTATACAAGTTGATTGCAATTCATTACAACCTACGCTACTTACCCTACCCTCCATGAGTAAGTAGCAAGAAGTAAGTATTTTCGATGGTTAAATTTTACAGGTTAATAAGAGATACACTGGAAAAAAAACACATTGGATCTAGAGTCCGGATTCTTAAAAACATCGACATGAAAAAATACTCTTGATTCAATCAGATTTAAGCTTAAATCAAGAACCAAGCCTCTTAATTTGAGCGGATTTCCTTTTGATTTAAGCTTAAATCTGATTGAATCAAGAGTCCTTTTTTTTGTCAATGTTTTCAAGAGTCTGGACTCTAGATCCTATGTGTTTTTTTCCAGTGTAATTGTGATAAATTAATTTTGATAATTTTGGCTTTGGAGACAAACTGAAATTGTTTAGACCTACCTTTTTTGGAACACCGATTTTGGAGGAAAAATAAAGATTTTCAGTTTTTGACGTGAAACTTTTTTAATGTTTTTAAGAATGAAAGGTCGAAATTTCAACCCATTTTTTGCATTATTAATCAATCTGCTCGGGAGCAGGGATATTTGTGCGTATAAAGTGATTTTGTCGCTTCTGCGCAATCTCGATGAAGAACACAAGTTAATTCTTCCCCTTATCACGTGTCTCTCGTTCTGTCGAGTTCCCCTTCAATAATCGCGATGGCAATATGAGCGGCTTGGAAGCACGAATAGTTGCGCGCAGTAGTTTTGCCGCTCATGCACATACCCAGCAAGAAACACACAAAATATAATGCCGTTCTCACTCCAACTTCACCGCTATGTGTTACACAGTGGCGCCTCCTTGTCACTTTTTATTATGTCAGTTTATTGTTGTTTATCATTCATAATTTACTTTTTGATTTGATCTGAACCGCTTCTAAAGCTGACAATAGCAGCGCAGGCGTGTTTTTCCTGAAAATTGCGATTATTAGCTCATTAATTTTCAAATGCTTTCATTGCTTAGATTTTTGAAATTATTGAGTGTTTTTTTTATGTCAAATGATGCAGGTCAATTAGCCCTTTTAAGCTGTGGTATATATATCTCATTTTTTAATTCCCGTTTTATGGTACTTTTGCTTAACTCTATCACGTTTTGATTAGTTCAGAATCACGTACTACGTCTTGTATTGAAAGGAACATCGCTTCAAGAAGGATGATGAATGTAGTCATATAATGATATATTTTTCAGAAACGATATCACAGATGTTGGATCGGATTTTGCACGAAACAGAAGAGGAAAAGGAATGTCTAAAAACTCAAATCGAATTTTTATTACATAAAAATACATTTCAAATGTAAAATTAAAAGTAAAGAAACTAAAATAAAAACGATCCAGTGTCAAAAATGACAGGGGGAACTTGTGTATAGTAAAAATTTAAAGACTCAGGAGTAATTAAATATTTGGCAGATAACTCTCTATAATAATAAAAAATATAACATATATACGAAAGAAAATAAACACAGCAACAACTGGATTACATTTTGCAATAAGGAACCTTTATCCCTGGCTCTTCCATAAAAGCACCTTTTTGGATAGGGAAACCAATGACACATACGCTGTTTCTGAAATGAACCAGAAATAGTGGTCCTTTATTGCAAAATTTGGTCCAACTATAACTTCGAGTAGGCCATCTCTTTTTCAACGGCACCGATTTCCATTTTTATAGCCCCTACATAATAAAATACAAATGATTGAATAATTAAAATAGTAAAAATTTGGAGAACGAGGTTTTGTCAGAGGAGCTACGGCTATTATACGCCCCCCAAAAGATGCGGCTCCGGGATGACGTCACCTTCATCGTCGAGTAACTCACCATCCTGTTGCGGGATATAATCCTCCGGTAGAGAACCATAAGCCAAAGGATCAGCGTCGTTGATTCTTGGATCGATGACGTATTCAGGAGGCTGAGTTTCGTAGTTTGTTAGAGAAGAGTCAGCAATAGCATTTTCGTCTTCTTCACAAGGCATTCCGAAGGCAGCCGCAACGAGGAGTGTGAACACAGCTAAACTGATAATCTGCATGTTGATGTCTTGCTTTGATCGAGGTCCTGGAATTAGTATGCGCGTTAGATTGTGTTATTGGATTACATTTTGCAGTAAGGAACCAAAATCTCTGGCTCTTCCATGAAAACACATATCTGCATAGGGGAACCAATGGCATCATGTATGTTGTTTCTACAATGGGCCACAAATAGTGGTTCCTTATTGCAAAATGTAATCCAGTTTCAAGGTTGGGGCGTCATGCTTTCCAGCCAAATCTTTGGAAACGAAGATTTTTGGAGGAGGTTAAATTTGCCCTAGGGGGCGGGAGGGGGGGCCTTCGACGAAACTTCAACGAATCTCAAAAAATGTCTCAAAGTCCATTAAAAATCACAAAATTCGACCCCGAACTAGTTAATCATTGAAATATGTAGACGGAGAAGGGGAGACATTTTCTGGAGATTGTTTTTAAATTTTTGGGGGTAAGAAATTTGTTCAGTTATTTGACAAAAATTCCTTGGAGTCTCCATAGAATGAAACATATATCGTTTTAAGAATATATACTTAAAGTTTTGGGTAGAGCTTCACGTAGTGAGTGGAGAAAATTTTTCGCACGCTGAGTGTTCATTTCGTTGAAGCGCTAAAAAAAGGACATATGAACAAGAGACAAGCAAAATGAAAATAGAGGCAGAGAGGGAAACGTTGCGATCTAATTCAAAGCAACATCCCAGGTCAGTTCTTTGAGGATCAAATGTTAGGAGCAAATTACTCACCAAAAATATGAGCGATGAACTTCAATTTCGTACTGTTGAACTTTACAGTAGGATCGCGTCTTTTATTGGGTATTTGATGATCATTATTATTCATGATACAGATATTAAAAGCATGATCATAGTTTAATGCAATTAAATCACTATTCTAACCCGCCCAATCAATACGAGTAATCAATTTAAGTAAATTCTATTGTTCTTACAGTTCTTTCATGATCGTTTACATTTAACACGTTACATCGTTTACATGTAACGTAAGATAAATCTCCCTCCCCCTTGCCCTCCCAAGAAAATATTAAGGAAAAGCAAAATGGAAAAAGTTGAATAATGGTAGAACTCTTCAAGATTCAAAATGAAAAATGGAATAAAAAAGCATTGTCATTTTGTAATAATACGTATCTTAAATACTCAAATAGTAAAGATAATTTCTGGAATGTATCTATCTTTGTGCGCTCGGATTTTCGCGAGTTATTTCGTGTATGGTTTCCTTATTACATCATTTGGCTGATAACGTAGACCGCAGTTTTTCTTTTCTTTATTTACATAATGTAGAGCAATACATTGTTTTAAGCATACATTTTCCGCAGAAATTATCACCGCGGTTTGTTCGCAGAGGCTTTAATAATACTCAATATATTTTGCCAAATCAGAGCTGGAACTCGTAACCACTTCATATGCATAGGCATTTTTTTTAAAATTACAATTAATTTTTTAGTTCGAGTATTTATTACTGTTCATTTTCAAACTGAAGTGATTTGATACGAAAACTTGGCTTTCAGACCGATGAATTCCGAGGTCACATACCTCAATTTTCTGCGTTTATAATTCTCTGTGTAAAAATTATTATTTTTCTTTTTATAAAGAGGATGGATCAACAGTCAACACCGTTGCTCAACATTTTCGGTGGTTTTTCTTGAAAATTTCTTCACCTAATTTCAACCCATAAGATTTTTGTTCATCCGAAAACTAAGAAACGCGATTATGCGATATTATAATCTCTTGCTGAATAATTCGATTTACCAATAAACATGGTTCTGTAACAGACGCTCAACAGACGTCTAAAGGTAATCAAAATTTCTTAAGAGAAGTTTTTTTTTGTTTATCTTTTCTTCCCTTGCCTTAAAAAGCTAAGCCTTTGTATGTAAGTATGTACTTAGAGATCTGTGAGTGGTTGTTACAGAGCTTTGTTTTCTGTTATTTGTAACTCATATGCTTGTTTTTTTTTTTTTTTTAAATTTTCAGCCAGGCTGTTTTGATTGATAAGACTCTTTACATCTCTGGAATCACGGGAAACTGCCCTGCCTCCGGGAAATTAGTATCAGGGGGTGTAGTTGAGCAAGCGAGACAACTTTTCAAAAACATGGCTGCCATCTTAAAAGAGGCTGGCGGAGACTTTAGCAATGGTAAATTGAAGACTCTTATGTAACTCATATGCTTACAAAGCCATCTTACATTGAGGAAAATATTCTTGTTAAATATGGCACTATAAGGCTTCTCGTTATATCGACCTGAAACTCTCCCAAAGTGTTAGCACGTTTGGGCATATACTGTTTGAAACAAGAGCAGGATTTGCACTCAGCAGACATTCCTATTGGTACAACGGAACATTCCCTCGCTTCCCTTTAGTTGCACGATTGGCGGACAAATGTGCCGCTAAATTTTCAATATTTTCACAATTTTAAAAGATGTATTTTTACGCCTGAGAGAGGATACGGAGAAGAATTCACTGGCCAGCTCACTACCAGATGCAATTTTAAGCCTTACTGCTCTGTCTTTCTTTTTCTTGTCATGTACCGTAAAAAAAGGTGAAAAAGAGAGAAAAATCAAAAAAATTGACGTATGCCTTCAAATTCACTTACCATCATTCTTATAACATGACTTTTTCTTTTTGATTGACAAAATAAATAAATAAGTAAATTAGATAGGACAAAAATAATCCACATAAATGGTTACGATATTTTATTTCCACCTTAATTATTGAAGTTGAGTTACACTCAAACAAAAAGACATCCACCCAAAACCCAAAAAGATCCAAAAGTTTGCAAAAACTTCATTACATAATATTTTTATAATTCTTACAAGTCCATAAAATCAATAATATTTCAATTTTTGTTTTCAGTTTTAAAAACAACAGTTTTCCTTAAAGATCTAAATGATTTTGCCACCGTCAACCAAATCTATGCAGAACGTAAGTAAACTTATACGTATGTATTAAGAAATCACCTCCTGTTCAGTTAGCGCTTGCAGCCAAACATTTTTAAATCTATTATATTGAAAAAATTTGAAAAGGACGGGGAATGCTTTTTTCTCAATTGCATGAATGTAACGGAAACTATTTCGTTGATCACGATTGTCCAAAGAAAATGAGGCCGGTCAAAATCAGTGGCATAGCTAAAATCATGCATTTTTAAAGGATGGTAACGTATAATCACTACTATGTTTTGAAAAGTTGCAGTGTGTCCGGGATGAAAATATTCTTGCACATGGCGATAAATTATTTTAACGCGAGGAAAAATTCTTGCCATTTAGAAAAGGAGGGTGATCTCTTCAATCTCTTGTACTTACCTCTGAGGTCACTTGTAGACATTTTTTTAAACTCTCCACTTGAGACGTATGCTTAATTTGGATTTGCTGAAGTGTGTAAAGCCAAGACAAGGCTAATACCATTTTAACTCATTTTATTTAAGTTTTTTCCACGTAGCATCTATACTTTATGAATGATTTCTGTATTCTCACACACTATTACACAACTTAATTTAATTTTTATTTGCAGACTTCAAAGAACCGCATCCAGCTCGATCATGTTTCCAAGTAGTTAAAAACCCTCTCGTAAGTTTCATGTGTAACTCGTCTCTTTTACATCCCGAAAAAAGTCAAATAATTAATTTCGAAATCATTAAATTTCAAATTTTTCAATTTGCGAAGAATTTGAAAGTCTGAAGTATCCATATTGATGACTACAGCGGAAAAATACGTATCTCAATTGCTACGCTTCAAAATGTCCGATCGTTCCGATTTTATAATTGATTGTTTTTTTTTTACATTTTTTATTTTAGAAAAAACCACCCGAAATATTTCTTTGAAACTAGTGGATGTATTTAATTGAGTGAAACATATTTGCAAAATAAATTTTAGGGAAAACCTTTTCTTCTTGTTTTTATTTCTATACCTAACAAAAACATGAAATATGAGGGAAGATATACAATGTCTCAGTCGGATGCGTATTTGTCAATTGTAGCCATCAATATTGAGGGTAATTTAAGATATGTTTAAGAAAGTTTGTCCTCTTCCTTTACTGCATATGGATTCGGCGACTCGGGTGATGAATGCACCAGCTATAAAAATCTACTTCACCACAACAAGGAAAAAAGTCTCATCCAAGGTTCTGCATGACTTCGAGATATATATTTAATACGCCAAGAAAGCGCTGAATTTTTCGAGTGAAATTTTAGTTACGATGACGAAATTTTTCTTACTATGATGACATTTTTCTGGTCGTTACTTTTGTAAAAAATTCATCGACTTGGCGCAAAAAGTCCTTTTAATGGCGCAATGAGATCTTATTGATTGAATCATATTATAATTTCAAAGCCTTGTTTTATATGGAGCTTGCATAGTTTTCTGTCTCATAAAAATAACCGTTTTACATTCACATTTATTTCGGGATCACAAATATTTTCGGTAGCCACTCAAAAATCGAGTTTTTTAACCTTAAATTTCGCTTGTTTCTAGGACGCTTTGGTAGAAATTGAAGCAATTGCACGCATCGAATGAGTATGCGAATAACGTACTCGAAATCTGCTCTGCGCCGCCTAAATGAAAAACTCATTCACCGTACAGCAATCTCTGGAGGAAGGAAGTTGGAGCGAAATCAATCGCGAAACTAAAAAATGAATGATGGTAATCAAAGTTCATTTTAATTGCCCTATATGACCGATCTCCTTTTTGATGTAAGTTGAGTGAACGTCAGTGACAGCAACATCTCGCAGCTGTGTGGGAAGGCAACGGTCTACTATCTTTGATGTGAACTTTTCCTACAAAAATGTTAAAAAGTTTTCATAGATCTCCTCATTTATTTTCCAAAATTTTAAAACATAAGTTGAGACTTACAACTGAGTTATCCACCGTTGAAAATAAATACAGATGTTCAAAATCGAATACTTTGGTAATTTGATACATGCATTCAGTCTCTTCGTTATTTTCCTACAGAAACTGTCCAAATTGGCAAACCATTAGAAAAAAAAGAAAAAAATCAACGTCAAGTTGCCATATTTTCACGATTATTCGATCTTCACATTTTGGATTTTTTAAACAATGATTTTACAACAGATTTGTGGCTTAGTTTCTATGTGAGTTATTAAGGTACCAACTATTTGAAAATGTAGCGAAAATCCAGATCGACTAATCTATAGGATTCTAATCATTAGTAAGATGATTTACAACTTTTTACATATTAAACGCATGCATAGACTTTAAAATTTTCAACAATTTTTTTGGTCATTCGGTCAAAGAAACTGAACCATAGATTCTCCACCAAAAAAATTGAAGTAATATTCCTTTATTTAGGAGGGTCTTTTATTCCTAGTAAAACCACGTATGGAATTTATGAACCATTTATGGAGGATCTCAACCATGACAGATTCCTGTGGCGGGTAGGCGACGCAGAGCGCCCTAGAGCGCCGTAATAGCGACTTACACATACATAACCACTTGCGGAATATACCTACTCGTGATGAGAATTCATTTTCTTTTCCGGATGCGCAACCATAAGTTCCCTTTTGGTGTAAGCAGGAAGCGCGCACCGTCAAATTCCAATTTCTTTGGGGTTTTTGGAGACGAATGAATCGTATAATTAGAGATCATGGTTATTAACACAGTTTTGAAGACCATTAAGACCATTCTGGATGCTGAAATCAACAGGAGAATTGCTCTTTAAAAGATTGCTCACAAATATTTAGCTAACGATGTTATACAGGTCGAGTAGGTACACTTTTCCACCTTTGGCAACGTCGGAAAATGAGTTGCAACGCCCCCTGAAGTTGAATATGACCCAAAATTATGCCCGCTAAATATTTTTGCCTGACTTCCTGTCATACTTTATTTTTCCAATGAAAAACTATTCAGCGTCACTTCTAAAAAATGCCCGTGATTTTTATCCTCTGCACGAAGCAAATTCTGTGAAAAATTTGAGGATTTGTTCTTCTTAAAAAATAAAAAAGGAGCGGAGATTTTTTAAAGCCGCAAACGAGATACGTGGTTTGAGAGTTTCACTGCGCACAGCGGATCGAGTCAACTATAGAGGTCAAACATGAATTTGTTTAATAAAACTGCAAATTCTGATGTCTACTTCCTCACATTTTAAATTTTGAGGTGCGATTCTAGAAGAAATTTTTTTGAAAAAACCAATGGAACCACTTTTAAAATCTCAAAGTTTTGTATAAACGGAGTTACAAGCTTTAGAAGTTTCCAAATGTTGTTCGACCTCTCCCATTGACTCGATCCACAGTGCGCCGATATCCTGTATTCTTGTTGCAGTTCTATATTTTTACTAGCCGTTCTGGGCGCGCTTCGCGCGCCCGTCACGCCTAGCCGGGGGCTACGCCCCTGGACCCCCGGTCACTCGCTGCGCGAGTGACATTCGGCTCGCTTCGCGAGCCGATTTTGTAGTAGTTGCAAATTTTTTATCACTATATTTTGAAGATTTCATAGAAAACATTATGAAATTCTCACTCCACAATTAACTTGTAGAATAATAATGGCAGGGCAAGAAATAGACTATATCTTATGGACGGTTCCCACTTAGTAAAAACGGCCAACACCACGAGAAGGTGAGGAACCATTGTTAGTCACTTTTTTTTTTTTTTTTTTTTTTTTTTTTTTTTTTTTTTTTTTTTACTTTTCTGAAAAAATTTACTGAAATTTTAGTTGCGTCCCCTAAAAGGAAACACGGAGAAAAAAATTTTGTGCATGGAACCCGAAGCTGAGATCATATGGATCTCTGAAGTTTTCGGATCACGCATCCGAAAAGTTAAGGTCCATCTGCCGAAGTTCGGGTCAGACAATTGAAGTAGTTCGGTATATACCGAAGGTTTCAGGTCACACATCTGAAGTACTCGGTGCATACCGAAGTGTTTCAGATTTCTGACCCGAATTTCGGCAGCTGGACCTCAAGTTTTAAGAGATTCATATGATCTCAACGTCGGGTCCCATGCACGAAGTTTTTTCTCCGTGTGAGTATTAATATAAATTTCAACACAGTCAAACACAGTAGAGAACCAAGGAAATCACAGTAGAACAGAGAAAAAATACCGTCGAATAAATAAAGAAAACTATTATCGAAGAAATTCTAATTATTTGGAAGTAATTCGCTGGCGTAATCAATGCGTAGCTGCGTATAGGAGCATGAGCGAGATTTATCATCAACTGACCGCTGGCCGGAGTGGCCGGTAGGTACCTGGGCGGTCGAGCGACAATACGTAAAAGCGGTGGCATGGTTTCATTGACAGAGGAGTGGGGAACGGTTAGACGTAGGGGAAAGGTTCAGGCTGAACCGTTCAGCACAGCAGCGCAGCGTCAGTCACCGGGTGGGGAAGAGAGTCCGGGAGGGGACACTTCCCCTCGAGTGAAATAGAAAAAGGCAGAATCCTTCGAAGTTTATATTAATGATGATTGGCGCGTATACGTAGTATACCGCCTTTGCGATCGTTTCGAACCCTGCTCGATACAATAACCGAGTCCCTTAGTTCCTTACCGAAAAGTGACTACCGCGAACTTCTCAGATTTTCCAAAGCGTGTAAAAAGTTTATTTATCCATCAATAATTATGATTTAAAGTTGTTTCTCATTCTGGGGGTCTCTAGTTTATGTGCAGTGAATACCAAGAGTCTACGTTACTTGGTTTTTTTTAAAAAAGCCTAAGAATGCGACGCGCTGATTTAAAATATGCATATATAAGAAGAATCAAGCGAATTGATTCGAGGATGGCTGAGCAGGTCGGCACTCTCGGAATGAGAATTTAACTCCTCCGTTTTGTTCAAAACGTTGCTTTGACAGATCTGTAACCTCGGTTATAATTTTCAAAAGTTGGTACCCGTGCTCTGATAGTGCAATCTGTGTAAGTGCAATCTGTGATGAGCCTCGAGACTCATTAGACCATTAGCTAAACGTGGCTCATACAGGAATCCACTTACCCTTCTCTTCCCCACGCTCCTGCTCACTGCGTCGGCGTCTCGACGAACAATAGCTAATGACGGTCGCCAAGCGACGATCCTCAGCCCCTCGCCCAATAGATCGTATTCGATACATCAAACGGGTGAGATTGTATCGATATCGATTGGTTCAAAACATAAACATAGCCTCAAAAGTAAATTCAGAAATCTGAGAGAACGGATCTTTTGAAACAGATTTTTTATTCTTTTGAGTACCAAATGCCAATGCAAAGTGAAATTGTCAGGAAATTTCTCATTTTCAGCTTATCCAATTAAAATCCTTGCAGTTTGGTTTGAGGTTATGTTCTATTGTTTTGAACCAAACGATACATCGAACCGTTATCGAATACGGTCTATTACTTACGCTTCATTAACCATTTCACCGTCACGCTAGGATTCGTCCAATTTTCAAAGAAAATTGTTTCGCGAGTTTTTAGCAATTTTTTCCTTTCTCTCCGTTAAAACACGAATTAAAAGAGGTCTCATTCATGAAAATCGGCCAAATAGAAGAGAAGTTACAGTATTCGAAATCCGAAGAAATCAACAAAACTTCTCCAAACAAAAAATAAAATGAAGGGGGAAAAAAGGAATGTATAAATTACAATTTAATATGATTGACCTCAGAATGTGACAAGCAATTCAATTATAAAAAGGAGAAAAAATTGAGTGAAATTACAAAAAATTAGCCTCTTGCACGGGCTTCCTTGTATGAGTTTTGACCTGAAGACAAGTAAATCCCGTTATATTATTACTAGGGGGCTACGCCCCCTACATAATTATATTTTGTAGCCTTCCATTTTTAGCCTTCCATTTTTATAGCCCCTACATAATAAAATACAAATGATTGAATAATTAAAATAGTAAAAATTTGGAGAACGAGGTTTTGTCAGAGGAGCTACGGCTATTATACGCCCCCCAAAAGATGCGGCTCCGGGATGACGTCACCTTCATCGTCGAGTAACTCACCATCCTGTTGCGGGATATAATCCTCCGGTAGAGAACCATAAGCCAAAGGATCAGCGTCGTTGATTCTTGGATCGATGACGTATTCAGGAGGCTGAGTTTCGTAGTTTGTTAGAGAAGAGTCAGCAATAGCATTTTCGTCTTCTTCACAAGGCATTCCGAAGGCAGCCGCAACGAGGAGTGTGAACACAGCTAAACTGATAATCTGCATGTTGATGTCTTGCTTTGATCGCGAGGTCCTGGAATTAGTATGCGCGTTAGATTGTGTTATTGGATTACATTTTGCAGTAAGGAACCAAAATCTCTGGCTCTTCCATGAAAACACATATCTGCATAGGGGAACCAATGGCATCATGTATGTTGTTTCTACAATGGGCCACAAATAGTGGTTCCTTATTGCAAAATGTAATCCAGTTTCAAGGTTGGGGCGTCATGCTTTCCAGCCAAATCTTTGGAAACGAAGATTTTTGGAGGAGGTTAAATTTGCCCTAGGGGGCGGGAGGGGGGGCCTTCGACGAAACTTCAACGAATCTCAAAAAATGTCTCAAAGTCCATTAAAAATCACAAAATTCGACCCCGAACTAGTTAATCATTGAAATATGTAGACGGAGAAGGGGAGACATTTTCTGGAGATTGTTTTTAAATTTTTGGGGGTAATTTGTTCAGTTATTTGACAAAAATTCCTTGGAGTCTCCATAGAATGAAACATATATCGTTTTAAGAATATATACTTAAAGTTTTGGGTAGAGCTTCACGTAGTGAGTGGAGAAAATTTTTCGCACGCTGAGTGTTCATTTCGTTGAAGCGCTAAAAAAAGGACATATGAACAAGAGACAAGCAAAATGAAAATAGAGGCAGAGAGGGAAACGTTGCGATCTAATTCAAAGCAACATCCCAGGTCAGTTCTTTGAGGATCAAATGTTAGGAGCAAATTACTCACCAAAAATATGAGCGATGAACTTCAATTTCGTACTGTTGAACTTTACAGTAGGATCGCGTCTTTTATTGGGTATTTGATGATCATTATTATTCATGATACAGATATTAAAAGCATGATCATAGTTTAATGCAATTAAATCACTATTCTAACCCGCCTAATCAATACGAGTAATCAATTTAAGTAAATTCTATTGTTCTTACAGTTCTTTCATGATCGTTTACATTTAACACGTTACATCGTTTACATGTAACGTAAGATAAATCTCCCTCCCCCTTGCCCTCCCAAGAAAATATTAAGGAAAAGCAAAATGGAAAAAGTTGAATAATGGTAGAACTCTTCAAGATTCAAAATGAAAAATGGAATAAAAAAGCATTGTCATTTTGTAATAATACGTATCTTAAATACTCAAATAGTAAAGATAATTTCTGGAATGTATCTATCTTTGTGCGCTCGGATTTTCGCGAGTTATTTCGTGTATGGTTTCCTTATTACATCATTTGGCTGATAACGTAGACCGCAGTTTTTCTTTTCTTTATTTACATAATGTAGAGCAATACATTGTTTTAAGCATACATTTTCCGCAGAAATTATCACCGCGGTTTGTTCGCAGAGGCTTTAATAATACTCAATATATTTTGCCAAATCAGAGCTGGAACTCGTAACCACTTCATATGCATAGGCATTTTTTTTAAAATTACAATTAATTTTTTAGTTCGAGTATTTATTACTGTTCATTTTCAAACTGAAGTGATTTGATACGAAAACTTGGCTTTCAGACCGATGAATTCCGAGGTCACATACCTCAATTTTCTGCGTTTATAATTCTCTGTGTAAAAATTATTATTTTTCTTTTTATAAAGAGGATGGATCAACAGTCAACACCGTTGCTCAACATTTTCGGTGGTTTTTCTTGAAAATTTCTTCACCTAATTTCAACCCATAAGATTTTTGTTCATCCGAAAACTAAGAAACGCGATTATGCGATATTATAATCTCTTGCTGAATAATTCGATTTACCAATAAACATGGTTCTGTAACAGACGCTCAACAGACGTCTAAAGGTAATCAAAATTTCTTAAGAGAAGTTTTTTTTTGTTTATCTTTTCTTCCCTTGCCTTAAAAAGCTAAGCCTTTGTATGTAAGTATGTACTTAGAGATCTGTGAGTGGTTGTTACAGAGCTTTGTTTTCTGTTATTTGTAACTCATATGCTTGTTTTTTTTTTTTTTTAAATTTTCAGCCAGGCTGTTTTGATTGATAAGACTCTTTACATCTCTGGAATCACGGGAAACTGCCCTGCCTCCGGGAAATTAGTATCAGGGGGTGTAGTTGAGCAAGCGAGACAACTTTTCAAAAACATGGCTGCCATCTTAAAAGAGGCTGGCGGAGACTTTAGCAATGGTAAATTGAAGACTCTTATGTAAATCATATGCTTACAAAGCCATCTTACATTGAGGAAAATATTCTTGTTAAATATGGCACTATAAGGCTTCTCGTTATATCGACCTGAAACTCTCCCAAAGTGTTAGCACGTTTGGGCATATACTGTTTGAAACAAGAGCAGGATTTGCACTCAGCAGACATTCCTATTGGTACAACGGAACATTCCCTCGCTTCCCTTTAGTTGCACGATTGGCGGACAAATGTGCCGCTAAATTTTCAATATTTTCACAATTTTAAAAGATGTATTTTTACGCCTGAGAGAGGATACGGAGAAGAATTCACTGGCCAGCTCACTACCAGATGCAATTTTAAGCCTTACTGCTCTGTCTTTCTTTTTCTTGTCATGTACCGTAAAAAAAGGTGAAAAAGAGAGAAAAATCAAAAAAATTGACGAATGCCTTCAAATTCACTTACCATCATTCTTATAACATGACTTTTTCTTTTTGATTGACAAAATAAATAAATAAGTAAATTAGATAGGACAAAAATAATCCACATAAATGGTTACGATATTTTATTTCCACCTTAATTATTGAAGTTGAGTTACACTCAAACAAAAAGACATCCACCCAAAACCCAAAAAGATCCAAAAGTTTGCAAAAACTTCATTACATAATATGTTTATAATTCTTACAAGTCCATAAAATCAATAATATTTCAATTTTTGTTTTCAGTTTTAAAAACAACAGTTTTCCTTAAAGATCTAAATGATTTTGCCACCGTCAACCAAATCTATGCAGAACGTAAGTAAACTTATACGTATGTATTAAGAAATCACCTCCTGTTCAGTTAGCGCTTGCAGCCAAACATTTTTAAATCTATTATATTGAAAAAATTTGAAAAGGACGGGGAATGCTTTTTTCTCAATTGCATGAATGTAACGGAAACTATTTCGTTGATCACGATTGTCCAAAGAAAATGAGGCCGGTCAAAATCAGTGGCATAGCTAAAATCATGCATTTTTAAAGGATGGTAACGTATAATCACTACTATGTTTTGAAAAGTTGCAGTGTGTCCGGGATGAAAATATTCTTGCACATGGCGATAAATTATTTTAACGCGAGGAAAAATTCTTGCCATTTAGAAAAGGAGGGTGATCTCTTCAATCTCTTGTACTTACCTCTGAGGTCACTTGTAGACATTTTTTTAAACTCTCCACTTGAGACGTATGCTTAATTTGGATTTGCTGAAGTGTGTAAAGCCAAGACAAGGCTAATACCATTTTAACTCATTTTATTTAAGTTTTTTCCACGTAGCATCTATACTTTATGAATGATTTCTGTATTCTCACACACTATTACACAACTTAATTTACTTTTTATTTGCAGACTTCAAAGAACCGCATCCAGCTCGATCATGTTTCCAAGTAGTTAAAAACCCTCTCGTAAGTTTCATGTGTAACTCGTCTCTTTTACATCCCGAAAAAAGTCAAATAATTAATTTCGAAATCATTAAATTTCAAATTTTTCAATTTGCGAAGAATTTGAAAGTCTGAAGTATCCATATTGATGACTACAGCGGAAAAATACGTATCTCAATTGCTACGCTTCAAAATGTCCGATCGTTCCGATTTTATAATTGATTGTTTTTTTTTTACATTTTTTATTTTAGAAAAAACCACCCGAAATATTTCTTTGAAACTAGTGGATGTATTTAATTGAGTGAAACATATTTGCAAAATAAATTTTAGGGAAAACCTTTTCTTCTTGTTTTTATTTCTATACCTAACAAAAACATGAAATATGAGGGAAGATATACAATGTCTCAGTCGGATGCGTATTTGTCAATTGTAGCCATCAATATTGAGGGTAATTTAAGATATGTTTAAGAAAGTTTGTCCTCTTCCTTTTACTGCATATGGATTCGGCGACTCGGGTGATGAATGCACCAGCTATAAAAATCTACTTCACCACAACAAGGAAAAAAGTCTCATCCAAGGTTCTGCATGACTTCGAGATATATATTTAATACGCCAAGAAAGCGCTGAATTTTTCGAGTGAAATTTTAGTTACGATGACGAAATTTTTCTTACTATGATGACATTTTTCTGGTCGTTACTTTTGTAAAAAATTCATCGACTTGGCGCAAAAAGTCCTTTTAATGGCGCAATGAGATCTTATTGATTGAATCATATTATAATTTCAAAGCCTTGTTTTATATGGAGCTTGCATAGTTTTCTGTCTCATAAAAATAACCGTTTTACATTCACATTTATTTCGGGATCACAAATATTTTCGGTAGCCACTCAAAAATCGAGTTTTTTAACCTTAAATTTCGCTTGTTTCTAGGACGCTTTGGTAGAAATTGAAGCAATTGCACGCATCGAATGAGTATGCGAATAACGTACTCGAAATCTGCTCTGCGCCGCCTAAATGAAAAACTCATTCACCGTACAGCAATCTCTGGAGGAAGGAAGTTGGAGCGAAATCAATCGCGAAACTAAAAAATGAATGATGGTAATCAAAGTTCATTTTAATTGCCCTATATGACCGATCTCCTTTTTGATGTAAGTTGAGTGAACGTCAGTGACAGCAACATCTCGCAGCTGTGTGGGAAGGCAACGGTCTACTATCTTTGATGTGAACTTTTCCTACAAAAATGTTAAAAAGTTTTCATAGATCTCCCTCATTTATTTTCCAAAATTTTAAAACATAAGTTGAGACTTACAACTGAGTTATCCACCGTTGAAAATAAATACAGATGTTCAAAATCGAATACTTTGGTAATTTGATACATGCATTCAGTCTCTTCGTTATTTTCCTACAGAAACTGTCCAAATTGGCAAACCATTAGAAAAAAAAGAAAAAAAATCAACGTCAAGTTGCCATATTTTCACGATTATTCGATCTTCACATTTTGGATTTTTTAAACAATGATTTTACAACAGATTTGTGGCTTAGTTTCTATGTGAGTTATTAAGGTACCAACTATTTGAAAATGTAGCGAAAATCCAGATCGACTAATCTATAGGATTCTAATCATTAGTAAGATGATTTACAACTTTTTACATATTAAACGCATGCATAGACTTTAAAATTTTCAACAATTTTTTTGGTCATTCGGTCAAAGAAACTGAACCATAGATTCTCCACCAAAAAAATTGAAGTAATATTCCTTTATTTAGGAGGGTCTTTTATTCCTAGTAAAACCACGTATGGAATTTATGAACCATTTATGGAGGATCTCAACCATGACAGATTCCTGTGGCGGGTAGGCGACGCAGAGCGCCCTAGAGCGCCGTAATAGCGACTTACACATACATAACCACTTGCGGAATATACCTACTCGTGATGAGAATTCATTTTCTTTTCCGGATGCGCAACCATAAGTTCCCTTTTGGTGTAAGCAGGAAGCGCGCACCGTCAAATTCCAATTTCTTTGGGGTTTTTGGAGACGAATGAATCGTATAATTAGAGATCATGGTTATTAACACAGTTTTGAAGACCATTAAGACCATTCTGGATGCTGAAATCAACAGGAGAATTGCTCTTTAAAAGATTGCTCACAAATATTTAGCTAACGATGTTATACAGGTCGAGTAGGTACACTTTTCCACCTTTGGCAACGTCGGAAAATGAGTTGCAACGCCCCCTGAAGTTGAATATGACCCAAAATTATGCCCGCTAAATATTTTTGCCTGACTTCCTGTCATACTTTATTTTTCCAATGAAAAACTATTCAGCGTCACTTCTAAAAAATGCCCGTGATTTTTATCCTCTGCACGAAGCAAATTCTGTGAAAAATTTGAGGATTTGTTCTTCTTAAAAAATAAAAAAGGAGCGGAGATTTTTAAAAGCCGCAAACGAGATACGTGGTTTGAGAGTTTCACTGCGCACAGCGGATCGAGTCAACTATAGAGGTCAAACATGAATTTGTTTAATAAAACTGCAAATTCTGATGTCTACTTCCTCACATTTTAAATTTTGAGGTGCGATTCTAGAAGAAATTTTTTTGAAAAAACCAATGGAACCACTTTTAAAATCTCAAAGTTTTGTATAAACGGAGTTACAAGCTTTAGAAGTTTCCAAATGTTGTTCGACCTCTCCCATTGACTCGATCCACAGTGCGCCGATATCCTGTATTCTTGTTGCAGTTCTATATTTTTACTAGCCGTTCTGGGCGCGCTTCGCGCGCCCGTCACGCCTAGCCGGGGCTACGCCCCCTGGACCCCCGGTCACTCGCTGCGCGAGTGACATTCGGCTCGCTTCGCGAGCCGATTTTGTAGTAGTTGCAAATTTTTTATCACTATATTTTGAAGATTTCATAGAAAACATTATGAAATTCTCACTCCACAATTAACTTGTAGAATAATAATGGCAGGGCAAGAAATAGACTATATCTTATGGACGGTTCCCACTTAGTAAAAACGGCCAACACCACGAGAAGGTGAGGAACCATTGTTAGTCACTTTTTTTTTTTTTTTTTTTTTTTTTTTTTTTTTTTTTTTTTACTTTTCTGAAAAAATTTACTGAAATTTTAGTTGCGTCCCCTAAAAGGAAACACGGAGAAAAAAATTTTGTGCATGGAACCCGAAGCTGAGATCATATGGATCTCTGAAGTTTTCGGATCACGCATCCGAAAAGTTAAGGTCCATCTGCCGAAGTTCGGGTCAGACAATTGAAGTAGTTCGGTATATACCGAAGGTTTCAGGTCACACATCTGAAGTACTCGGTGCATACCGAAGTGTTTCAGATTTCTGACCCGAATTTCGGCAGCTGGACCTCAAGTTTTAAGAGATTCATATGATCTCAACGTCGGGTCCCATGCACGAAGTTTTTTCTCCGTGTGAGTATTAATATAAATTTCAACACAGTCAAACACAGTAGAGAACCAAGGAAATCACAGTAGAACAGAGAAAAAATACCGTCGAATAAATAAAGAAAACTATTATCGAAGAAATTCTAATTATTTGGAAGTAATTCGCTGGCGTAATCAATGCGTAGCTGCGTATAGGAGCATGAGCGAGATTTATCATCAACTGACCGCTGGCCGGAGTGGCCGGTAGGTACCTGGGCGGTCGAGCGACAATACGTAAAAGCGGTGGCATGGTTTCATTGACAGAGGAGTGGGGAACGGTTAGACGTAGGGGAAAGGTTCAGGCTGAACCGTTCAGCACAGCAGCGCAGCGTCAGTCACCGGGTGGGGAAGAGAGTCCGGGAGGGGACACTTCCCCTCGAGTGAAATAGAAAAAGGCAGAATCCTTCGAAGTTTATATTAATGATGATTGGCGCGTATACGTAGTATACCGCCTTTGCGATCGTTTCGAACCCTGCTCGATACAATAACCGAGTCCCTTAGTTCCTTACCGAAAAGTGACTACCGCGAACTTCTCAGATTTTCCAAAGCGTGTAAAAAGTTTATTTATCCATCAATAATTATGATTTAAAGTTGTTTCTCATTCTGGGGGTCTCTAGTTTATGTGCAGTGAATACCAAGAGTCTACGTTACTTGGTTTTTTTAAAAAAGCCTAAGAATGCGACGCGCTGATTTAAAATATGCATATATAAGAAGAATCAAGCGAATTGATTCGAGGATGGCTGAGCAGGTCGGCACTCTCGGAATGAGAATTTAACTCCTCCGTTTTGTTCAAAACGTTGCTTTGACAGATCTGTAACCTCGGTTATAATTTTCAAAAGTTGGTACCCGTGCTCTGATAGTGCAATCTGTGTAAGTGCAATCTGTGATGAGCCTCGAGACTCATTAGACCATTAGCTAAACGTGGCTCATACAGGAATCCACTTACCCTTCTCTTCCCCACGCTCCTGCTCACTGCGTCGGCGTCTCGACGAACAATAGCTAATGACGGTCGCCAAGCGACGATCCTCAGCCCCTCGCCCAATAGATCGTATTCGATACATCAAACGGGTGAGATTGTATCGATATCGATTGGTTCAAAACATAAACATAGCCTCAAAAGTAAATTCAGAAATCTGAGAGAACGGATCTTTTGAAACAGATTTTTTATTCTTTTGAGTACCAAATGCCAATGCAAAGTGAAATTGTCAGGAAATTTCTCATTTTCAGCTTATCCAATTAAAATCCTTGCAGTTTGGTTTGAGGTTATGTTCTATTGTTTTGAACCAAACGATACATCGAACCGTTATCGAATACGGTCTATTACTTACGCTTCATTAACCATTTCACCGTCACGCTAGGATTCGTCCAATTTTCAAAGAAAATTGTTTCGCGAGTTTTTAGCAATTTTTTCCTTTCTCTCCGTTAAAACACGAATTAAAAGAGGTCTCATTCATGAAAATCGGCCAAATAGAAGAGAAGTTACAGTATTCGAAATCCGAAGAAATCAACAAAACTTCTCCAAACAAAAAATAAAATGAAGGGGGAAAAAAGGAATGTATAAATTACAATTTAATATGATTGACCTCAGAATGTGACAAGCAATTCAATTATAAAAAGGAGAAAAAATTGAGTGAAATTACAAAAAATTAGCCTCTTGCACGGGGCTTCCTTGTATGAGTTTTGACCTGAAGACAAGTAAATCCCGTTATATTATTACTAGGGGGCTACGCCCCCTGGCCGCTACGCGGCCCAACCCCCCGAAGGCGCTCCGCGCTATCAATGGGGCCGCTTCGCGGCCCTATTCTTACCCTCCTATTAGTATTAGTTTTATTTTTCCCCTGAAAAAATTCGATATGAGGTATACTTAATAGAATGAAATAATTTTTGGTTTTGATGAATAAAGAAAAAAACAATTTTTTGAAGTCAAAAGGACGCGTTTTGGAATGACTGCTTGATGAAATATTACAGTAAAACAACGATCTGATTAATTCGGATAATTATAAAGTATCTCTGGAGGCGGGGATCGAACCCACACCTTGATCAATGTGGACACTTCCGACGTCGTAGACGACTCGGCCACCGCTCGTCTTGAGGTAAACGGCGGAAATCTTGTGTAGATAAGTGTAGAGCTGATGCGCAGGCTACACACCTACTGCGCAACCTCCTCGACCACTGCGCATCCTCCCGCGCATAGCGGTAGCAGTCCCGGAGCACTCTGTAAATTCACTCACTTTAATAACGTGATTTTAAAAAAACCTGGGTCCTTTTTCCAAAATCTGATTAGAGCGGGCTCATCTAGAGCCTATTACCTGTCGATTTACGCAAAAATCATGGAAATCGGCCCAGTAGAATGCTCAAACGAACTATGACAAAACACATAAATTTACATTGTGTATATGGGAGAATTCGGAACTTTACCACGTAATATAAAAAAACCTGGGTCATTTTTTCAAAATCTGAAAAGAGTTGGCTTATCTAGAGACAATTGCCCGTCAATAGCCGCAAAAATCATGAAAATCGGCCCGTAGAACGCTGGAACTAAGCGTCACCAGTTCGCAAAATTAGGAGGTCTTGGAGCTTATAGTATAGAAAACGAAATTGACTCCATAGTTTAATGCCTTAGTTTCTTGAATACAATTATTTTAAGCACTCGAAAATTTATACCAGCAATTTTACCCATGGGGTGATTTCCTAAGAGCTGATAATATCACGAATTTCTCATAGAGCCCTTCAAAAATGGCTTGCTTTTTGGGCAGCCGATTCGGCCATCAAACCGAGTTTAAATGGAAGCTGATTACAACACAAAGCTCTGAGAAACATTTTGAGATGAGTATAGGAACGGTTTGTAAATTACGAGGAGATGCGAGCATTCTGTTCAGCATATCGATACATAAGTATTTTCACACGTAGAATTTAATTTTCACGTCAGGGAGTCGACATATTTTGATTTTTTCGATTTTATACGGAAAATTAATGGTTTTTCGGGATTGAAATTACTAACAATTGTTTCATGAAAAATGAATGCACCCAAAATGACTATAGCATTTTGACTTTCACATACGTGCACTCACTAAATTGATTGGTAAATTCAAAGAGTGGGTACATCGACCTGGTATATCAAGTTTCTGCGATTTTTTACGGCAAATCGGTAGATTTTCGGGATGTGGATTGCTTACATTCATTCATGAATGAATAAGTCATGGACATGGTTGAGCTTCTTTGCATGTGTTTCGGCTGGCGGTGCCGAAAATAAGCGCGACGCGACGACGATTCTTTCACTACACAACCTTAGTTGGTTGTTAGGTGGTTCATCCCCAGAGAAGTCTCCGATAGGGCATTCCTAGGGACAAGTCCACTAGAAGAATTGTCAAGCAGAAGCAAAGAAAGAGTGATAGAGAAAATGCGTATAAATCGGAGGATAGGAAGAAACTGGAAATGATAGGTTGCCAGAGAATGTAGAAGGAGTAGGATGGCGGAGAGACGAGGTAGAGAGGTGAAAGAGAGAGACGATGCTGAGCGAATGTAGAAGACTGAGAAAAGGTAGAAGAGAGGAGGGGAGAGAGAGGGAGAGAGAGAGAGCACGAATGAACACTTCACTTTAATGATCTCCTGAGCGAATTCGCCCTAGAGTAAAAGTCCTACGGAAATCCGCTGGACGAAGAAAGAAAACACTATACTTCCTGTAATATACCTTTTGCGAATGAGAAAATCCTTGGTTGAATACCGTAGTAAGCTGTGAGACTGAAAGCGTGAAACCTTGACTCGGGTGATGAATCCTTTGCATGAGGCGATAAGTCCTGGTATGTTAGCGGAACCACCCGAGCCCAGGGGCGCGCAACCTTAGCACTATCCCCGGGGAACGGGACTGAAGATACGAAAAGGATATAAAAAACCACGTAATGCGTATGGGTTTTTTGGGTTGCACTTAGCATTTGAGATGACCTACCGATTTAAGTCATGCAACCGCAATATTCTTAATTAAATAATTTAAAATAAATTATTTAATTAATGCAATCGGTGAAGATGCGCGAAGCGCGATCTCGCGGTGGCGCTCTGAACTGAGCACCGTCCCGTGCCGCGGCAGACTCGGTGCCGGCGGAGGCGGCGGCGGGCGGTGGCCGCGACATCCCCCCCCACGTTGAAGCTTTGGGGTTCAAAGGATGAAACACTGAAACAGGTATGCAAGATGTACGTATTTTTTTTTTTTTTTTTTTTTTTTAAGAACAGAGAGGGAAAGAAACGATGTTTAGAAGTAAGAGTAAAGAGAGAGAGAGAAAGTATAAAATTTGTTCGAGCGAGAGGTTGTTCTAGAACTGACGCCTGAACACACCTGCATCACTGCAGAGCACTAGTAGATGAGATTTTGAGTGCGGCAGCAGGACTGCGAGTCTGATGTGCCATTGAGTGCAAACTGGTGACAAGGACGACGGCTGTGATTTTTGTCGGAGTGTCTCATTAAGTGGCTTTGAGTACATGAGGTCACTTATGATGTTCGTTACGGCGTAAGTTTGCGAAGACCATAGAGGATCCTTATACCTATTTAGGTAGGTTATGCAATTTGACGTTGGTAGACAGTAGGACACCGCATAACTGGAGTTGTAAATTCCTGCTGTGTGTTGTCCAAGATGCGGTAAGGCATTTTTCCAAATGGGAGCTTTGCAGATGGTGATGAAAAGAATCCACTGTTTTGAATTGAATTTTATACAATGTAAGTAAGAATCTAAATTATTAAGAGAAATTGCCCTTTTCAATGTATGGCAGTCGTTGAAGATGTGCGAAACACGTAATCTGAATAGGCACAGCAAAGGAGCTGCATGAAATCTAACTGAGGAAGAGAATTAGTCAGAGGTATGCGTGATTGTGTGCTGAGTAAAGCTTTCTGAGGCGACTTAGTTTGGGTTTTGTGCGAAAGTGTAGGCGGAGTAAATATGCGCTTTGCCACTGGCGTGCGCGAGCATCGCTTCACTTGTAGAAGTGATGTGTAAGAGGCGACAAACTGAGCAGTTTTGAGACTTGCGATAGTTTGTCTTGAAATTGTCTCATTTGTGGAGAAGTGCATTGCGGTGCATTCATTGTCCAGTCATGACTAGGACATGAGGTTGCAACCTCTGAGTATCGAGGCGTTTTTTGGAGTAGGTTTACGGTAGACAGAATTAATGATAACCCGCCCGGCAAGGATGGTTGCGGGTTCGTTGCCGCAACGTTTTTTTACAATGTTCTGAAAACGTTTAGTGGCAACGTTTTTAAAATTGTTGTCAAAACGTTGTGAAGAAGTTTCAAGTCGACATCTTTTAAAAACGTTTTTGCAACGTTTATAATAACGGTGTAAAAACGCTTTTAAAAAACGTTGGTTAAAACGTTGTTAAACAATGTTGTTTCGATGTGTTAGGCAAACGTTTTAAAAGCGTTTTATTGCTATGTTGTCAAATCGTTTCCATTTACATTGCTGCAACGTTTGATAAAAAATGTCATAGTTTGGCAAAGAGCGCGTCATGTGCTGCACATCGGAAGGGACACTTTTACACTGAAATTTCAGGTGTTCTCCCCTCTGTTGTTTCTCAACAGATGATTTTCTCCGATCAATGTGAGGGAAATGTACCCTCATTCAATGTCGCAAAAATATTCAAGGGAAGACGGTTAGAGGAATATTAAATAATCAAGTGCACGGTAACTCAAAGTTTCACATCTTCAATTTTCAATAGCATGTCATCCAATCTCTCTTTTTGGCAAAAAAATGAGATGAATATATACATACCCCTCTCTTATAAGCCCCTCTCCCCCCCCAACAAAAAAAGGGGGGGGGAGCTATTAAAAGATGTAAGACATAATATGAATAAACTATAAATTATTATATCATCATCAGTAAAAAAGTATAAAAGAAAAGAAAAACAAATTTATGGATGGATGCCAAAAATAGAGCAACCTAATCGTATAGAAATTGAGGGCCGTTATCGTAAAATACGTAACGCTAAATTTCGGATTTTTCGACCCCCCCCCTTCCACCCCACATAACGCTGTTATGACAGATCCTTATCATTTACCATTACATTTACCTTATCATTTACAACCAAGTGAGATAATGCTCTCTTTGCACCCCTCCCTCCACTATAGAGCGCTCTGTCTGTACATTATTCTATGAGCGGGCCTGCAGAACCCTAGTAGCAGACGAAGTTAACGGTTAATAAAATAATTAATTAACGGTCAATTAAAGTTATCGGATAATTATTCTATATTTAACCGTTATATAATGAAGCACGATATGTATCCCATATATAATTGGTATATAAAGAATATATAATGGGTATATACTGATTAAACATGGTTTCCTATTACTTGCAGTAAACTCAGTTATATAAGCATTAAATAAGTGGTATATAAAATATTTAATAACTATTATATAACAATTAAAATTGGGAATCAGAATATTACTTATATAACGGATAAATTACTCATTATATAATGATTAAAACAGGAATATCAAATTTTTTTTGTATATCCATTATATAATCGTTAGATGCATTTTATTCATCCGATATTAATATTTTAATCACTTATTTAAAAAAATGATTATAATAATCCTTATATAACGGATAAATAATACATACATAACCGTAAAAAAAGGAATTTTAAAGTTGTCTAAGAATCCGTTATATATACATTATACAATCGGTAATTACATATTATTCATCCTTTATTTATATTATAATCAATTATTTAAAATAATGATTATAATAATACTTATAAATCGGATAAATAATACATATATAAAATTAGAACAGGAATTTCAAAGTTAAAGTTAAATAAACATTATATACTCGGTTAATACATATTATTCATCCGATATTAATATTTTAATCAATGATTTTAAAAAAGGATTATATTAATACTTATAAATCGGTTAAATAATACATATGTAACGATCAAAACAGAAATTTGAAATTTTCCGAGAATCCGTAATCAGTAAATTGGTATGTAGGTGATATTTCCATATATTTATGAGTGAACTTTCAAAATTTGAACCCATAAAAAAATCGTGAGAAACTCTTTTAAGACTTGAAAAATTTACTAGAGCGCTCGGGAAGAAAAACAAACAAAACATGGAGGTTGACTCATAGCTAACTTGAAGAATCCTTACAGCCAGCTGTAAAATTCATATGCGATCTTTAATCTTCCTTTCGCAAGATACTAATCTAGGAAATTCATAGAATAAATAACTCACCCACTTCGGTTCCTCCCCAGGTTAGATGATGGAATAGCTTATCTTCAGCACAAAACTCAGCATTCTTCAGAAAAAGTATATTCCAATGAGACATGTTCTTGCATCACAGTCATCACCGTTTTATTAGATATATTGCACCACCACTTCTTATTAGCAACGTTTAAACCAATATTAAATAGCTCATTTTAAGAAAAAAGTGAATTTACAAAAATATCACAATCACAGCACTTGGGAAAAAAATTAAACACGTAGAAGGCTACTCAGTGGGGTCCACATACGGCGCGTGAATCGCACTAATGTGAGATTTAATCACAACTATGATTCCGTAAATTCAGTAGATTATTGATGTTGAAAAATCGCCGTTAACCTCCTGTCCAAGGCTCTTTCAAATAATTTAAAAATTGCCACGATGACAGGAGATAGACGGAGTGTGAGTCGAACTCAGTACACTACGGGTTAGCTTCCACTATGTCTAGATGATGAGACCAGTCACCGCAGATATTTATGCTCACAGCCTGGAAAAAATAAGATGAAAGGAAACGAGGCATAAAAATCATTGATAATCTCTGGGAGGAACATTAACATTTAATTACAGTGCTTAGGTTGCATTTATTATCACTTACTTACGTTGCTAAATAGAAGGCATGAAATTGAATCGTTTAACATTTGAATAATAAAAAGGAGGGGCAAAAATGAACTTAGGCTTATTATCAGCCCTTGATGACTGCCATGTATACATGGTTCTGAGTATCACAAAATTTTGACTGTTACGCATAGATTGACTTCTTCAAGTTCTGAACGAAGACATGAGTCCTGGTCAGATAAGGAATGAAATGAAATAAATTTAAACAGGCAATTAAGGATAGTGGCCAAATGTTTCCTTTTACTGAGCTGTAATTTAAGTCACAAAACCTAGTTCCGAAGGAGTATTCGGGAGAAGTGCATAATGAGCGTAAAGTTGGTAAAAATAGGTAAAGTATAATGGAAAGAATCGTGGTTGAGGAGTGCGAGTAGTCGAATTTTGAACAGAGTTCTATCTTCAGTGCTTAAGCACATTATTTTCTACAATCTTGTTCAGGTAAGTTGTACGCTACTTAAAGAAGGAGTACATACGAACTTGATCCAACCCAATGTGTTGGGAAGAACTTGCATTTTAGAAGATCTAACATTTTTCGGAACGCAAACATTTTGGTTTCGAAGATTCGTATGGATACATACTAAACATTGTGGATTCTGCTTTGCATTTTGTAATTGACAGGCTGTGATTCACAGTAAAAGAGTTATGCGTAAGTTCTCAATCAAATTTCAATGTTTATACAATGACTTAACCTTACCACACTTTTTGACAAAACGGAACTCAGCAAAAGGAGCATAATACGTAATGAATCTGCTGCTGGTCAAGTTCTTTCCATGTTGTGTGAGGAGACGCAAATATGGGTATTGTATTGAGAAGCACTAAACTGTTTCCAAGTATTTTACATTCATTCTTCATTCTCACCGTGACCGTGACAAAAGTTCGGCAATTCGGCCGAAACAAACTTTATACTTATTATACTTTAAACATAACACAGGTCCAGTGTGACGTACTTGGGCCATGGCGGATGGCGTGGTGTTGCTGGTGGCGGAGGCTTCACTCTCATTGGCTGATAGCAGTGATTCTACGTCACGTCTATTTGAATTTTTAAAAATGGCTGCCTCGTCCTCGTCCTTGCTGTTTCATCCATTCCATCTTAGCCGTTACGTTAATTTCGTGTCGTGCTTGTGTGCTGTCGTGGATTCATGTATCATGAAGAATAACTCTCTCATTTAATATATTATATCCACGAAATTGCTCGATAATTACTGTCGTATCATTAATTGCTGACAACATTCTTCCTCACAAAACTAATCGTCGTATTAAAGGTATGTAATTGATCAGATTTCTCGTCCGCCATCAAATGGAGTGTTGGGTACATACTTGCAATGTACTCGCTCATTTTTTCCTTTCAAAAATCTTGTCTCTTTCGTCGAAGTGATCAGCCAGTTTTGTCGGTGCGTGTAGTAGTGTGTACTAATAAGTAGGTATCCGAATTTCCGTTACCTGGTCTTGTCATGGACTTTCATAAAGCAACTAAACACACACACACATACGGGGTCTATTACGCACTTTCTATTTTCTAACCTTGAGAACCCTTTTGATTCCACTTCCACATGTTTGTCACCTGAAACCCACATCAAAGCGAGCAACTGCCAAGCATATTGCTCAGCTCAGCAGTTGGATTGTTAAAACTGAAACTAGCTTTGTTTGCAAGATGAGCGAAGACATAGCCTTATCTGCGCTGTGTAATATTTTGAGTTTTGTCGTACCAACATAAGTTTCAACAGTCAGGCTGCTGCTCTTTTCAATAATTTTCTAGTAGTTTGTGATCATTGAGGTGCGTAGAGCCTAATTCACACTGTCCAACTTTTCATGTACCTCTTGGATTCAACATGTCGAATGAAAAGTTGGATAGTGTGATACTGATGAGAGAACAGGACAGTTTGATGATAAATTGAACGGACACTTGAATGTGACGTCACTTTCAAATTGAAACAAAATCTTCCAACCGACACGAGCCGAAGCTGTTTCCTGATCTGCAGGCTGATGACGATATTACACTGCAACGGTAATTGAATCAAGTTTTTTTGCATCCAACTTTTTGTACAATCATGTCGGATGAAAAGTTTTATAGTGTGAATTGGGCTTTAAAAGGGTGTAAATCTTGTTTTTTAAGGCTCCCCAATGCATTCGACTATAAAACAAACATTGTTTAGCTAAGGCTTTACACAAGTTGGATATCATTAACAGCAGATTCGATCCATCATTACTTCCTCAGCAGTGCAAACCATACATCGGCTATCGCCTAACAAAGTCATCATATTTAAAGCAACACTTTCTGTCATACTACGTACACTGGACAAACAACTTGGGTCGGGACCACGTAAAATTGTGTACGGTGTGTCATGTTTTAGGGAGTAATTTTTGTGACTAAAATACGACTCTAGTGATAAGAAAAATTTGGATTTCATCTTATTTTCTATGCTAGAATCTAATTCAGCTCCGCTCTGGCAATAGAACTCTGCTCAAAATTTAACCACTCACACTCCTCAACCCCGATTCTTTTTATTATACTTTACCTATTTTTAAGTACCAACCTTGCGCTCAACATGAACTTCCTCCAAATACTTCTCAGGAACTAGTTTTTGTGACTTAAATACAGCTCAGTTAAAGGGAAAATTTGGCCCTTATCCTTAATTGCTCGTCGAAATTCATTCCTTATCTGACCAGGACTCATGTCTCCGTTCAGAATTTGAAGAAGTCAATCTATGCGCAACAGTCAAAATTGTGCGATATTCAGAACCAAGCGTACATGGAAGTCATCAAGCGCTGATAATATGCCTAAGTTCATTTTTGCCCCTCCTTTTTATTATTCAAATGTTAAAAGATTAATTGAATCTTTCAATGTTACTGGAGTATATGTCTCATTAGGAACAGCGAAAGCGTACATACCTACTTGAGACATGAGCATCATTACCATCCGCAAATTCTTAGGTGCTCTAGGTACACCATTTTTGTACCTCCGTTTTATCATTCAAATGTTAAAAGATGTAATTCTTATGCCTTCTGTTTAGCAACGTAAGTGATAATAAATGCAACCTAAGCATGGCAATTAAACGTTAATGTTCCTTCCAGAGATTATCAATGATTCCCTTTTATGCCTTGTTTCCTTTCTTCATAATTTTCCAGGCTGTGAGCATTGATATCCGCGGTGACTGGTCTCATCATCTAGGCATAGTGGAAGCTGACCTGTAGCGTACTGGGTTCGACTCACACTCCGTCTGTCTCCTGTCATCGTGGCAATTTTTAAATTATTTGAAAGAGCCGTGGACAGGAGGTTAACGGCGATTTTTCAACATCAATGATCTACCTAAGTTATGAACTTGTATTTGTGATTGAATCTCACATTCCTTAGTGCAATTCACACGCCATATGTGGACTCCACTGAGGAGCCTTCTACGTGTTTAATTTTTTCCCCAAAGTGCTGTGATTGTGATATTTTTGTAAATTTACTTTTTTCTTAAAATGAGCTATTCGATATTGGTTTAAACATCGCTTATAAGAAGTGGTGGTGCAATGTATCTAATAAAACGGTGATGACTGTGGTGCGTGAACATCTCTCCTTGGAACATACTTTTCCTGAAGAATGCTGAGTTTTGTGCTGAAGATAAGCATGTAACCTGGAGAGGAACCGAAGTGGGTGAGTTATTTATTCTATGAATTTCCCAGATTAATATCTTGCCAAAGAAAGATTAAAGAATGCATATGAATCTTATAGCGGGCTGTAAGGATCCCTTATTTAAACGGTGAAGAACTTTTAAGTGTCTGTTATCTCTGCTAAAGTGCCGCGCATATAAAAAGTAATATACATGTTAACTGCTTCTAAGGCTGTAGTTGTTGGCTGTAAGGATTCTTATAGCAGACTATGAGGAGTCATACAGCTAGCTGCAAGCAAAATTACTGTCCGTCGACTTGGATTTTTTTTTTACAAGTTTTATACAGCTTTACATTTTCATATCGCAAGTTATTTCTGCATAAGAGAACTTGTAAGATAGGTCAGAATTTTATAGCTGAGCAGTTCTCTTCAGGTTATTTTCTTTCTCTTAATTTCTTTTAAAAGTTTATTTAATGCAATTCGTTTTAATTGGATAATTAGTTTCCAATTAATAATGAAACACACAAAATAAAATGATAAAATAATTTGAGAGAAATAAAATAACCTGAAGAGAACTGCTCAGCTATAAAATTCTGACCTATCATACAAGTTCTCTTATGCAGAAGTAACTTGCGAAATGAAAATGTAAAGCTGTATAAAACTTGTACAAAAAAATATCCAAGTTGACAGACAGTAATTTTAGACAGTAATTTCTAAGTCTTTGGACAGCAGGAGAGGTACCATATAAGTTATCAGCAAGGCAGTGTACTTCTGTTTCAGCCCACCTTGAAGAATGCCGCAAGTATATTCCCTCTGATTTCCAGCGTAAACCTAGATCTCTTATCCATCTTCCGTTTTTCAAAGCCACTGAGTACAGGCTTTTTTCCTTATATATTGGTCCTGTCTGTCTGAAGAGAGAATTAGATAATCTGCGTTACATCAATTTCTTATGTTTCCATGTGGCGATACGAATTTTAGCGGATCCTATCTTGTGTAAGCAGGAAGATTTTTTGAATTATGCTGAAAAACTTTTGTTAAAATTCCTTCAGCAATTTTGCCGATTGTATGACGAAAAATTTCTTACTCACAATTTTCATGGGCTTTATCTGAATCATTTAGTTCAAGATGTGAGAACATTAGGGCCTCTTGAGAGTTTCAGCAGCTTCCCATACGACAGTTTCCTGGGCCATTTGAAGAACAAAGTAAGGAAGGGAGACCAAGCGCTACAACAACTCGTTAACCGCCATATAGAGGACTCAGTTCTTGGTATTAAACAAGCATCCGAGGTTTCTTGTTCTCCTCAGTTTGAAGGTCTCCATCAAAGTGGGCCACTGCTGTCATATTGCTCAAGTCCTGAATACAAAACTGTTCGTTTCCGAAATTTTCAAATCCGTCCTAAAGTAGAGTCGGAGTCATTTTGTTTTCTTAAAGGAAAGGAAGTGGTCTCAGTTGAAAATATTTGTTTTTGTGACAAATTGAATGGTATGGTTATTGTTGCGCGCCAATTTCTTCAACCCCGAGATTTCTTTGATGTGCCGTGTCCAAGTTCCCTAATTAATATTTATAGGGTTTCAAAATCAAGAGTTTCCTCTTTGAAAGTCTGGCCTGTATCAGACATAGTATATAAGATGATGGCTGTACCATACATGACCGATTTAGTCATGTACCCTTTGCTCCATTGTGAAATTTAATATCACTACTTAGATGTCTAATGGAGAAAAAGAAAAAAAAAAAAAAATTATGTCTACTAAATGAGAAAAAAAAAAAAAAAAAAAAAAAAAAATCGAGTAACGTTGTGAGGACGTTCCTTTTGGCCGCAGAGCGTGACGTTGTTACGCGGCGTAGGTACAACGTTAGTGAGGTACGTTAGGACTACTTTTTCAGCAACGTTGTGGCAACGTTACCTCGAAACGTTGCGCTCCGCGGACAAAAGTAACGTTTTACCAACGTTGTGACAACGTAGGCCAGGAACGTTACTTGATTTTTTGCGACGTTACTACAACGTTGCTGCAACGGCCCATTGCCGGGCGGGAAGAGAACAACTATAATGCAGAGTTGAACAAGAGTTGAACGGATGTAGCCTTTGATGACTTTAAACTCGAAATTACTTTGATGTGAGGACATCACATCCGTGGCGGTGGTCCGGCAGGTACCCAAAACTTTGAAGGAACCATTATTAGGTAAGATCATGTTCGCACTAAGTTCAGCAGTTGTTAGTACTTCCGATCTTACGCTGGTCTCCGTAGTTTGTAACAGCGAAGGTACTCTGGTTTCCGCATTAGGTAGCAATTCCGAGGCTCCACAGGTTTCCGGGTTTGAGAGCATTTCCGGTCTTTGTGTGGTTTCCGTGTTCAACAGTATTTTTGAAAAATTTGAGTTTTCTTTTGAAAGATCAAAACTGTTAGATGTAGAAACTATGGTGGATCCATTGTTTTCATGGCTAGTTGGTAAATTTGTTGGCTGTGAGGTTGCTTGATTTTTGTTCCAAAAGTTTTGAACTTTGACTTCCGCTATTTCCGTTTCCGTGCCATAAATTTCATCAGCAGCCCTCGGGGTCACCTGGAAAGCAGGTTTGTCATGTATGATGGGACTTGAGAACGTTGCGCGAAAGTCAGGAACAACAGATGCAAGATGCAATTCTGAGTTTTTGAGTAACTCTGTTTTTAGAGTGATGAAACTTGAAGCAGCGGTTGCTCTAGAGGAGCTGACGTGGTGAATTTGACTTTGAAACGGAAGTGCAACTGAAAATTGCCCGTTTTCTAGGTAGTGCGGTTTGAGAAAATGTTCTTCGCCGTATTTATTCGTGGCGCTAAGAAATGTAGGCTTAGGTGCGTCTTCAACGTTGAGCCATTTCTGCATTATTTGCTCCATCGGCTCTAAGATGGTAAGACAGCTGGTGACCACGGGTGGTTGTTCGATTTCTGTGGGCACGCTTCCCATGATGATGTATCCCAACGTGGATTTGATGGCTGGCGGCAAATTTTGGTAGCGAATGGTGTGTGAGTCTTCGAAAAGATGCGACCAAACCGAAGCACCGAGGAGCAAGTCTACCTTTCCAGGCTTATGGAAAGTAGGATCAGCCAGCTGTAATTGCATTAGTTTTTCCATGCGTGGCGTGCGAGAAATTTCCGTACACGGAAGATTTGAGGATAATATGTTGGTAACAAGCGCTTTGATGGCATACCGCTTTCCTGGATTCAGCGCGGAGAAAAAACATAACTCTGTCTGAAATTTTGGGCGGACAGCTCCGGGCCCTATCCCTTGTAGAGTCTGAGTACTGTGTTCCTGAGGAAGGTTTAATTTTTGGGCGCAGTGTGGTGTCACCATATTGGTCATACTTCCATTGTCCAAAAGTGCTCTTAAAGTGTGGACTTTACCATTTTTGTCCTTGACTTTAACTAGCGCCGTGGCGAGTAAGACAGTTTGCGGCGCACTGGTTGTCAGGGCGGAGGAACATATTACAGTTTCAACTGTATTCTCGTTCTGTTGGTTAGGATTTGACTCCGTTTTTGAATTTTGATCTTGATGCAGTAGTGTGTGATGCTTTTGGCCACAATTGTTCTCGCGGCATCTGTTTTCTGAGCCACAATCTTGGTGCGAGTGATGATTTACCGTCAAACAATTTGAACAAACTTTATTTGGTCGGATGTGCTTCCAGCGTTCGCAAACTGGCATGTCCCTAAACTCAGGGCATCTGTACAAAGGATTATGTGGTTCCTGGTCACATACGACACATTTAGAATTTGATTGAGATGAAGTATTGTCTCTACTTTGACGTTGCGCTGCGAGCATGTTTTTAGACTGGTTAGTGTAGTAATTAGACCTTTTGGCAGAATTACCAGAATTATTGTAATTTGTCGACTTTTCTTGAGGCGTCCTTTGAAGAATCCGCGCTTGTTCTTGGACAAAGCTGACTAAAGCTTTAAAAGATGGAAAGCTTTCACCTCGCACTGTATCCTCGAATTGCAGTCGAGTTTTCGAATCAAGCTTCGTAAGTGCGATATGAAAAAATAAGAAATCTTCTAAATCTGGAATTTTCATTTGTTTCAATGCGTTAATCGCTTCAATGAAGGATTCCAAAAAGAGAGACAAATTCTTTTCGGTTTCTTGCGTAATCGTCTTGAAGTTCAAGATTTTCTCGAAGAGAGTCGATCCGAGAGCTCTCTTGTCCTCGAATTTGGTTTCGAGAGCCTCATACAACGCCTCGTAATTTTCCTCAATGGGCAGAATCCCGGAACAAATGGTTTTAGCAGAACCTTCTAAGTGCGTGACTAGATAGTTGATTTTTTCCAATTTAGAAAGAGAATCGTTCGTGTGAACCAATTGATTGAATAATTGATAGAACACAGGCCAATTTTCTCTTTTTCCATCGAATTTTGGAATCTCCAATCTTTTAAGTTTGATTCGGGATTCCGATGAATTTTGTTTTTCGCTTTTTGCAGTTGACGCGGGCGATTTTTCTTTCAGACTAGCCAGCGCGCTGGATATGAGGTTGACCTTATCGTAAAATTCTTGGAGAAGCTCAAAGTTTGGTTCGTAGTCCTCATCGATTTCAAACGAAAGCTCCTGTACCTTTTCAAAGGTTGTCAGAAACTCCTGCTTCATCGTTTCAACTGAACAGACTTTCAGCAGGAAAGCCTTTTTTGCTTCTTGCTCCTCGATTTTAGTGGCCAGTTCAGCGATGTTGTTAATTTCAGAAAAATGAAATTCAACTTTTGCTGTAGAGTATTGCAGCACCCTAGCCTGAGCCTGATTTTGCATCCTTTTCTTTGGCATTTTGAATGCTTAGATGCTTAAGAAACGCAGTGCAGAATTGTGGAACTTATATCCACGCTCGGAGGATCAATGTTTCGGACTCCGAGTGAAGAATTGTGGAACTTATATCCGGCTCGGAGGACCAATGTTTCGGACTCCGAGTGAAGAATTGTGGAACTTATATCCGGCTCGGAGGACCAATGTTTCGGCTGGCGGTGCCGAAAATAAGCGCGACGCGACGACGATTCTTTCACTACACAACCTTAGTTGGTTGTTAGGTGGTTCATCCCCAGAGAAGTCTCCGATAGGGCATTCCTAGGGACAAGTCCACTAGAAGAATTGTCAAGCAGAAGCAAGAGAAAGAGTGATAGAGAAAATGCGTATAAATCGGAGGATAGGAAGAAACTGGAAATGATAGGTTGCCAGAGAATGTAGAAGGAGTAGGATGGCGGGAGAGACGAGGTAGAGAGGTGAAAGAGAGAGACGATGCTGAGCGAATGTAGAAGACTGAGAAAAGGTAGAAGAGAGGAGGGGAGAGAGAGAGAGAGAGAGAGAGAGCACGAATGAACACTTCACTTTAATGATCTCCTGAGCGAATTCGCCCTAGAGTAAAAGTCCTACGGAAATCCGCTGGACGAAGAAAGAAACACTATACTTCCTGTAATATACCTTTTGCGAATGAGAAAATCCTTGGTTGAATACCGTAGTAAGCTGTGAGACTGAAAGCGTGAAACCTTGACTCGGGGTGATGAATCCTTTGCATGAGGCGATAAGTCCTGGTATGATAGCGGAACCACCCGAGCCCAGGGGCGCGCAACCTTAGCACTATCCCCGGGGGAACGGGACTGAAGATACGAAAAGGATATAAAAAACCACGTAATGCGTATGGGTTTTTTGGGTTGCACTTAGCATTTGAGATGACCTACCGATTTAAGTCATGCAACCGCAATATTCTTAATTAAATAATTTAAAATAAATTATTTAATTAATGCAATCGGTGAAGATGCGCGAAGCGCGATCTCGCGGTGGCGCTCTGAACTGAGCACCGTCCCGTGCCGCGGCAGACTCGGTGCCGGCGGAGGCGGCGGCGGGCGGTGGCCGCGACAGCATGAAAAGGCGATTAAAATAACAAAATCAAGACATATTTAATACAATTGAATTTATATCGAGTCAATTTCTTTTCAATAATATAACGGGATTTATAATACCGGTGATTTGGGTATTTTAGTTCCAAAATACCTTTAAATCGACTTTATCTTCTAGGAGTTCGACAGAATTTTTCCTTTCTTCGCTTAAATTTTTCCGTAGCACTTTTCTTCAAGAATCTGATAAGATTTTGCTTGAGGCAGATCAAAAAACTTAAATTTGTTCGAATAGCTTTCTAGATTCACAATACACGGTCTCGTCAAGGTGCGTCGTTGACCTTGCAGTGTTGGATCGTGAATTCTCTTGTTGTGCTGCTTGCCTTTTTTGAAATCTCTGTAAATGAAAACTAAAGGGTTTGATATGTGCGAGTTAATGACGCGCCTTATCAACACATTGTGTTGGAGTTCACTGCTTGTTTTATCTTATTTTCCAATTAAGTACATAAGTTACTTAAGTACTTAAACAAACTTTAAGTTACTTGAAATACATTACCGATGCAAGACCTGGGCCCATCGCCGAAGGGGAGGTAGGAGCCGGGGACGATCTTGTCCAGATTTTCGGGCGCGAAGCGGTCCGGGTCGAACTTCTCTGGCTCTGGAAAATACTTGGGGTCGTGATGGAGACTCAAGGTCGGAAAGAAGCATAGAATACCCTTCTCGACGACCACGGGAGAATCCGGCATCTGAAAAGGCTCTGTGCAGCACCTACCGATAGTAGTTGCAACCGGGTACTTCCTCAGTGTCTCTGAGCAGACAAATACAAAACGGGTTGGTAAATGTCAGAGAGTTTTGAATGCAGCGAACCAGCTATATAGACATACCGTCCGTTCCGTGTTCCGAGACCGAAAGTTCCGGGTGCTGGAGCCGTAGCTTCTACTGCTTTGCGTGCTACGCCCGGAACTTTCGGCCTCTGAGCCCGGAACGCGAACGGTATAGGTCTATATACCCAATAAGTCCGGCTTCCAAGACCGGAGTTTTTTTCTGTGTGGGTTTGTTGCAAACTTTCGTTAGACCAAAAGGAGGAGTGTTCTTCCGGAAATGACTAAAAAATCACGAAGAGCACATTTGTTAAAATCCAACATGGTGATTGATTAAACAAAGAATCGAGCTATAAGCCAACATTTTTGGCTTTGCTCTCGATTTTTCGTTTAGTCGATCACCATGTTCTATGCAGCTTAGCCAGCCAAATTTGTCATTAAAATGTATCGATTAAAATCCCTTGTTTCCTATGGAATTCTTTATATGCTTTGATCGCGCCAGTGAATCCCTTTGCAGTTGCATGATAAGAAATTCCGAAAGAGAGCAATTAAACTGAAGTTAGAAATTTTTTACAAAGAGAATAAAGGTAATATCATCCTCTGAGAATTTCAGCAACTAATTCTTAATCAAGTAATCTTAGATCCCTGATTTTTGCGGAAATCTTTAATGATGAGGGTGGTAGGGTTAAAAATTTCTCATGGAGGAGCTATTACTGCTATAAGGGTCAATAATTGAATTGACGTCTGCAAACACGCTCGGTGTCCAATACAGTGTTTCAGAATTTGAGTGAACGATTTCGTTGTACCTTACAGACGCAAAATGTTTTATGACGTTAGGCATGTAGAAAAATTTATAAATAATCTCCTGAGTATAATTAAACGTTTACAAAAGAGATAGATCCTATATTTAGGTATCAGTGTCGTGGGCCAAAAGAAATCACTGCAATCATGAAATCTTGTATTGGACAACGGACGTTTCGCACGAGTCGATTCAATTTTTAGTGAGGGGGAGGGTGTATCTAAAGTATATGATTTTCTATACAATGAACAAATTTAAAACATTTTTGGTGGCACTCGGGAATTCGGACCTCCTGGATCCCATCTCGACCACGCTGCGGTCCGTGGTATGTGATTATAAACATTCGGTTCTCACCACTCATAACTTGTTCCATAAACTGGAGTTTCTTAGTGTCATCGAAGGTGATCTCGCCACCAGCTTCTTTGCGGACTTGGGAAATCTCCTGGAAGAGCCGTTGTTGAACTTCCTGGTGGAGGGCTACTTCGTAGAGACAGATAGCCAAAACAGACGCCATTGTCTCATAGCCTACAGAAAGAAAAGAGCTGATGATGCCCACCATGATATTCTCCGTCAGGACTGGACCTACAATGAAAAAATGTTATATTACGGTTTTCTTTCTTCATCCTACGCATACATCCTACGAATGGTCCTCCATGTTTACGAGTCAATCTCAATGTTTGAGCATACCCAGTCAGCCAACAATATTTTAAAAATTTGTTTGAAATATTGGTAATATTCCGAAAATAATCAAAAATTATTTTAAAAGTAAAAAAAAATTGGAATTATTTTCAAAAATATTTTGTGAAAGCATTGATTCAATATTCTAAATTTTCATTTTTAAAGATATTGTTTATCTAACTAGGTTGTATCAAGTCAATGCAGGTGAAATGCCTTCAATTTTGAATGTAGGTAACCCGCAAATGACCCCTTTTGTTCGCCAGCACTCCGGGCTCCTAAGCGATAATTCGGTCCTGTGTATCAGACTTCAAATAAATGTTGGATTACTTTTGTTTTTTTATTATACCTTGAGTTGCTGTAGCTGGGTCTTCTGACATCGTTTTTTTCCGTTTTTCTCTCGCTTTGTTGTTCGGAATCTCGGAGATTCATCAATATTTGCAAGAAGTCCTTGCGATGTGGTTCGGCATCCTTTCTTTTCATCTCTTCTGCGTCTTTAATGATTGATCTAAGGGTGGAACAAAAAAAAATATCCAATTCTGTTCAAAATGCACGAGGCCCTGGGTCTATCGACCTTTTATTTTCAAAGCACATACTTATTAGCAATCACAAGGAGGAATTGCAAAACAAAGTTAGCTTGAGAATCGTCAGGTGAACATTCACATAATGTATTACGAGGTAAGATCTTCAGACAGCACGAGGCATAAATCCTTGATGATTATTGTTGGGCTAAGGAGATTTTATGACCTATATGTTGAAAATTAATTGAAGGCGAAGAAACATTGCTCATAACGTCCACAGTCTCCTCTGGCCGATTATAAAATCACTAAACGACTAAATTTTCATAAACTAATGTATCTCGCATGCAGCTGAAATGCATGACGTTGAGTTTTCTGAATGGCTTCTCTGATTTGCCCCATTGAAATAATTGTACCCACACGCTGCGCTACGAAGCTCGACCGAGGAGTCTAAGATATCCACACACCTTGCGGCGGGACTTGAGCATCGTTATGTCGTTGATATTTCCGAAAAAATTGTGGGGATGATCAATAACATACAAATGGCAGGTGGATAAGGGGAAAAATAACATTTAAAGGGGCGGTAGAAAAGTAATTTTTGAAAAAAAGCTCATGTTTTTTGTTTGCAAACAATTAAGAATTCCTAATAAGAAGTCGATTATCAGACTTTTGCGCTTTACGAAAAGACTTTTATTTTTACCTGTAAAACTGAAGGATCTCACAGCTGACATGCGATATACCGAGTTTTCCGTATAGACCAGGCCAGATACACTCCATGAACCAAATACAGTATTTGCGAAAGCTAAAAGACATCGTGAGCTCCAAGATGCGCCGCAGTTCACAATCCGGGTACTTAATTGCATTGCACTGAATGCCCAGAGCAGAGGCACTTATGACCTATGATAACATGCGTAATGTTGAGAGGAAAGAACACTCACACGCTGTGAGTAGAAGGAAAAAAATGAGCTTATATTGATAAAAAAAAATATACTTGTGTAATTGGATTGAAAAAATGCTCACGTCGAGGCTCCCGCTTAAAAGTGGGGAGTAAATACAACATAAAAGATTAGTAGAGAAGACGTGAACGTAACAACTATTTTATGGCTTTCTCAAAATTTTAAGCTCATAGAAAAGGACGAACTTATCGTTAAGTTGAAAATTATCAGTTAGTAGGAATACCCAGGTTCAATTTTACAATCAAACTCGTTTAATCGAATTTAAAATGGCTTGAAATATTGACTTTTTTCAATCAACAAATATTTCTCTGAAAATAGAAATCTATAATATCCCCAAAGAGAACCTTAAGTGGAAACATTTTTTAAAAATAATTTAATTTTTTAAATGTTTTCATATTTATTGTGCCATCCATTTAGAGATGCAAAATATAAAATGGCCTAACTATTTACCAACGGCAATAACTTGACTCATTGAATACTTTTTGTTTAAAGTATCATATCCAATTAATTACGCAGATTTCAGTGCGGGCGAGAAAAGCCTTCAATTTTTCTGCATGCAACAAGCGCATCCACGGAGCATGATGAGTTGGATTCAGGCGCTATGATTAACTTAGCCTCTTTTCGCACATCGACTGGCTCCAAAATTAAGAGAAACAGAGAACAATTCGATGGTGCAGGTGAAAATACCAAACCACGTATTTCGGTCTGCGACGATACTCAGTGTTCCGGATGACTTTTCTTCGTTATCCTGCAACACTATTCTCTAAAAAGTCCATGTAAAAATTCGAGCAGTATTTCTTCAAAATGAGTGATGATTTTCAAAGATTTTTTATTTTTCCATTTGGATTGCATTTTGCAAAAGGAACTACTAGCATTGCAATGTTGCTAAGATTGTGCAACTTCTTTTGTCTTGGAGGAAAAACCCGATTATCCCTTAATAGTTTCTATTTTAGTTGCTCAATCTTAGCATCATTGCAATGCTAGTGGTTCCTTTTTGCAAAATGCAATCCGTTTGTTTTATTGAAAACGTTGATAAAATTGTATATTCTCTAACAATAAGATTTCCTGCCTCACCTTAAAGCCGAAGCTGAGAATTATTTATTTTCTTTTACCATTTTCGACGATTCACCGGCATGCCTTATTCGCCAGTCGCGAGAACTAGCAGACTCGTGGAGCTTTTAAGATCCTAGAATCGGACTTCTCGGGTCATTTTATATGAGACTAGCTTAGTTTCAGCTCGAAGGAGAATTTCCGATTTTGATATTAAAATTTTACAACCTAACATTTTTGAATTCATTGAGACTTCTTTTCCTTTTACGATCTCCTCGAGAAAGCCTTATTTTGCATCGTCATGTCATTCTCACCTCCATCGTGTAATTGGCCATGAGTTCCTTGATACAGACCTCCACCTCTTCGGAACCCTGCTCCGAGCACAAACTCGAGATGTGGGCATCAAGTTTCTGCGCACATCCACAAAGTGACTGGTACAAGAGCCGTAATTTTGCCGAGCTAAACGCTTGCGCCACCTAGAAATCAGCACTAATAAAAACATTTGTCCTTTTGGGTTACATTTGGTTAATTTAGGAATTGGAACCCAAACCAACACAAATTTTGTGTTGGTTTTGGTAAAGTTTGTGGTGAATTTAGCGCAGAAAGCAATGGAGAGACTGAGAAAATGCATTCCTCCGATTACGATGTTGGTATTTACCACTCGTTTTTTTTATTAAATACCTTTAAGAAAACTAGTTGTCATTTTCTCTTGAATTTGTTAAACGCAGACCAAGGTTATTTTATGTTTTACTTCTCGTATTAACCAAACTTTTGTGTCGAAATTTCTTTCTGTGAGGCCGCATGAAACTTTGTGAAGGCGTGACCAAGAAAGAGAGACCAAGGGGTCTAAATCCCAATTCTTCATGATCCGGTCTTTTGCCACATGAGAACGAATTCTTACGGCTTCCGGAAATTATTCACCCGGAGACCATGACAGATCCAAATTATGAAAATATGATCGAAATTTGAGAATATATTTTATGATGAAAATACTGAGCTCTAAAAAGTTGTTACTAGGACGGCTTACAGATGACTGAAACCACATAAAACGTTGTCCCCGAAAAAAGTAATTTTCCATGATTTTTAGTGTTGAGTCAGATTTTCTCTATCGAATACCATACGTTGTTCAACTCCTCCCCCCCCCCCCCCAATACAAGAGTTAAGGAACTTCAAATGTTTACATTCGAAGTTTCAAAAAATATTTTACCCTTTAAGAAACTGAAGAGTGATGTTCTGCACACCAGGCTACTAATTTTTCACAGGTTTCAACTTTCAAAATACGATTTTCTTTGTAAGGTTTCTTCGGGAATGTTATCTACCATTACCCTTTGTCTAACTATGTGCCATCGATGGCCACAGAGGTGGAAGAGATCTTGAGTCAATGGATCGTCCTCGTTGGTTTTGACGTCGTGCCGATCGTGGAAGTGAGAAAAGCTGTTCACCAAGCAGCAACGGATGATTTCCGGATCACGGAAAAAGAGCGATGGTCGACCTATCTGATAAGTGCCACCCCATTTGTGTCCTGACAGCGCATCGTATTGTTGAGTGAACATCGTCCAAAGTGGAAGGCGCCCCAGTGATATAGCCACCGTCTGGCAAAATCAAAAGAATGAAGCGATGATGAAAACGCAGAATTGGATTAGCCTCACGGTGGCACTATACCGAGTGTCCGGAAAGTAACGTACTTAACTTTCAGGATTGAGTATTTGGCTCAAAATATGACTTTTTCCTCTAGACATGTATGTGGTTGAAGACGCTTCATAAGTGAGCTATGCGCTTCCAAATTTGCCATTTTTTTCTTTAAAATTATGCGATTCCTCGTTATTTTGTCGCAAGTAGCTGGAGCTTTGTGTGGAGGGGTATTTTTTCAGCGTAATGTTCATTTTTCGCGTTTTCAAGGACGTACGTCTTCGGAAAATGGCATTACGGGCGTTCTCGAATTTTGAAATTACGATAACTATTTTAATAGATAATATTTGGAAAAATGAATGATGGTACGTGAAAGAGCGCAAAAAATCAAGCGGGGTAGGCAGAGCACAAAATTTTACAGAAACGCGTCATTTTGACGCAACAGAGCTTTGAAAAAGTTTCAGATTTTCAAAGCTCCTTGCTGGACAGGCAATTTTCACTGCAAGGTCAGTAAGAAAGTATAGCGCATAGCAAAGGTCGAAGCTCATAGCTCACTTATGAAGCGTTCTCGGGCATATGTGTATAGGAAAGAAAAGCCAAATTTTGAGCCGAAAAATTGATCCTGAAAGTTAAGTACGTTAATTTCTGGACAGCCTGTATATCCTCTTGCTGCATATTGATTGATGAATTACTGAAATTAGGATTAATTTTTGTCTGTCTTTTCGGCGACCACGTAAAACCTTTAGAATCTGTAAGTACATCTTCATATTTACGAGTCTAAACTTTCAGTCTATGTTTTGAGGTGAAGTTAGCGAGGAAGTAAGATAATAATTTGGCATGAGAAAGATGATTTAAAGATATGCTCGAAACATTCAAATTTGAATGAATTATTTTAAGAGTTATCGGTCTCACCTGAACGAAAAGTCTCCACTTTGAGACGCAAGGGACCCCAAGTTTGGCCCAGTATTTGTGCTTCTTGTGGAAACGGTACTGGCCATAGATAAAAATACTCATTAGTATTAGTAGAATGACGGTGAAAGTCTCCATCTACCCGAACAGTTCTTGCACGCAGAAACTGATCAGTACTGGCAATGGAATACTTTGTCCGCAGGTTATTGAATTTTTGTATCTGTAAAAGAAAAAACCAATGAGACAAACGAGGCTTTTTAATATGAGTCAGTTTTTATTAAACCAAGAGTGTCTCCTTTACTGCCGTGCCATGGAAAAAACACCGTATAAGCATTCGAAAGTTGCCAATTGCCTCTCGGGAAATATTTATACTTGCAGAAGTTTATGAATATTTTTCTTGAAATTTTCAGGCACTTTAGATCAAATTATGAGTGAAACCCTCGATATATTCGCAGAAAAATATTTACAAATTTTCCCGAAATTCGTGATTTATCGACGGGGATTTGGCAACTCATAAAAGCTCTTACGGCATTCTTCCTCCGCACGGCAGTGAAATAGAGTACCTATATAGCGAGAGTATGGATAGATCGTTTCATGGAGGACTTAGGGCCAAAAGAGGAGCCATTCTTCTAACCAACTTCTAACACACAAAATTTCACTGCCAGTCTGCAGATACCAATTCTAACCAAGATGGCCAAAAATGTACAGAAATGAGCGTTCTTCCACAAAAATGAGTAAATTTATGAAAAAACTAAGTCAAATACGTGCTTTATAAACAACGGTTCCTAACACTTGTACTAGAAAATCGCTCTGGTTAATTGAAATACATACATGCGGTTGACCGCATTTCTGGGATCTAACTTTATTCGCGGAGGCATCGGTGAAGGCCTGGTGGATTTTCGGAGTGTCACATCTGTCTATACTCTCGCTATTGGGTACTCTACAGTGAAGGAGAAGGATAGAAGGATAGGAAGATTCCTAAATTTTTCTGATGGGGAAGCATGAATAGACAAAAATAAGTACTTGCACGTTGACAGTACGCTCTCTTATACTAAAAGCTGATTGGTCGTATATTTTAAGATTACTGGTGCTGTGATTAATTTAGAAAAACACATTCGCAGTCTGATTCAATTGACAAAAGGAAAACACATTCGCAGGCTACTTACTTCTTTTATGGATACACTTTTAGAAAAACACCGAGTCGAGCGCGTACGTTCAATTAAAGCGCTTCATCTAAATCCTCCCAGCGATATGTTTAAGCAATTAATTATATAAATGGTTGCAGCGTGTGTCACAAAAAAATGAGCATATCAGGTGTACTAATTACGAAAGCAAACCCTTCATTTGCGTTGTTGGTTGTTGATGGCGGTAAGACTTGGTCTCGGAAATATTGATCTCGGCCGCATGAGTTAGAGGTTTGCTTCGACCTACCCGCACGCTTAAATAGCCTTCAATTTCGAAGCTAGGCCATTTTCGCGACACATTACTCTTAGTATCGTTGAGAAAGCTGACCGTGACATTATAGAGTAAGGAGTAAGGACTGTGCTGGCTGAGATGAAATACGTAAAAGGGGATCTCTTCTCTCAAAGTATGTGAAAATGCGCGTTTTTGAAAATGAAAATTGAATTATTTTACTTTTAAATTGCTATCATTACTTCGCAATATTGGTTGTAATTTAATTAACAATCGGAATGAGAGCTTCGGATGTAAAATTTTGCCACTGACCCGAGAGTGAAAGAGAATTATTATTTTTAGGGGTGTTTGAGAATTAACTGTTACCCATGGGGAGGGGAATTGGAGGTTCAAACGCGAAAATGTGTAACATTTTAGGTGATTAACGAAGACTATTGTCACACTTCTTGGTCTAAAAAACATACTGGAGTTGGTATTTACTCACACTTAAAACAACGTAATCCTTTCATCAGTGATCATATTTGCTTGAATTTTGAAACATTGAGGTATAACACTGATGCGTTTCTTATCACAATTTTGCCACAACCTTGAAACTGTTTTCTCGTCACACTGGCGATCAGCAATGTCGATCGCATCAGTTTTTTTTTTTTAAAAAAAAAATGGCTGAATTTATTTTGTATTCTTTGTTGGTAGGTTCTCCCATAGGATGAAATACCAGGCTGATAGATTTGATGTATCTTTCATTTTTGCCTGCATGATCCATTGTAGTACCTGTCTCCTGCCTAGCTCAAAGGAACGGTGCAGGACCATCATGTCACTCAATTTGCCGCACTGCAAAATGAAGGCATTCTACATTCACACAATTGAAGTCCATCGCATCGATCAACTCTTCTACTTGAGAGAGTCTATAGGAATTATATGTCATTGTCAAACCTCCTCCCTTCATGCATTTGATCATTTACCTTTAATCTAAGATACCAAGTATTCTGGGAGCTGTTATTCATCAGTTCATTACTACAGGACAGGAAAGTGTCGTCAATCGCTAGCCAGCGGCTCCATTACTGGAACCATAAAAGACAACCATCTGAACCATGCAATACACGGAAAAAAAATGGATTGCTGATTTAACAATTATATTGTTAAAAAATACGTCCGACATGTTTCAAATGTACATTTTACAATAATGAAAAACTAATTTAATCACAGGGGTGGTTCAGTCACCATTTTATTATTGTAAAATCTACATGTAAACATATTCGAAACTTTTTTTAACTACAAGATTGTTAAATCAGCAATTTTATTTTTTCCGTGTACACTGCATTTGGATGTCTTATCGCGCTTCTATAAACTCTCAATGTTAAATCCGCTGATCGTCTACGTTTTTTGGACGAATGCACAGTTGAAGACAATGTCCTGAAGTGCTATCGTACATTTTATTCTTGGCAACGGTTGATAATGATTGTTATTATTAGGGATTCGTAATTGCTGCTCTCCATCACGGCGAAGGGAGGCCAGTGAGGCCACGTCATTGATCAAAACGCTTATTTGCTCACAAGGACATATTTTTTGAGCTCGCACTCTAGTAGCCGCTACTTTCACAAATAAAAATAATCTATGATTTTACAATGCCCATAGTGGGATCCAGGTCCTATTTAATTAGTTAATTCTCAGTTTCTCTTCAATTAACTAATTCTCCTAGTTAATTTTTAGGGAATATAATTTTGTAAATTTTGATATTTTACATATTTTCAGTATTTTTAAAAGTAAAGAGGAAATTGCATGCTTTTGACAACACTGTGATCGCGCTGGTTCCTTTTGGTCAAATGCGATCCTATTGTTTAGACAGGAAGTTTGAAGTTCCGGAAATACAGCACTCCGGCGAAAGCATATCAGCGTTTCGATTATTAAAACTATTTCGGCACGACAAGACTGGACCAGTGGCCATCATGGACCCTGGACCCCATTTCAACCACGTAATGTATCGCAGTTCGATGTTCACTTCACAGAGTTCAACAAAAGAGCCGCCATACTGATGTTTTTTTTCTTTTTTTCTTTAACTTATACAATAAAAAATTAGCAATTGAAACTAATATTTACAGCAGCTAAAAATAATAACAGCAGCATTAATATTTACAGCCTTATATTTACTAATATTTACTAATTTTACTTACATATATTTTTTTTCAATGAAAATTCTTCCTCTCTGTGAAGTAACCCAATTTTGCACCAGAAACATTTGGACTACATTTTGCAATTTGGAACTATAAGTTCTAGCCCGGTTTAAAAAACGACGTATGTGCCATTAGTTTCCCTATGCACATAAGTGTTTTTCCAGAAGAGCCAGAATTTATAGTTCCAAATTGCAAAATGCAGTCCATTTAGTGCTAATTAAATTGGTCTCAGCTTGAGACCCGATCATTTCAGTTAAAAAATTTCTCTGATAGCGGCTGTAATATTTAACGGGATCGCAGTATCACTCCATGCTGCTTTTTTCAGAATCTCCCTCAACAGTCTCAATATCCAAAAACTAGAGAGCTATGCCCCGTGACCGCCTCGCGGTCAACGCTCAGAAACGCTTTGCGCCTTAAGCGTTATGCGTCATGCGTTACGCTTCACTCATGTAATATTATTTAATAGAGTATTGATTAATGGTTCCCAATTAATTGAAATGTTTTTATACTGAAGCTGTTGTTTTTATTTGCGCACGCGATCTTCACGTGACGTTTCTCTCCATGAATATCTCTTTCCATCTCAAACCTCACGCGTTGGCAGCGTCACCTCGTAAAATGTGTCAACAGAAGCGTTAACAGAGGAACACAAGTAGGCCGACAAAACGTCGCGTCAGGGTGGGTTAGGTCACGCTAACAGAAAAAACAAGCGGTTTCGCGATTTTGACATTTTCTTAGTAAACATTGTCCTACACTGAAAAAAAATTCTCGGCGTTTTTACCAGGGTCCGTTGGTACCTTTACCATCCCACTTTTTTGACCAATTATTGGTAATTTTACCAAGACAGACTGGTAAGCTTACCTAAAAACCGGTATTTTTACTGTTTTTTCAGGTAAGAATACCACTTTTATTGGTAATAAATTCCGGTATCTTTGCCATTTTATCTCGGTAATTCTACCACAGTCGATAAAAAATATTGGCGTTTTTACGAAGGTCCAGTAAAATTACCGAGAAAGTTCAATAATTTTACCGAGATTCTCGGTAAACTTACCGATTCCATAAATGGTAATTTTATCAAGAAAAAACTGGAATCAAATAGAACCCTGAATTCTTGGTAATTTTACCCTTTTCTTAGTAAATACACCGGATTTATTTTTCAGTGTATGTCCTAGAAAAGTTTTCTCCGTCGGAAGATATGAAGAGAGGATATTCAAATCCGGTAAGCGCCATCAGATGTTGCTAAGATTGTGCGATTGTTCCTCTTTCTTGACATAAGTCTTGTAGTAAGTGGTCTGAGATAAAAATGTCTGGTCATTAAAAATCAAAATCTAGAGAAAGTTTTCCGGTATGAGGTCTACGACATGAGGAATGGAGCACTCAGATGGTTTTACACGTGGGAGTACCATGCAAAATCTTAGCAACACCGGATGGCGCGGCGCTCACCAGATTTTGATTTTTTTATCTTTAGAGAATGTTTTAAAGTGACAATTATTCAGAACCAAAAAAAAAAAAAAGGCGACACTACAAGCGAATGATTCGAGAAAGATTAGTACCAAATAATTCTAAATTGAAATTTTGGTTTTACGGTATTTGTAAGAATATTGTGGCACAAAAGTCAAAAAATATCAAACCAGTTGGGGGTTGTGGATATTTGAAGTTTGAAGATCAATAAACGTATTTTAAGAAAAAGTCGTGTGAAGTTTCTCACTTTTAAATCTATTTCTCTCCAATTTCCCATGTCAGAAAAAAATTATGAAAAATTCTGCGAACTCAGCTCATTTAGCACTATCAAATGAAGCAATAAAATTTTCGAGTGCAAATTCTCCATTCCTTAATCAGGTATGCGGTTAAGACGATACGGGTTCCCGTGTCCATCCATTAGGTAGAAATTTTTGTGTTCGAAGTCCATTCCTCGTGTTAAATTACGATGCAGAGGGCAAAATTTCCCGATACTCCAGTCCGACATGTCAGAGTAGTTGGGTCTCTTGCCGAACGTCTTCCCGTATATGACGTAATCTGCGTAATGTCTGCAGTTGCAAAAGATCGGATTGTAAGGTAGCACCACTCCAACCATTCTAAAAAGAGACATTTCAATAAAAATATTAATGAATGAAAAAAAACTCGCTGGTCACTGCAATAGCTATTCAACTGCGTTGAAGGTCCCGGAAATTTTTAAATGTTCAAACTGCTAAAATGTGAGTGAAGTTCGCGAAGATACAAGCAAATAATGTTCATTATTTCGTCACCTTCCGGCAAAAGTATCACAAGTTCCATGCGACGTTTAAAAACTTCCGCCGCCATTTTATTTTTTTACAGAGAAATTGTTCAGCGAAACTGTCCGAAAATTTCACTCAGTTTCCCTGGTAAAAATTGGCGATAGGAGCTGCGTCTTAGAATACCATGGGAATTCTTATAGCCGGCTAAAGAGGGCTACAGAAAATCATATAGCTGGCTGTAGAAAGCGGAGAAAATCACACAGCCGGGCCATACGAAGCGATAAAAAATTATACAGCCGGGCTAAAGTTCCTATCAACGAGATATACAGTTTATCGCTATATGAAAAGCTATAAGAAATTGTGTAGAAATTCGTGTGCTTTGGAAATCATTAAGTTTAATACGGGAACCACCTTAATATTTGCAAAACACACATCATATTTTCCTTTAATACATATTTTTTTTTCATCAATTAAAATGCGAATAATCCATACAGGATGTGCAAACATTTCAAAATCATGAGTTGAAAAACGCTAACTCCATAAAGCGGAGCGGCGACGCACTGGCGCCTACAAACCTAACAGGGATACTTCACGCATCGCGCAACGCGTGAAGTATCCCTGTTAGATTTGTAGGCGCCAATGCGCGTCTCGCGCTGGCTGCCCGCCCGCCGCGCCGCGCGCCGCAGCGTGCCACAGTACTTGACTTGAAGCAACTATTTCACATCAGAGGTATTGCACAGTATCACACGAAATTGAAGGCGCTCCAACATATTAGGAATGGCAGGCATCTTTCAAAAGTACGGAGCTTTCCTCGCAAAATAAATCAAGATACTACGGCACAGAAAGAGAGCGGTTAGTCCAAAAACTCACTAAGTCCTAGCATCCGTAATTAGTACCGTTCAGCATACACTTTATCGCCCGGTTGTTTCTTAATCGCCATCGACTATAAAAGGCTATAAGTAATGGGCCTGTTGCAAACTTTTGCTAGAGCAAAACTAAGAGTTGTTTCTTATAGATAATGCCTCAAAAATCACGATGAGCGCATCGGCAAACTCTGAAATGCACTCATAACTTCACAATCTGCGTAAGAAATTTGCGGTTTTTTGAGCTTCCCGCTTCAAAAACGATACTACGGCACAGGTGAACATTTTGTAAGAGGAGTCGTTCCATCGTCGGCAATAATCATCATGGCCGACGCCAATCCGCCAAAACACGTTTGATGGGACGAGATAACACCTGAACTGGATTAGACCAGATAACAATCGGTGTGTTAACGTTCATATTTTCCACGCCCGAATTGATTGACCTTGAACTCTCCTTGAATTACGCGCGGAACTGCGTGCAAGCGTCGGCCATGATGAATATCGCCGACGATGGAGCGACTCCTCTAACAAAATGTTCACCTATGCCGTAGTATCGTTTTTGAAGCGGGAAGCTTAAAAAAACGCAAATTTCTTACGCAGATTGTGAAGTTATGAGTGCATTTCAGACTTTGCCGATGCGCTCATCGTGACTTTTGAGGCATTATCTACAAGAAACAACTCTTATTTTTGCTCTAGCAAAAGTTTGCAACAGGCCCATTGTGTAGCCGACTATGGAAGCTATTGGTAATCTTATAGCCGGCTGTAGGACTATGGTATTTTGGAGCACAGGTTCTACTGCAAATTTTTACCAGGGTTTCTTTGTGCTGTCGATAAAATTCAGTGAAATTTTCAAACAGATTCAACCATCAATCTCTGTATGTTGGAGTTTTTTGCCAACGTGCGTTAAAATTCAGCATAGAGCTGAAAATCTCAATACGGAGAATTGTATTGAGATTTTCAGCTTTACGCTGAATTTTTAACGCACGTTGGCAAAAAAACTCCAACATACTGTCTTACGACCCGAGCGTCTACCACAATCAGTTTGTGCAACAACTTCTCTGTAAAAAATTAAATGGCGGCGGAAATTTTTAAACGTCGCATGGCGCTTGTGACACTTTGGCCGGAGGGTGACGATCTGTATTTTTGTATCATCCGAATGTAACATCTGCCACTTTTTTTTTTTTTTTTTTATCCTATTAGCCTCATCAAACCGGAGATGGCTGTGCTGAAGGGCCTGCACTGGGAGAAGCAGAGTATTATTTTCTCCATCCTTTCACCACAGAAAAAGTGTGCCACTCTCTGATTGGTCGGCGAGTTCTAGGGCTATCATCGTAGCTCGATTCATCGTCCTCGCTCCTGGTTGTGGATCAAGGTGAACAAACAAGATGGCCACATGGTTCCAGACATGTAGAGATCTCCTAATTTCCAGCCTCTGAGATGAATTCTGAACAATTTTTGATGGATATTTTTACCATAAATTAAACTTTTTGGTGATTCTTATGAACCGGTAACAGCATAAGCAAAACGAATTCCTCTTGGTTTGTTTACATATTGGTCCATAAGAGTCCCCATGGAAATCCTAAAAATGCGATGAACCAATCAGAGAGCGGTAGGTACAGACATGACACTATTTTTCTTAGACAAGTACTCTTGAGCTAATTAAAAGTGGATATAGTGGTTTTAAAATACCTCAAGTTTACCTAACTCTTTCCTATTATTAAATGAGAGATAATACCAAAACTGTCAGAATTAATACGTAGATGATGAGTGCCCAAAAAACCAGAGTGACCGTTGCTATAAAACAGGATCTTCTCCTTCCAATGGATCATAAAAATATCAGTTGAAATTTCGATCTACTAATATTATAGTAATTGCACCTGCGCCCTGCGGGCACAGGTAGTGGATTCAGTAATATACACGGAGAAAAAAACTTCGTGCGTGGGACCCGAAGTTTAGGTCATATGGATCTCTGAGGTTTTCGGATTGAGCGTCTGAGCACTTTAGGTCCATCTGCTGAGGTTTGGATCACACATCTGAAACTTTAGTTCTTACATCTGAAGTACTTCGGTTTTCACATCGCGAAAAACTTCGGTTCTCACATCCGAAAAACTTCGGTTCTCACATCTGAAGTACTTCAGATGTAAGAACTGAAGTTTCAGATGTGTGATCCGAACCTCGGCAGCTAGACCTAAAGTGTTCAGATGCTCAATCCGAGAACTTCAGAGATCCATATGACCTGAACTTCGGGTCCTACGCACGAGATTTTTTTCTCCGTGTAAATGCAGTAATCTCAGTACGAATAAGGTACCCTACCTATATGTTAGCGAAACAATTTCCTCGAAGGCGAGACGGGGCTCATTGCGTGGGTTAGGCCCAACACTGAACAACTCGTCTTCGGCAAAGGAATCAATCCGCTCCAGGTAACTCGTTCCGTTCCTCATGTTGAAGTTATTGAAGTGAAATATGTTATCGTTCACGACAACGCCCAGTGGAAAGCTCTGAGCAGGAGGAGTCTCCTATGTCCCGGGATCATTTGTACCATGTCTCCGTTCGCCACGTCGGCCCAATGACGGAATTTAAGGACGCAGCAATAAGATCTGCCAACGGCCTGGACAATTCGCTTGGGGAAGCCACGCGCGCGTCTTCCGGATAGAGCCGCCTGCGGGTTTTCCTTTGCAGACCACGGCGAAGAGGAGGCCCTCGATTTCGGAGCGATGACTACGAAATCCGTCGGCCAAAGAATGAAGAAAACTGTACACAGATGTTCTGAGTCAAAATTCAAGGCAAACGTAGCTATCTAGAGATTGATTTAGAGAGAGTTATAGGGGGGAATTTGGAGATGAAGATTGGGGGTCTAGCCTAGAGAACATGTATGGACTGCATTTTGCAATTTGGAACTGTAAATTCTGGCCCGGTTTAAAAACAACGCATGTGCCATTAGTTTCCCTATGCACATAAGTGTTTTTTCAAACGAGTTAGAAGTTATAGCTCCAAATTGCAAAATGCAGTCCATATATGGATTGAATTTTGCAATTTGGAACTATAAATTCTGGCTCTTCTGGAAAAACACTGATGTGCATAGGGAAACTATTGGCACGTACGTTGTTTTTAAACCTGGCTAGAATCGGACGTATTTCTATCAAACGGAACTAAGCGCCATATGGGGAAGAGGGTAGAGGGGGGCTCGGATTGGCGGCGGAACTGGGCGTCGGGCTCATTCCATCCTGAACTCACAATGCTTTTCCATGGCGCTTAGTTCCGTTTGACAGAGCGCGCTATCCGGCATTCCAAATTCCTCAAAAGGAATTCAAATTGGCGCTTAGTTCCGTTTGACAAAAATACGTCCAATTTATAGTTCCAAAGTGCAAGATGCAGTCCATATATGTACAGGGAGGGTACGGACGGACAGATCAGAACAAGGGGCTCTTGGAGCCCAAAAGGGTAGACAACCTTCGAACACGAAAATGTCGCTGCCAAAATCCTTAGATTCCGACATCAAACCAAGAAGGGCCAAGAATGTTTATAGATGAGCGTTCTTCCGCAAAAATAAATACACTTATGCTAAAACTACACACTACACTGTAAGTCAAACAGGGTCGGACTGGCTCGCATCTAAGGGCGTAGACCCTTGGCTGGTTAAAGGGGCGTAATGTGATATTTCCTGATGGGGCATCCCCTTCGTGGAGAGGGGTTCAGAAAATTTTGGCAAAACAGCACAAGTTTACGATATTTTCAGGTTTTTATTAATCGTACTAAGTAAAAATTGTAAAATTGAACGTATTGAAATGACCGACAGACTTCTGAAATTAAAAAGAACATAAAAAATTAAAAGCCACTGGACGCATCCAAGCACCATTATTTCCATAAGAACCGTGTCAGTGCTGCGCTTTACACGAGCTTAAAACGTGGGTCTAAAAATCCATCCTAAAAAAGAATCAGGCAAGAACCTAAAAAAAGAAGAAAGAACGAGTATCAACACAGCCGACGACAAGAAATACGTATTCGGGCCTCTTTTTTAACTTTTTTCCCGAATCTGAGCGACCCCTCATTGGCAGCATATAGCAGAGCATTGAGAATTCACGCTTCGCGTCATCGCGCTTTCAATTTTTCAGATGCAGTACGGACGTCCATCAAGTACGAATAGTTGTATCTCTGTGCCGTCGTTAACGCGCATCCTTTCCCTAGCTCTATTTCCATGTTGTGTTTGTTTCCGTTTGTCTTATTTGTAATGTTGCTTTAAACTAGAACAGAGCATTGCGAGTTCACGACTCACGCCATCGCGTCTTACATTTTTCATATGCAATGTGGACATCCATCTTTCGATAATAGTTGTATCGCGTTTACACTTTAGATGTCTCTTACTTTTGAATTTCGAAATAAATTAAGGTTAAGTTTGTCGAGATATGCTATGACATGTCCAAATCAATAGTCATTTTGAAAAGGAAGAAATATGTTTAAAGGTCTCTCATGAGGTCTACATAATAAGTGTGCGTATGTCTAAAAATCAAACCGGCTATCGTTTTCTACGGGAGTTACACATAGAGAATGAAGAAAGGGGATGATAAAGCGCCTGTATGTCAACAAAAAGGTGACAATTTCACAGAAAAGTGTTTACGCTTCAGAAAGTAGTTCTTGGACCTCTGTTCACCACTATGCGTAAAAGCATCTCCCTTTACTTCTAACTCTCCCTTCTTCCGTTCATTTAAGAAATTTTCCGCATCTATTCTCGGTCGTAATTTGTCTTTTCTCTTCACATTTTGCTATCTGTCAGAGGGGCGCTTTTTTGGCGCGCCAAGGGGGCGTATCTGCCAATGGCAGATTGGCCGTATGGCCAATCGGAGCCTGAAGTCAAACACGTGCTTTACAAACGACTTGCCAGAAAAACTGTAAAAGTAAATCACTGTGAATATTTAGGATTCTTAGGTTGGCTGCGCTTTTGGGCCCTAAGAGCTCCATGACCTAACCTCAAAATTACCGGCGTGTCCGTGCTTTCCAGAGACAAGAGACCCTCCACTAGTATCTTGGCCATTGTGGAAGCTTTTACTTTCGGGACTTCAGCATTCTACTGTTGACTTACCTACGTGGTTGATGTTTAACAACGTGTTGGCAGTTTCGTTTTGCAAACAAGTCGAAAATGACCGAAGTTTGCGAAACTTGTTTGGCTCATGACGTCACCCGAAGCTCATCATTGACCATGTAGGTAGGTCAACAGCCGAAATTGAGGTGATGACTGTTGCTCCCTAATAATTGTCCATAAGGAACTGTTGAATCCCGAAAGTAAAATCTTCCACCTGTCGCTAGGAGGCATAGAGTACATAGAGTCGTAATGTAAATGGGAGAGCTGGCGCCATGTTCTGCTCGACGAGTTCCGAGCCCGGTGTGCGCCGAGTTCGGGTCACTTTTTCGATACATTTTCGATCCAAAATGGCGGTGTGGAATACATGGTGATTCCTATCTCCTTCGTTGTTGTTGTTGTTGTCATCGGATGGCCGGGTACCCGTGTATCGCAAACAATCGATTATGTATCGAAAAAGTGACCCGGCGTCACACAGGAGTCTCGGAATTCGGGACATGGAAAATGCTTAAAAGTGGCGCCAGCTCTCCCAATTACATTACGACTCTATGTACTCTATGCTAGGAGGCCAGTGGAGGGTCTCTTGTCTCTGGTGCTTTCCCTGTTTGGGTAGTCTTGTTCAGTGAGGTAGAGGATAGGTGGGTCCGGGAGGCCTCCTCCAACAAATTTTCCGAAAAAAACACTTTTTGTCTCTGTTCGAGAGAGGGAGGCAATGGGGCATGCTACCGTGGCGTGGCCCCCTCTGACTTTGATATTGTAGCCATCCTGCTCAATGCTCATGTTACTCATGAAAGGAGTAAGTGCAGTTTAACTGTTAGTTAACAACTAAATAAAGTTTCTTGAAAACGGACCAAGTGGTGTCGGAGCGGAAAATTTTACGGAGCGAATCCTTCGTTTCTTTTAAAAATTTTCAGAATATTTCAAAACGCTCTCAGAAATTGATGGAGAGAACTTTCTTGTTTATTTCTGAAAATTATAAAATGTTTTCAATTAGAGTAAGATAAACATGGAAGTATTCAAAATCCGAGATTAGCTTGATCTCCATGATTTAAACGATGTGGTATAAAAGGAGAGTACCTTCGCAAAGTCCAGCAATTTTGAAATTTAAGCATGTGTTTTTCAAGGCTAGCCTCCGCGCCGCATTTTTGTTCACGCAAAACAATGATCGTTTAATATAAATTGGTTTCAAGGGTTTTCACGATAAATGCTTATATTATATCATATACGTTTTATTATAAAAGCATTCTATATAGTCTATTGTGTAGAACTAATTTGGAACGAACAGGGACTTACCAATAATGAATAGACGAAGAATAATCATGACGGAAGATCCAATCCATCCAACTATCGACCAGTGCTGTAAATTTACATGCGTTTTGCCCACATGAAGACCTAATGCAGCATAATGATAATCATCATGAGGTCCATAGTGTATCAGAAATATTGAAGTATTTTCTTTAATTTGTGCAATTCAACGGGAAAAACATGTTATGAATGTTAATGTTTAGAATATTTACATATATATATCTATACTATAAGCTCCAAGACCTCCTAATTTTGCGAAACTGGTAACGCTTAGTTCCAGCGTTCTACCAAGCCGATTTTTATGATTTTTGCGGCTATCGACGATTAATTGTCTCTAGATAAGCCAACTCTTTTCAGATTTTCAAAATATGGCCTAGGTTTTTTATATTAAGTGGTAAAGTTGCGAATTCTCCCATTTAAACAATGTAAATTTATACTTTTTGTCATAGTTCGTTTGAGCGTTCTACCCGGCCGATTTCCAAGTTTTTTGCGGTAATCGACGGGTAATTGGCCCTAGATGAGCCCGCTCTATTCAGATTTTGGAAAAAGGACCCAGGTTTTTTTACAATCACGTTATAAAAGTGAGTGAGTTTTCAGAATGCTCCGAGACTGCTACCGCTATGCGCGGGAGGATGCGCAGTGGTCAAGGAGGTTGCGCAGTAGCTGTGTAGCCTGCGCATCAGCTCTACACTTATCTACACAAGATTCGCTCTAATTCCGTCAAGACGAGCGGTGGCCGAGTCGTCAAAGACGTCGGAAGCGTCCACTCAGATCATGGTGTGAGTTCGATTCCCACATCCGATATACTTAATTATTACCTGATTTGATCGTTGATTTACTGCAATATTTCATCAAGCAGTCATTCCAAAACGCGTCCTTTAGACTTCAAAAAAAAAAAAATGTGTTTCTTTATCATCAAAACCAAAATGTATTATATTCTAAGAGTAAAGGATATCTCATATCGTAATTTTTTAGGGGAAAAATAAAACTAACACCGATAGGAGGGTAAAAATAGGGCCGCGAAGCGGCCCATTGACGGCGCGAGCGCCTTCAGGGGGTTGGGCCGCGTAGCGGCCAGGGGGCGTAGCCCCCTAGTTTACACTAATATTACACATCACTAAGTGAATGGTTCTAACCGAAAAATTACTTGCGAACATGAGAAGGACACTATTTACGAGCTAAAATCAAATATTTATAACGATGAAACTTTCAGCGTCACGATTATCTCGACAACAATCACTCTCGTAGCGTACTTTTGAAGCATTTCTTTAGCATATTACCTCAACTGCTGAAATTTTTCGGTTTTAAGAGGAATTTTTTGCCTACAGCGTGGCAATGACGTCGCAAAATCTCGGGTGGTGCGAATATTTCAGTTTCACGAAATTTTGAAAAGCAACGGTAAAAATCTTGATTGACGTATCGTTTTAAAATTTTTTAAAACGCTTGTCCTTGTAAACGTTTTGACGTAAAGTAGAGTTCAGACCTGAAATCGACTTTCTAGGTTTGACTCCATAGAATTAAAGTGCCATCAACTAGTGACGCATAATCGCACAAAAAATGTACATTCGCCGTTGAAAAAGAAAAAAACCTCTAGTGCTCCGGCTTAATGAACGATGGTTTTTTCCTGCTCAAGACCTTTCCTGCTCAGCAAGAGCAAAAAATTTACTCTTTGATGATTTCAGAGAGCGAATTGAATTTCACTGCAAGGATTCCAAGCCAGGAAGAGGAAGAATCGAGTAACGTGCCGTTGTTGCACTCCAGGGAATTATGTGGGAAGGTAATCAATTTTTGTTTATGGCAATCTTTCTGATGCTGTTAACCTACTCCTGTATGAGGAATTTCGGTGAATTTTGCAGTTAAATTCCACGTGTGATGGTTCTCGCCTTTTTTTTGGAACTTACTCGTTGATCTTAGATGGAACTTACAGTCCAATCGTGTTCTTCAACTCAGATAGCCACGAGGTTTGTATAGTTACATCTAGGAGTTGCAATCAATGATTTATGTTCATTTATAAGTTAATCGATGAATTGAATGAATGCGCAATTAATTTGCCCTGCTTCTATTCTCGCCCTCTCTCGCCGGAACGTATCGGAGGTGAAACTGCAAAAACACGTACTTGTTTGCTGTGCTTCAAATCTAAACTCCCATTTTATTTTACCAATGGAGAACAAATCGACATGCTTGCTTGAAACTCTCACAGAATTTTCTTCACATAGAGAGAATTGTCAGGGTGGTTTTCAAGAAAGATATTGAGTATTTTTTTATTGTAGAGATTACTTATGACACAAAGTCCGCAGTACCCTGGTAAAAATTGGCGATAAGAGCTGTGTTTCAAAATACCATAGGAATTTTATAGCCGGCTAAAGAAGGCTACAGAAAATCATATAGCTGGCTGTGGAATGCGGAGAAAATCATACGGCCGGGCTATACGAAGCGATAAAAAATTATGCAGCCGGGCTATAGTTCCTATCGCCGGGCTTTACACTTTATCGCCTGGTGTTGCTTTTTCGCCATCGATTATAAAAGGCTGTAAGAAATTGTGTAGAAATTCGTGTGCTTTGGAAATCATAAGTTTGATTCGGAACCACCTTAATATTTACAAAACACACATTATATTTTCTTTTAATACATATTTTTTTTCATCGATTAAAATGAGAATAATCCATACAGGATGTGCAAACATTTCAAAATCATGAGTTGAATAACGCTGACTCCGCCAGATTAAACATTAGAGCCTAACACAAAGCGGAGCGGCGACGCACTGGCACCTACAAACCTAACAGGGATACTTCACGCATTGCGCAATGCGTGAAGTATCTCTGTTAGGTTTGTAGGCGCCAATGCGCATTTTGCGCTGGCTGCCCGCCTGCCTTGCCGCAGCGTGCCACGCAACGGCGCTTAAAGCAACTATTTCACACCAGAGGTATTGCACAGAATCATACGAAACTGAAGGCGCTCTTATATGTTAGGACTGGCAGGCATCCATCAAAAGTACGGAGCTTTTCCGCAAAATAAATCAAGATACTACGGCACAAAAAGAGAGCGGTAGTCCAAAAACTCACTAAGTCGTAGCATCCGTAATTAGTGACGTTTAGTATACACTTCATCGCCTGGCTGTTGCCTTTTCGCAATCGGCTATAAAAAGCTATAAGAAATGGTGTAGTCGGCTATAGAAGCTATTGGAAATCTTACAGCTGGCTGGAGGTCTATGGTATTTTGGAATGCAGATTCTACTGCCAATTTTTACCAGGGTAGCGCAAACTGAGGTAGAGCGTTTTTGCAGATTCATCGGCAATATTCAGATTTTTCAGCTCCTATGAGGAGATAGAGAAAGTATATGCTCTGATGTAGCGATAGGATTAAAGACAACATTGAAGTAAAATGAAACTACAAATTCACCTCCAGTGGTTTTCAATGAGGCTGCTCACTTGCGACATACGGTTGATTCTCAGTTGATGCAGGCTATGAGCGTATTGGCACGAGTTCGTTTTCGCATCAACCGAGAATCAACCGTATGTCGCACAAGTGAGCAGCCTCATGGATAACCACTGGAGGTGAATTTGTAGTTTCATTTTACTTCAATGGTGTTTTTAATCCTATCACTACACCAGAACATACACTCTCTATCTATCCCTATGTTTTATGAACACTTACGGACTGGGATACGAAAATTTTCAAATAGGGATCTGGGGGTTTTGGAGAACCAGCAGAAGAAGAATTACAGATTAAATTGGCAGGAGATGGATTGCATTTTGCCTCCAGAAGTAATACGCGAATAATTGACTCGGTGAGTGAGAAAAAAATTTCGGTCATACGAACCGTGATAGATGAACCGTCGTAACAAACATTTTCTTTTTTAAATGACTTAGACATGTTTTGAAAAAATTTTAGAAGAAAATTTGTTAATTTTCTTAACTCTAAAAAGTCTCTATTCAGAGTTAAAAACATGTTACTTAATATCGTTAATAACAATTATAAAATATGAAAAAAATCTAGTAATTACTTTTATAGCATTTCAAGTTGAATGTCTTAAAGTCGTTTTTGAGTTTTTTTTTTTTAGTTTTTCGTCCATTTCAAAGCAACGTATCTGAAATATTTTTGTGTTTTCAAAGACATTTAGAAAACTTCTTACATGTGTCATTGTATTATGAGGGTATATGCATGATGCGGTCATGAATAAAATTATTATTACTACCGATATGATAATCTGATGATCGAAGTCATCGATAAAATTATATCAGGCTTTAAAAGGAAATTCGTAACGTATTATTATTAGACAAACGCCATCATAGGGCAACAGGCTGTTGGCTCTCACTTGCATTCTAATAATTACGATTGCTAATTAGCATGACATATTACTTGCCGTGTAGAAATTTACTCTCTCCATTGGCAGTTTGCCCTAATTATTGATAATGCTTGTGTTGACAGCACAGAGGGCTATGCGCCTTGACAAAGTTGGACCATGGATTTGAAGTTGAAGCAATGAAGTACAGAGAGCCGGTTAAAATTATCACAATGTGGATTTAAAAATTCCCCTTGTCAGCAATGGAAATTAAAGGATTTGTGTTCTGCCTGACCGAATGCTTCTGAGGATTTGCCTTTAAGTAATTGTGTTCAGAGCGGCCAATTTCATGAGCGAATCCTTGAAGCAGTGAAAAATATCATACAGTGATGAATCATCATCAAGTTAGAGGGGAAACTGATGATTGGATATGATAATAATAATAATTGGATATCAATGATAACAAATGCAATGTTATAGAACTTCCTGATTTTTAAAATTTTTTGAGAGTGATTTTTGCAGGGAAAGGGAGGAATAAAATTGAAAATCTTTCAACTGGTTGAAATTCTCACCTTCTTCTTGCGGTAAAAAAGACAAACTCGATTTTCAGAGGACATCATCGACGTTTGCCATTTTTGTTTGATGAGGTCCAAAGAAATAGATAAGAAGAACAATTTGCATGTAAATAGTGCCGATGGGCGAACCAAACCAAGTAACTCAGTTTGCAATGCTGCAGATTTCTTCCTTTTTAATTTTTTGAAGGCTGACCAATCATCATTACCTATTGGGAAGAATTTTTTGTGATCAATGCTATTCGGCGGTACAGACCATCAGACCAGTGGTCATTCTTCAGAGTTGGCAACGTTGTTTTCCCTCCATTTGAATGCATGTAAAACAATCGATTTTTGGTCAGGCAGCTTGCCTCACCTAAAATCTAAAATTTCAATTGTTTGTAATAGGGGAAAAATAGTATTGCCAACTTGCAAAATCGCCACTGCATAAGACAAAGTCTTATTACCAATGCATATGACGTAATTAGTGCGATAAGTATCAGTAATTAAGAATAAATTCAAGGGTAGAAGAAGGCATGGTTTGCGGTGTTGTAGCATACGTCAAATTCTTTAAAAGAGAGCATAATTCCAATCTAATCAAACAAGTCCTTAGAATGGGCGCCAAAATTATCATTATTTTTCGTTTTAGTTTTAGGAGCTAAAATTTAAATTGAGGGAACCTGGTTCCTTTTAGCATGAAAGGAGCATTAAAAGTGCTTAATTTCCTAATGAATATGTCCGAAGAGAATCTCATGGAAAAAACATTACACTTGTTGAAACCCTCAGAGACCAACTCCTACACGTGTGAAATGAAGTTTGCATTACGTGAAGTCTAATGAAATACGATTTTTGTCAACCCTCATTTAAATTTATTTAATGAGTATTTTTAAATGAATATTTTCAGCTTACATATGGATTTTAACTTTTTTTGATTTGCGAGTATATCCTGATTAATATCTATACATGAAACAATATACGAGTTATGACGTAACGCTTTATTTTATTCAAATTAGACCTGAAATCTTCCTGAGATGCCAACTTGCTTTGAGTTTCTGAACCATTCATTCAGTTCAGATATTGGATTGGTGGATGTTAAAACCTAATGAATCTATTGTTTGGTGAGCCCTTTGCTCCTAGAAGAATACTTATGATCTATGATTCATCATGATAATGGACATGTTTGGTTTTGACATCCTTCGATTAATTTACTGGTGTGAATATCGTAAGCCCATGATCAGCGACGAAGCGTGAATCATCGGCTATCAATTTTTTACCATTAGAAAGCCATTATCAAGAATCGATTTTTAATGCATACCCCGATAGTCGTTGCTTTTCCATAAGTTTAAACGGCAGATCAATCGATTGATCGCAAAACAAGACAAGTCGCTGACTTGAGCTGTGGATACTGCAACTTTTTAGGTAAAGTTCGGAATTAAGATTAGTATGAATGATGACCCATAAAAAGATTAAATGCATCTCTAGTAAAACTGGACGTATTTCTATCAAACGGAACTATGTGAATTATGATGTCCTGTTATGCATTAATTCTTATGGCTCTCAGGGCTCATGTCTTAATGCACGTAGTTCCGTTTGATAGAAATACGTCAAAATAAAATATAATCGATGATCTTCAGAGCACGATAAAATCCGCAATCATTTTCCAGGGAGTGTCGCCAAATTGTGATATGTTTTTGCTCCTATACTTTGACTCTACGTTTCAAAATAAGCGATTCTTCTCAACGTATAGGTTCATATCACAATTTTGCCATTCTGTCTTGATGATTTTTACAGAGCTCTTCGTGCCTCTGAAGATTATTGATGACATTTATATTTACTAGGGACAGAGCTCATCTTAGGAATTTTGATCTTTCTGGAAAACTCCAATTCTTTAGTTCAGAGAAAACACTGACCATGAGTCAAAAATATCAATTTTCAGTTTTCGATCGTATATAACTCAAAAAAATTTGGTCAAAATTTTAAGTCTTATAATTTATACTTTTGATGATGCCACGAGTGTTATTGGTCATCTCTGCGGCTAACAGCAACGCCGGAAAACTTAAGTTTGTTTCTCCCAAGATCTTCCTTTATCATTCTCTCAGTGGCGTGGCGTGCTTTGCGATGTATCGATTGTTATTCCATTTAAACCTATGGAAAAGGATCGATAACCAGGGTGTTCGCAGCGAACACCTTAATAATCGATTCTTTACCACAGGTTTAAATGGCAGAACAATCGATACATCGCAATTCACGCCACGCCACTGCATTCTCTTACTCTAAAAAAATGAAGTTAAGTAAAACAATCACATTTACTATGCTTTGTTTCAAAATCTCATCTCCTATTTTAATTTTTTGGATGAAATCAATCAACATCCCCACTTGAATATTGTTCAATTTTTTCGGACCCAATGAAAATTATTTCCAAAAAATGTTAAGCGAAGCTGAGGGCTACTTTCCTCCGAAGAAATTAAAGTAGGAGATCAGATTTTGAAACATTGCAATGTACATGTAACTGTTTTGCTTGACTGCTCAAATGATCTTAAAATGTCAAATTTAATTTTTTTTGGTGTGTTCTTTGCGTCAAATGACGCATAACTAACCCTCTATGCTAAGTATAGTATTCTCATTATTTTTTTACCTGAAGGGCTCTTCCATGCTGACACAATAAGATGGAAATCATGTAATCACTACTTATCACGAGTGCTCATCGAAAATTATATTATTTTATGATTGAAAAAACCACTGATTAGTTCTATGAGTGATTTTTTTTGTTGTGATAATGATAAGACCTGTTTTTATAATTGAGTGAAAAGTAATCAAAAGCAATCATAACTTCTCAAAATTATTAAATAAAAGAGGCATTTTTTTAAATCGAGGATATAAACATTAAAAACAATCATCAGTTATCAAAATTATTGGATAAAAGCAGAGGATTTTTAAAAGCCAGTGTCTGGGCCTGTTTGGGCTCTTTCTTTTCTAAAGAACTATTTTTTCAAATTTCTCTCTTAATTTAGTGATCGTGCCTCTTTAATAATGACTAGTAAATATTTTGTTTGGCTTGCTGTAACAGGTTATTAGTATTTTATTTTTTTAAAAATTATTTTCAATGGAAAGTTCAAGTTGTACTTGATTGGATGACGAATATGGTTGAAATAAAAAGTTACTACCAAAGTTTAACAAAAAAATAAATGAAATATTGTTGTTATATTTGTGTGGTCATGGGAATTGTACAGAGTCTTACAAAGAAAATAAATATAATAAATTACAATTGAAATTAAATAGTCAGCCCACACTTGCGCACGCCGTCCGAGCGAGGTTCACGATTGAAAGAGAGTAAATAATAAATAAATAAATCGATAAATAAATTAATAAATGAATTACAAAACGCGTAAAAACAATAAAGGAACAACTTAGCAATAAGTCCTTGCAATTGAGATGAGGATAATATGTACATTTGATGTAGATTGCAAAAGATGTTGGGTAATGAAACAAAGATGGAAAGAGATTCGTTTGTTTTGATGAGGAAGTTCGAATAACTTAGAAACACTTGCGGTGGACGATTCCTGGGCCGGATTCGTCGTATTCCTGCTTGGAGATCCACATCTGTTGGAAGGTGGACAGGGAAGCCAAGATGGAACCACCGATCCATACGGAGTACTTCCTTTCGGGGGGAGCGATGATCTTGATCTTGATTGTTGATGGGGCCAGGGCGGTGATTTCCTTCTGCATTCTGTCGGCGATACCAGGGTACATGGTGGTACCTCCGGACAAGACTGTGTTGGCGTACAAGTCCTTACGGATGTCGACGTCACACTTCATGATGGAGTTGTAGACGGTCTCGTGGATACCGCAAGATTCCATACCCAAGAAGGATGGCTGGAAGAGGGCCTCTGGACAACGGAACCTTTCGTTTCCGATTGTGATGACCTGTCCGTCGGGCAATTCGTAGGACTTTTCTAATGAGGTGGAGGCAGCGGCGGTGGCCATTTCCTGCTCGAAGTCTAAGGCGACGTAACATAATTTCTCCTTGATGTCACGGACAATTTCTCTCTCAGCTGTCAACAGACAAAATCACAGTGCGTTAGTTATCGTGTAGAGGAAATTTAAGTCCCTAACCGTGCCTGTGACTCGGTGCGGTTTCGTCTCTCTGCCGATTCAAAGTTCCCGTCACCATTTGAGAAGGATACAATTATTTAATTTAGCTTTATCACATGATAGTCAAAAATGACATTGACGTAATGATGCAAATTGCTCACTGAATGTTACACCTCCCGAACAAATCAAAAAGAAGGGTACGAGATATCTTTAAATGAAAGGACATGGATTTCGCTCGTTCATGACTCTAGATTGAGACTAAGAATCTTCTTCCTCTTGGGGCTCATCAAAAAATGGATGATTTCCATATCTTTTTAGCACCGAGGGTGAATAAAATTGATTTCTTATGTAATTATGATTTTGAGTTCATCTTGGTTTAGCTCGAAAGATTAAAAGACGATGGAATGTATGAAGAGAGCAAGGAAGAAACATGCAGATACATTTTGTTGGGTAATGAACGTGACATCACGGACACGAACACTCTGATCTGAGAAAATTTTAGGGAAATATGAAATGATAAAGTAAAATTTAAGGGGTATTCTCATACTTTTGAAAAGTGTTCCGGAATAATACTCAGAATATTTTCGGATAGTTTTGGAAGATAGTATTGAAGGAACACTAAAAGGGTGTATAATGTAGGTTGGAAGTTGTTTCAACCTGTGGTTGTGAAGCCATAACCACGCCCTAGCGAGGATTTTCATAAAGTTGTAAACTATATGAGGATATTATTTAATAATGTAATATTTGAGGAGTATCTATTGATTATTAATTTTCGAGGAAAATATTTAAGGATGGGTAAGGATATGGGTTAAATGAAATGAGGGAATGCCAACTCCCTGACGGGCTGTGGGAGGATCGAGTTTTGTGGCGGTTAGGCGTTGCAGAGCGCCAGAGAGCGCTATGAAAGCGACTCTTATGATGCATAGGAAGGATATGGAATACTAGCCGTTCTGGGCGCGCTTCGCGCGCCCGGCACGTCTAGCCGGGGGGCTGCGCCCCCTGGACCCCCGGTCACTCGCTACGCGAGTGACATTCGGCTCGCTTCGCGAGCCGATTTTGTAGTGGTTGCGAATTTTTTATCACTTTATTAAGTAGATTTCATAGAAAACATTATTCAATTTTCACTCCACAATTAACTTGTAGAATAATAATGACGGGACAAGAGATAGACTGTATCTTGAAATGGACGGTTCCCACTTAGCAGAAACAGCCAACACCACGAGTAAGTGAGGAACCATCTTTAGCCACTTTTTTTTACTTTTCTGAAAAATATTACTGAAATTTTAGTTGCGCTTCCTTAAATGATAAGTGTTAATATAAATTTCCCTTTTTTACAGTGTTGTTAAAATAATAAAAAGTTACCCAGCAGGAAATTTCATTTATATTCCCGGTGAGCCTGCTACTCAAAATTTGATTTAATTGCCGTTATTCAGTTGAGCTGGGCCTAAGAAATCCCACAAAACCCATTAAATTTACATTGACAGGTCGAAAGTTCGTCTTATGACGCACAATGTTAAAAAGCGAATTAATTGTGTTGCCAGACAACACGTCCTGCAATACGTCATCATTGAAGCTGGATTCATGCTTATTTTATCAAAAATATCCTCAGAGAACAAAGGATAGGAAAAGAAATATTAGAACAGAAAGGAAAAGAAAGGAAAGAAAAACGCAGAAGAGATTCAAGAAAAGCACAGTATAACAGAGAAAAAAATATAGAAAAATAACAAAGAAAAGACTCCACTAGGGTAATCTGAGCTCAGCTGCGTGTGAGCATGAGCAAGATAAAATAATAACACCGAGGAGATTCAAGAAAAACACAGTAAAGCAGAGAAAAAGTACAGTCAAATAAATAAAGAAAATTACTATCGAAGAAATTCTAATCATTCGGAAAATAATTCGCTGGCGTAATCTATGCGTGGGAGCACGAGCGAGATTTGTCATCAACTGACCGGTGGCCGCTAGGTACCCTGGTACCTGGGTGGGCGAGCGACAATGCGTAAGCGGTGGCATGGTTCGATTGACAGAGGAAAGGGACTGGTCAGACGTAGGGGAAAGGTTCAGGCTGAACCGTTCAGCACAGCGCAGCGTCAGTCTCCGGGTGGGGAAGAGAGGTGGAGAGGGGACACTTCCCCTCGAGTGAAATAGAAAAAGGCAGAATCCTTCGAAGTTTATATTAATGATAGGGATGAATATGTTGTAAGTTGTTTTTACCTGTGGTGGTGAAGCTGTAACCACGTTCAGTGAGGATTTTCATGAGGTAGTCGGTCAAGTCACGACCAGCCAAGTCCAAACGGAGGATGGCGTGGGGGAGGGCGTAACCTTCGTAGATGGGGACGGTGTGGGAGACACCATCTCCGGAGTCCAAGACGATACCGGTGGTACGACCGGAGGCGTACAGGGAGAGCACAGCCTGGATGGCGACGTACATGGCGGGTGTGTTGAAGGTTTCAAACATGATCTGAGTCATCTTTTCACGGTTAGCCTTGGGGTTGAGGGGGCTTCGGTCAGGAGGATGGGGTGCTCTTCTGGGGCAACTCGGAGCTCGTTGTAGAAGGTGTGATGCCAGATCTTTTCCATGTCATCCCAGTTTGTGATGATACCGTGCTCGATGGGGTATTTCAGGGTGAGGATACCTCTCTTGGACTGGGCTTCGTCACCTACGTATGAGTCTTTTTGACCCATACCGACCATGACACCCTGGAACACAGAAAAAGAATCTCAAGTTTAAAAAACAGCGAATCACTCTTGTGCATGATGTGGTTAAAGACCTGAGATTCCCTAATAACACTCCTTGTGAAATAACTAGTAAAAAAAGGGCAACAAACGGAAAATTGGTTCATTGCTCTATGACTAAGGAGGCGAGCCAAATCGTCGCTTGGCTGACAAAAGGGCGTAAGTTCACTCTGAGATGAGCCCGGGAACGCATTGAGTTATAAGGGCAAAAGGGCTCATCTCACGAAGTGTTGTTACGCCCTTATGTCAGGAAGGCGACGAAATGGCAATACCTAGTTTTTGGGTAGGCGCAAGCCCCAATCGTGCTGGTCCTGAGACATGAGGCTAAAAATCTAGGCGATGCCATCCTGAGACTCAGCCTTACGGTCAATTTTCTATGAACTGGTGACTTTTATGAGATTCAAAATTGTACGTTAGAAACATGTGAAAATGTCGTGACAAGAATTTTACGTAAATAATAATACATCCCGCATGTCGTTGATAAAACTCTCAAACCACGTATATCGTTTGCTGTGTTTAAGAATCTCGGCTCCTGTTTTATTTTTTTGAAGGAAAAAAAGTCGACATAACTTCTTGTTGTTTTCTCAGAAATTGCCTCGCGCAGATCAGAAAAACCACGGAAGTCTTTCAGAATTGACGTTCAGTAGCTCTCCATTTCAAAAATCAAGTATAACAGGGAGTCTGCAACGTCGCAACCTGAGATACGTGGTTTGGTAGTTTCACCATCGACGTGCAATATTTAAAGTGAGGGTAAAAATATTTGGAAGTTATTTAGTCTGAGAATTTTAGCACGAAGGAAGAGAGCCTCGGTTAAAATTTTACAATTCTCCATGAAGCTGCCTTGATTTGAAATCTTCTTGGAACTGCCATAATTACAAACTTTGGAATACGCAAAAATAATGTTCGAGGAAATTTAAAGTCAAGGCAGCTTCATGACAGAGTAGGAAACCTTATTCCTAGGGTGCGAACTTTGAAACATTTAGAAGAGCAAAGTTCTCGGTTCAGATAATAACTAATGACTTTGGTAAAGAATACGAAGTTCAGTACGACTATCAAAGATTGTGCTTTTCTGAACCAAAGTTTATGGCCTTAAGGTAAATTTTCAGCTTTAACGCAATGCATTCTGGCTACGATCAAAATATTTCAAGTTACAACCTTTAGATAGATTATATAATAAAAAATAAATAATCAGAATTTCAGTCTCTGCATACATCTAGGAGAACTGGAAAATTCGTGCCGAAAATCTTCCTCCAAAATTTTAAAATGAAGTCAAAAGTTCTGATCTCATACTGCAATTTATTTCAGTGTATCGAGGTTGATTGGAAAAAGTAATTTTGATTTCGCTCTAAAATTTTGGAGCTTGATATTAGGCATGAAAATTCCTTGATGATTAGTTTTTAAACTAAAATTCCGATCGTCCCAAAATAACCCACCCAATGGTTCAAATTTGCAATTCCTACATTGTACTCAGAATGTCTGAATGCTCCAAGAAAAGCCAAACATCCACCGTTAACCTCGAACTCCAGTTATCCGCATACCAAAAACTTTAGTTTTCAGGGTAAATCAAAGTTTTCATCTTTTTTTTTATCCCGGCTTGAATTTGTAAACCCTCGCGGAATTTTGAATCAAAGTCTCATTTTCAATCGACGCCTACCGGAATACATTTTGCAACATGTTCCTCGCCGTAAGAGGCCCGCGAGCAGCAAGATGCGCCGTCGTATCGCATCGGGGCGGTGATAGGGCGCAAGCGGGGCCGGGCCGCGAGCGTCGCGGCTTGCCGCCGTGCTCCGAGAATACCGAACCTATTTTTACCCGGGCCCCTACCCCGCCAAGACCATAACGGGGCATCCCGAGGCGCGCCCGAAATAAAGCCCCGCAGCGCGGCCCCCCTCGCCCCCGCCCTCTCCCGCGCCGCGTGTTTATTTTTGTTTTGTGGAAAAACACTTCTTTCCTGTTCGGGCGGCGCGGCGCGCTCCCGAGCCCGGACTTGTTTGATTTGTGTTTCGGGTTCTGGCCCAGATTTTTTCGGGCCGGCCCTGGGGCGGAATTTGCGTGGTCGGACTCGCGGATAATTGACTTATCGGCCGCGGCATTGTTGGACTCGATTCCGTTATTTTCGACCCGGGGTAAAATTAAATCAGGTGACGGTTTTTCTTTTCCCGCCTCTGTCACACTTCGGGAGCCTCAAGTCGCCGGAAAATGCAGGGATCCCCCCGACCCCTCCTTCCTTCCCGAAAGTTGCGATAGGTCAAGCTAGCTGGGAGCACAAACGAGGGGCTTGGAGGACAAGGCGCAGAAGTGCAGTTTTTGAAAAATTAAGGTATTGATGATTTCAAGTAAAACAAGTCTTGATGCATATTCTGAGAAAAATTCGCTCCGAAATTCAAATTTTTAAACATCTAAAAGCCAATTTGAAGTTTCTTTCCGCCGTAAGGATCCATGTAATTTCGAAACTTCGAACAAGTGTTTCTGAAAACTGCACTCATACGCCTTGTCTTCCGAGCACCTCAAACAATCTTAGCGCGAACTGAGCAGCGTTTAGCGAGGGGAGACTGAGTACATGATGCCTCGTAAGAAAAATTGAGTCTAGGATGTTTCTGAGCTCGCTCTGAGGCAGATTTTCCCTCGTCAAAAGTAGGAACACAATACGTAACCTGGTCGATAGGTAGGCCATGAAAACACGCGAAATCGGAATGGCTGAGTCTAAAAGAATCTGATAATTGACTGATCAGTTTTGGAAATTTTCGGTCGATTTCCTGACTCAGACGATCTACTTGCCCCAACTCAGGGATTCCACAATTTCACGGAGTAATTTTGTCAATATTTCAGCATGATATTTCTTTTTCCTCGAGAGTTTTAGAAAACAAACGCGAGAAATTCTGAGGTAGGATTCCTACTTTTTACTCAGATAAAATTTTCCCCCGTGAGCGACTCTTAGAATATTTTCAAAAATATACCCCAAGTATAATGTTACCGTGCGAGGGAAGAACGCCGTACGAATATATCAGAGTCGCCAAATTTACCTTAATAATAAATGTCTTTTTGACGACATTTATACACATTTTTCTTTGAAATTTCCAGAAATTTTAGATTAAATTGCTAACAAAATAATTTGACATTTTTGGAAACAAATATTCACAATTTTCGCAATGCATTCGGTTTTCATCGAAGGAAACTTGGCAAAGTCTGAAGACTCATACGGCGCACAGTGGATTGAGTCAATTAGAGAGGTCGGACACGAAATTTTTAACTAAAACTGGAAATTTTGATGTTTATTTCGTCACATATTAAATTTCAAGGGGTGCCTCTAAGAGAAAACTTCACGAGAAAACCGATGGAACCACTTTTAGAACCTCAAAATTTTGTATAGACGGAGTTATAAGCGTTGAAAGTTTCCAAATTTTGTCCGACCTCTCCCATTGAATCGATCTACAGTGCGGCGTTCTTTCTCAGCACGGCAGAATTTTGACTTGTTGATTTGAGTCAGCCATGTTTCAAATGCAATTTCAGCTCAAAATTGGCAGTACTGATCGAGATGAGGCACGATGTGTGTTAACTTTTAAACGTTTTTTTTTTTTTTTTTTTTTTTTTGTTTTTTGTTTTTTTTTTTTTTTGTTTTTTCGTTGTTTCCTACATTTAATTATTTAGTTATTTACCTGATGTCTTGGCCGACCGACGATGGAGGGGAAGACAGCACGGGGAGCGTCATCCCCGGCGAATCCGGCCTTGCACATACCGGATCCATTGTCGACAACTAAGGCTGCTACATCATCGTCACACATCTTGATTTGTTTTTGTTGTCACCTGTAACACGTAAACAACGCCGTAAGAATAATGCACGCTGCAACTATTATGGTCCATAGGCAGGGTGGCATGAAACGTGAGAAAGAAATGAAAGATTGGAAATTTCAGTGAATTATTTCATAGTTTTCAGGGGTTGCAGTCGGCAACCCGTAATGAAACACGCAAAAATAGAAGGAAGTCGCAATTTTTGCACTTTGCGAAACATAAAAAGGAACCAGTATTTTTCAGTATCTTTCATAACTTTCAGAAATTTCATGAAATATTTCAAGATTTTATTTTTCATGAGATGTTGCCATCCTGTTCTTAAGATACAGAAAATCAGGCAAATCAACGTTCCAAAGTTTCGCTTGATAGTTTACTTTATTTACTCGAGAGGATTTGCAAATTTTATTTGACATTTTTTGTGTTTTTACGAAAATTTCCTAAAATTTCCAACGCAAAACTTGCAAACGTCGATGAATGAATAAAGAATATGCCTGGTAAAACTTCGCAACATTGCGATTTTATTAAGCCCCTCTAGCTCTCTCCTATTCTACTCCCTAGAAATTAGATACCAAGTCAAATGTGTCTGGAGGGTTTCCGTTTTCGCAAATTGAAATTGTTTTTGAATGAAATAATGAGCCGTAGCAAAATTTTTCAAAATTGCGATTAAAATACTTTTCTGAAAATTTTTTGAATGTGACTAGAGGAATAAAGTGTGTTACTTTGCAGATAAAAATTTCTATTCAGTTTTCGACTTGGAATGAATCAACTGTACGGAGCTCTGTGATAGGTGCGCACTTCTAATTTCAAAGTTCTGACATTATATGATTGTAAAATCTATGATTGTTTGTGAAGTCGAGGAAAGTTGTGTTCAAGTCCATTTAAATATCAATTCCGAAAGTTGCCGAAAGTTTTCGCAGCAGATACTACTGATCTACTACACAAGAAAAAATGTCTTTACGAGTTGTTGTGAGGTAAGAGTCCTTTTACAAAAAGCGCAGAAGATGATGAACCTAGAATTTTTTTTTTTTTTTTTTTTTTTTTTAATAATAACCAATGCAATTTTCTTCATTAAAGGAGTTTGAGACAAAGTGCTGTTATTCTCTCAAACTCACAAAAGAGGAATCATTCTCAGTATTTGTAGGTTCACCCTAGACTTACTACCTAAATATTATGATGAAATATCTGAATTGCTTTCGTATAAAAACATTTATTTACTTCTTTTTTTTAGCATTTGTTTCCTGCAGTTTTCCATCACATTGTAATATTCAAAAGGCGACTAAGAAAAGCTGAAAATAACTGTTGGAATGAAAAGGGCAAGCTGAGGTAAAATTGAAAAGTCATGAATTTTGAAGAAGCTTTTTAAGTCGTGGCACTAACGTTTGAATTTTTCGAAATACATCAGGCTCCAAATCTTAATAAGCACTTTTTAGAATCGAGCGATGAAAATTTAATAAAGGATAAGAAACAAGAATTGACTAAATCTTTCACGCTAATACAAGCTGACCCGCATCCTAAAACAAATTCGACTTCTATCATTTGGATATTATATTTGTGAATGAATTTTATTGAAAACGGATATTCCGGGTTTAAAGCTGACAAAAAAATTTTTGAAAGCTTAAATCACATTAAAGGAATCGACACCGGCAGATGTTAAGCTTCATTTGAACGGTAATTTTTAAAAAAATTGGGTTGCCTTTTCTCACAAGAATATTTTGCTTTTTTGTAAACCGTAAAAACGAGGCACGTTCAACCTTTAATAAAATAGTTTCAGAGGACTGTTTTGTTTGACTGTCTTCTTTTGAAAGCAATAGTTATACAAAACTTGAAGCAAATCTTGGAGACTTCGTCAAGATTTTAAGCAATTAGTTTAAATGAAATGAATATCAATTTTTAAATTCGGTAGGTTATGTGTGAACGATTTGTATTTTAATTCAAAAAAATTGTGTGAAATAACTTTTAAAGTAGTCTATATCTTTTGTAAATTCAATAAAAAATGTTATTTTTTGCAACCATCTTTTTCGCGACTAAACTTTCTTCGGATAGATCCTATTTTATTATTGCCGAAAAATATTATAATTTCGCTTGAATTTGATATTTAGTTAAATATCAGCGTCCATATCCCGAAAATTCAGGTTTAACATTAGATATGTTATCGTATCCGCTTAAAATTAAAATTCTGGATCAACTTTAAAGCTCAAAATCTATTCATAGAATGTTAATAATTTACTTATACATTACGTTTATGTGTCATATCGAATAAATTCGAGGCAGTTATGTTAAGTTTTAATCGAAATTCTTAAAAAAATCTTGTTGAAGAGAGCCTTTGATACCCCATTAGCGACGATTTCTATTTTCAAACTCGCGATTATCAAAATTTTCACAAAAAACCATTGAAGTAGATTAAAAGAAATGATTTCGTCAATCTCGGTTTGGGATATTATCACTAAACACAAACCGCGAGATCAGAGAAGTGACGTAGGGGGGGGGGGGGGGGTTAGATTATCTGTATCTAGTGCTTATGTAATCATAAGTTTGCTGGATCAAACAATTTTAAATTCAGAAGGTCGAAAAAGTTAAAAAGTGCCAATATGTATTTACTTCACTTGTTGATTAAATTATAAGTTTAAGATATGCAATGCTCTGAACTTTTGAATCGTTTGCGGCAATCACTGACTAAGCCGGAAAAATCACTTGAGATTTTCGATCATCGGTAGTATCAGTAACTTTTAAACTTTAAGCAGGCACGCGTTTCTTTGGTTTTTTCTTCGCAAATTGTAAAAATAAAACAGCTTTTCAGATTTTAACCGATTATTCTTCTTTTCAAAATGTAAAATTGATGTGAGTGAAAACTGCGTTATGAATTTTTTTTAGAGTATCCGTTTTCATCGTATAATTTTTGCAAAATGTAAAAACCGAAACAACTCTTTGAATTTCAAGCGAATATCCTTTCTTCTCGTTATCATTTTTTCGAAATGTAAGAACTGAAAACAATGGAAACACTTGCGGCAACTTCTCGGGTGAGTCCGTGGGTAATCCAAACACTGCTGCGAGAACAACTCAAAGATCCTCGACCGAATCACAAAGAACACAGAAAAAAAGTCACTTATGAGTGTATATGTAGATTCACTTTCCACTTTCACTGGTTGGGGAGCTTACCTTTGCTAAGAGAATAGATGCGGTTCGGCCTGAGTGCGGTGAACGAATGAGTTTGGGAAGGCCGGGGCACCTATCTATATTTCCGCGGGAGTCTGGGGGCTAGTCCGTTCCCAAAATATCGGCCTCCTTAGATGGGAATCCCACGGGGCAGCGAAGCCGGGAGCGCGTCATGCGCCCCCCGCGTCCCCGCCCCACCCCACCAGTGCCCGCACCAACCATATATGGCGCCTCAAATCAAAATAAATTCATTATCAACCCTTTGCTCTTCGGTGGGAGGATTAACCTAGTTGCCGCTCGCTTCACTGTCGTCCCGTGGGTGGGAGGGGGCCCGGGGCGCCTGATCGCACTAGATGCGGTGTCGGGGTGAGTCTCTTGCGATTTTTCCGTCATCGATTCGAAATGATGATTACGCTATCGCGATTAGGTAATCGCGCGCCGCGCTGATATTATTGATTATATATTGGATCGATGACTGTTCCCATTGGATTACTCAACCGTGGTGACACACGGAAAAAATTAAATTACTGATTTGACAATTTTGTAGTTGGAAAAAGTGGCCGGCATGTTTCAATGCAGATTTTACAATAAAAAAATGCTAACTGAGCCGCCCCTGTGGTTAAAGTGGTTTGCCATTATTGTAAAATGTACATTTGAAACATGTCGGGCGTATTTTTTAACAATTTAATTGTTAAATTAGCAATCCATTTTCCCGTGCATGTGATCAATTTGGGATGTTGAAAATCTCACGTTGCATTTTATTTTTCTTAACGAGGAGCTAAGCAACGGCATTTAAAAACTTCCGTGATTTTTCCTGTTTCAGCATAGTTTGAAAATTGTTTTTGATACTTATGCGGTTTTCGACGGAAATGAATTGTTTGCTTTGCCGCATGGGTAAAATGTTAATTCGAAACAAAAAAAATCCACGCCATTATAAAATTTTTTTAAGGTATCACAGCCAAAAATATTTCAATCTAAAATTTAAACGTCTGTTGTCATAACTGGAACGCGTTTAACAGAAAGGAACCAAGCCACATCAGCTGTTGCCAGATTTTAACTGGGCAATTTATTTTTTACAAGAGAACGTTTGTGCAGACTCCTTTGCAAATTTTAAGGAATTTGCTTCGTACTGTGTAGAATTTTTACTGAAATTTGCACAAAAACCGACAAAATGGTTTTCATGTAAAAAATTAAATTGTTCAGCTAAATTTGGCAATAGCTGATCCGGCTTGGTTCATTTCTGCGTTACCTAGTCCAACTGAAATTTTACTCGATCCATTGGATTGCTCTCTTGACGAAACCAGTATTTTTCTCAGCGTATTGAACTAAAAACTGCTAAGAGAAGACATTTTCTTGCCATAAAAATTCCCATTTCTCTCTGTAGGCAAATCGCCTTTTTTATGCTGAAGCCAATATTGACAACTCTTTTGTACTTCGTAGTGATAATGTAGATTCTATTCCCTCCATGACTACGTGTGAACAAGCATGTGCAGAAAAAAAAGAAACTATACCGACTACACTGTGAGACGGCGACAAACTGATTCGCCTTCAACTGAGAGGGTAGGCCAAATAGGACACTCAGGAGCTGTAATAGTTGTATCCTTGGATCTGAATTCTTAAATCCTGATTATTGTCTCTCCTTTTGCGTTTACATTGGGATATATCGACGATTCAACTGTAGAGACGAGTTTTTTGGTTTGCGACGTTGCAGACTCTCTGTTGTACTTTAAGTTTTATGCGAAAAACTACTTAAGGTCAAAACTTTGAAACTTTCTTATTTCGTACGAAAAATGCAAGTATTCTGTAAAATTTAAGTCATGATGTTGGTTCGTTTCCTTGCAAAAAATAAAAAAGGGGCATAATTTATGAGACAACGAAAATGAAATACACCGTCAAACCTTCGATATATGCTCTAGTTAGATCTTATAAGTAAATAGAACCAACAGAGGTTGAGGAATTTTGAAGTTTCGATTTTTCTCATTTAAGCTTGTGTTTCTTTAAGGTTACCCTTTATTCCAACGATTAATGAATAAACGAGTTGTGAATGGTAACCACGCTGATCTCGAGTTAGTTTGCGAGATGCATGAACGCATGTAATTTTGAATTACATAACCTCATGCCCAAAGAAATTAACAAACTAATGATTTTTAATTCTTTGTGCTTTTGAGGAGGCATCATCTCTTTATCAGTAGTGTTCGAAATTACCTCATGCTGATAAATGTGTGATCAAAAAACCTGCGGATGTGGAGGGAAGCTATTGGTTTTGTCATTCATTTTGCTACTTTAACACCCTAATCTGATATTTGGTTGCCCTTTTCAATGACCCCATGAAATGCGTATTTTAAGTCCACCAGACCCCAATACATATGGGTGGTGGATGGTTAACAACATTGTACATAACTTTTTGCTCATTTTTGTGCTTATACTTATTAGTTAGACGCAACTTTTTCAGTAGTGACAGTGTGGAAAGTTAAAAATTAAACGATTTCAAGATTAAATCAACAATTATACGTTCATCACTGTATTTGATGCCGTAGTTTTTTTCACCAAAACTTGGAACTATCGTGAACTAGAATCGTGCTGCTTTCAAAGAGGACACATCCCTGTGGTGAAATACTTTTTTCTAATTTGTGGTTTTTAAAATGCATTACCAGACTATTCATCCGTGGAGCTTCGTACTTGGAATGACTGCATTACTCTTCGTGTGTTTGTATTTTGGATAAAAGATCTCAAATCGAATTCAAAATATGGAGATAGTCATAGATCCTGTATATATAATTTTTGGACTAATGCTGTTATATTCTGTTGCAAGAGCAATGATGTCTGACTATAGAATTTCCATGTTTTAGAAAAAGCCCTTCATTGAGTCCCGTTTCAATCACATACATGTTTTATTGCCAAAAACTGACAAACCAAAGAGTGCTTGAATTATTTTAACTTACTCTTTCTTGCGATTCCTGTCTCCGCCGTAAGATTCAAAATGGTTATTTGCACTATTATTTTTTATGCCACGTGTTTCTGGTTATATTTATTTTTGAAAAACCCTACAAGGTTTGCAAATTACGAACGATTAGTAAAATGAAGGGGGAGAAAATGGTTCCTTTGAAGAGATTTTAAACATTAGAGCAGTCATGAGTTTTCGACTTATTCTTTTCGCCTCTACTTGTATTTGGTTCATTTATTACACGTCAAAACGTTTACATGAAAGTTTAATTTGACCAAATCCATGAAAAAAAAAAAAAAAAAAAAAAAAAAAAATGAAAGAGTTAAAATGACTGCCTTTTTATCGTGTTTGAGAGTTTCAGAATAGAACGTTTGAACTACGAAAAATAGTGGTGAACACTCTCTCTCAGCTAATTAGTGGACTTTACAGGTCATGTTCACATATTTGCTCACTCATGTGAAATCAAGAAGAATGCGACTGTGAGAAAACTGCATACAGACGTTTTTCCATTTTTCCAGACCATTTTTATCACGTTTTAATACTTTAAGTAATTGCTAAATGAAGGAAAGCTTGTGATAAATACATAATGGCTATCAACTTCACCAAAGTCTATTTAGTACCTACTTCGCTTTTAAAACCATATGCTTAAGTTTATGGATTAAGCAAAGCAAGAGCCAAAAAAATTGAAGAATTAAAAAAATTAAAATGTTTAAATATACGTTCATGGCGAATCCTAATACTGATGACGTCATTATTAGTCCTTAAATGACGCTTAATGTTGAATTATGGAAAACGTCGAGAATTTCAGCTTCTGGATGATCGAATATGATTGAATAATATGTTCCACTCTATGACCAACCAGCAGTGTCTATTCTTATAAGTTGATAAAACTGATTTATCTTCATTAGAATCCACTAAAACAATCGTTTCTCTGGCAAAATTCAGGGTTGTCAACTTGCGAGAATTACCACTGATCCGAAGTTTTGCAACTCAAAATGTATGGATATCAAATTGAAATTTCATAAGGTATCCAAAACTTCATTGGCTCTTAAAATTTGACTATCCCATCAGCCATGTAATGAACATGCCTGATTTGGTTCTGAACCTGCTGCATCGTAAAAAAAATCGTTTATATGAGTTGTAGAATGATGTTCCATATTAGCTGTACGCACTGTTGCCAGATTGTGCTGAAAATTCAGTACGTGTCCTCCTTTAACCAAACATAAAATATCCAGGGTTTTCCTTTTAATCTGGCAACTTTGGCTGTGCGACTCGGAAACCATATTCCGGTTCATGTAACGGAGCTTTCTAGTTAAACAGAAGCTGAATAAATGAAGTATAAATGAGTATAAATGAACAGAGGATACGGTTACCAAAACTGAAAGCACGATTACTTGAATCAAACAGCCTATACTCAACACAATACAACCTATAATCAACACTTTTTGACGGTAAACGCCACATTGTGACCGCTTTTCTTTTCATACATGCGGAAAATAAATAATTTGCAGCTATGACACTCTTTTTTTCAGTTTAACGACATGTTCTCTCATAACTGTGGCTAGAACCTAATTTATGGAGTCCAGTCACAATATTCATTGGATGACATAGCCATCCTTGATTTATTTGGAAAGGTCCGCAATTCAAGTTGTGTCTTGACCACAATCCATTGTGGCTAAATCCCACTAAAGGGAGGTTGAACCTATAGTGACTCTAGAGACAGCTTTTGGCGATGGCAAGAGGAGGTCTGAGGGAAAAAACCCCAAAAAAAGAGTGTCCGGGGGATAATTTTCTAAAAAAAAACCCCTTAAAGATCAAATTTTAAGCAATCAAAGCTTAAGATTTGTGAAATATTTGACTTCAAAACCTTTTTCCCAAGTTCAAACTTGATGCGATTTGGACGTTCTGTAAAACTCAGTCCATTTCACATACCAGTAGGATCGCGTTAAGCAGAAAGGAACGAAGCCACATCAGCTAGTGCCAACTTTAATTGGGCAATTTAATTTTTTACATGAAAACGGTGATGCGGATTTATGTGCAAATTTCAATTAATTTTCTACGCAATACGAGGTAAATTCCCGAAAACTTTCAAAGGAATCCGCACAAACGTTTTCTTGTTAAAAATTAAATTGCCCAGTTTTGGCAATAGCGGATGAGCTATGGTTCCTTTCTGCTGAACGCGGTCCAATAAATTATAGACCTCAACTGGGCTCCCTGTGATACAGGGATTCCTAGCCTGGACCCTTGACTCTTTTGTCGTGTAGCAGTATCCCGACATACTGCTCTGTAGTTTCGCATATACTTTCCTCCCCCTAGAACAACAATAAAACACTGAGACTCAGCTTTCTGATCTGCTGAAGACAAGGTAAAGTTCACTAGAGTACCTTCATAGGGAGAGTATGGAAAACTCGATTTATGTAGCTCTTAGGGCCCAAAAGGGCGACAACGTGAAAAACGAGATCACCAGAAAAGTGCCGCTGCCAACCTAATGCATTTGGAAGATTACTCAATATGACCAACAGAGCATTGCAAACAAGTGTCTCAAAGGGTTAAAACTTTGAAACTGAGAAAATGTATGCGAAAGCAAAGTTCTTTACGTGCTTTTATAATTTTTGAGTGTAAATAGTTGGAATGTGAAAATTAGTACCACTGAATAATTTGAGTTCATAGGTTGGCATGCCTTTTTGGGCTCCAAGAGCTACATGCCCCGGTCAAACCTCACCTCCAAATTTTCGAGTTGTCCATACTCTCCCTATAAAGGTACTCTAAAGTTCATTGTCCGACCCGAGCACGAGTGCGCTCCACCAGAGTGCGCCAGTAGCGTTTCGCGCAAGGCTAGGTCCAAGTTTGGGGCAACGTGGAGGGACCTCGACAAGCGTGACTGTCACCCCCGCTGCGCGGTGTCGCCGGCTCCGGCTGCGAGCTCCATGCTCACCTCTCGAGAAGAAAAGGGTCTCCCCTCGCGAAGAGGCAGAATTCTCGGCTAATTTGGCCCCGCGCCAGCTGGCTGCATTTTCAGCGTCATGCCCATCGCGACCTATCTATGGAGGAATCTTGTCCCCACGAGATCCGTCAAATTAACGCGATACTAATCGTAAGAGTCCCGGTGACACTCCGCCCTGTACCCTTAATCCCGTCGTTTACTCGATGGGAACAATCCGAACTTCCACGATGCCGCTTTTGCCCACTTGTAGATTTCAGCCACCAAGCGTACGGTTTCGTTGTTGTTCGGCTGCAATTTCTGTAGCTTAAAATGAATTCTTAAATTTTTTAAAATTATCATATTGATTAATTCGATTTTTTAAAAATTTTAAATTATTAAACTTTTACTTTTTTTCGAATTATTCACTTGGTTTGTCGCTTGAGTTTTGATAATAAAGGAGGTACTTTTTAAGTTCTACGCTGATTTTTAATTTTTTCCCCAGCGAGTTAAGGAATCGTCGATGTGCTGAAGTGGTTGTTCAGGTGCTGGAGCAGCTGTTGAAGTGATGGGACGGGTTTAGTCAAAACTGCACGATTGTTGGGATCAAGGAGGACGGTTAGTTTTTGCAGTGCGGTTCAGTTACAGTTTCTGTGGCATAAAATCAACTAAAAATTATTCTGAAGATACTGTATGGATAGTAATTGATTGATTGATTCGAATTATTTTGTAAGAGTTTTGATCGTTTGTTTTTGAAATTGAAGGAGCGTGGTCGGTCGATTTTCGAAGTGCTGAGTAATTGTTGATGTGCTGAATCAGTTTTTGAAGTGCCGGAACGGTTTTTGTAAAAAATACAAGATTGATATAATCGTGTGGGCTTGTTTTCGTGGTTCAATTGCGATTTCCGAGGCATTTAGTCTGCAAATAGTTATTTTGAAAATATTAAATCGATTACAAATTGACTAATATGCATTCTTCTTTGCTATCATTTTGAATACTTTCGATCTTTCTTGATTGTCTTTGAAGTTGAAAGAGCTTTTTTTTAAGTGTCGGATCGACTGTTGCTCACGTTGCTGTGCTAAGCACCTGTTGATGTGCTGAAGTTCGTAGGGGATGCTCTGCTTTTTGAGAGCTTTTATGGTTTAACTATTTTGTCTTTATGGCTTCAAGCTAAAATCGACGGTGAAATTACCAAAACACGTATCTCGTTTGCGGTGTTTAAAAATCTACGCTCACATTTTATTTTTTTGAAATAGACCAAATCAATATCATTCCTTGAAATTTTCACAGAATTTTCTTCGCACGAAGAGGAAAAATCACAGAAATTCTCAAGACTGGACATTACGTAGTTTTTCATTTAAAAAATAAAGTATGACAGGAAGTCTACGACGTCGCAAACCGAGATACGTGGTTTGGTAGTTTCACCATCGAAATGTTGTAAGTATTGCGTTTTGAGGCTAGTCTTTTTTTGTGGTCTTGCAGGATTTTAAGGACTGTGGACGCAAAGGTTTTATTGTTTCTTATTTTTCAACGACACACTTCTGACAGGTTGGGGCAGGTCAGGAAAAAATTTACGTGTTGGAGATTCTCACAACTCACAGCTTGTTGCATTCTAACTTTACTGTTAGTTAAAGTTCCTCTGAAATATTTATTATTTTATACACTCAAGTCGTAGCTTATTCAAGTAACAATTGATGAAGTGTTGGGCTGATCATTGAAATTCTAAAGATTGTCCTCAACGATGCGTGTATACTCAACGATTTTGTTGGGCTCTGGTTTTTTTTTAATATTTTTTTATTTAATTGCCACAAGTTTTATTTATGTTCTGAAAATTAATTTATTACTTGGAGCCCTTTAGTGCACCTCCTTCATTTCCTAAATACTTGTTGAAAAGTATCAATACCTAAACACCTGAAAAAAATTACCTGCTATTTACTTACGTCGAACTCAATTTCCTCTTCCACCGGCCAAGACTATTTGGATTAAATTCTGCAGTAAGGAACCACTATCTCTGACGCTTCCATTAAAACACATATCTGCATAGGGAAACAGATGGCATGTATGTTGTTTCTATAGAATGGGCCAGAAATACTTGTCTCTAATTGCAAAATGTAATCCATTTAGTGTTTTATGGCATTTGTTTCCTTAGCTTCTCTAACGTTCATTCAACACCTGAGGGGACAAGTAAACGAGAAAAATGGAACGTAAACTAACTTGCCATTTTTCCCTCAAATTTTTAGAGCGTATTCAGGGTCGGATTGGCTCGCATCTGAGGGCGTAGACCCTTGGCTGGTTAAAGGGGCGTAATGTGATATTTCCTGGTAGGGCATTTCCCACGTGGAGAGGGGCTCAGAAAATTTTGGCAAATCAGCACAAGTTTACGGTATTTTCAGATTCAAAGTTTATTGATCGCACGGAGTAAAAATTGCAAAATTGAACGTGAAGCACAGCATTGAGAGCTCACGCTTCGCGTCATCGCGCCTTCAATTTTTCAGATGCAGCACGGACGTCCAATAAGTACGAATAGTTGTATTTCTGCGCCGTCGTTAATACGCATCCTTTCCCTCCTTATTTTTCCATATTGTGTTTGTTTCCGTTTGTCTTATTCGTAACGGTGCTTGAAGCACTACGTGAGTAATACAGCCGAAGGTAGGAGAGATGTCTTCAGGCCTTTTTTTAACTTTTCCCCGAATCAGAGCGACGCTTCATTGACAGCATAAAGCAGAGCGTCGAGAGCTCACGGTTCGCGTCATCGCGCCTTCAATTTTTCAGATGCAGCACGGACGTCCATCAAGTACGAATAGTTGTATCTCCGCGCCGTCGTTAACGCGCACCCTTTCCCTCACTTTATTTCCATATGTTGTTTGTTTGCGTTTGTCTTATTTGTAATGTTGCTTCAAACTAGAGTAGAGCATTGCGAGTTCACGACTCACGGCATCGCGTCTTACATTTTTCATATTCAATGTGGACATTCCTCTTGCGCGAATAGTTGTATTGCGTTTACATTTTAGATGTCTCTTATTTTTGAATTTCGAGATAAATTAAGGCTAAGTTTGCCCGAGCTATGCTATAATATGTCCAAATCAATAGTCATTTGAAAAGGAGGAAATATGTTTAAAGGTCTCGTAAGAGGTCTATAAAGGATGCGTATGTCTAAAAATCGCACCGACCATCGCTTCTAAGGGAGTTACACATAGCGAATGATGGAGGAGGATGATAAAGCGCCTGTATGTCAAGAAGAAAGTGAAAATTTTATAGAAAATTGTTTACGCTTCAGAAAGTAGTTCTTGGACCTTTGTTCACCACTATCATGCGTTAAAGCACCTGTCTTTACTCCTTTTTCTCTCTTCTTCCGTTCATTTAAGAAATTTTTCTCACATATTCTCGGTCGTAATTTTTTTTCTTCTTATTTTGCTATCTGTAAGAGGGGCGCGTTTTCGGCGCGCAAAGGGGGCGTATCTGCCAATGGTATATTGGCCTTATGGCCAGTCCGAGCCTGAGCGTATTCGGCTGTTGTCGGAAATCTAGGATTTTAAGAAAAATAAATCATGTGGTCATTACCACGGAAATGTTTGTCCATTTTCATGCCTCTGTATTTTGCGCACAGTATGCACCCTTATCATAATAAAGATTACCATGCCACAGTTTTACATACGAGTGAATCTTATGTCGCTCGTCGAACGATTTCCAAACTCAACTCCGACTTCAAAATTTTAGCATACCGTTGCGGATGAAGTCTCAGTTGGACGTGTTTCTGCCAAACGGAACTGAGAGCATTAAGACATGATGAGCCTAAGACCCATGAGAATATTTGAATAACAGGGCTCATGTCATAATGCTCATAGCTCCGTTCGGCAGAAATACGTCCAGTTGTCGCGGCCGAACTCGCGACCAAGCACATGTTTGTCCTCTTCTCAAACAATTTTCAAGCAGCGTTGCCACTGCCTTCTAAAATTGTGTCTCTTCCATGCGTCACTTGCGGCCGTAGTTATGTGAATTCGAAAACGCCCATGTAAATTAAAAACGGTTATCTTAATAAATGTTCAGTTGTCATTTTCAATATATTTATTTTATCGAGAAGGACCGAATTAAATGAGTTGGAAAGTGTAACAATGTTTGGTTGGAGAGAGCAGACCTGATGAAAGGGGTGGCTGCCCCCCCCCCCCCAAATTACACTCGGTCTGCTCTCAAACTGTTAAGGGATTCACGAAATGATCTGGCGGTATTTACTTCATATTTAAAATTTTATGTTATACCAAATTTTTTAGCAAGAATACCTAAAAAAATTTCCTACGATGTTCCAATTTCCAAAATATTTCTAAAGAGACCTCCAAAATCCGTATTGAAGGTGGGCTCCCAGACCCCCTCCTTTCATGGTAGCGCATCTTTTTGAGTCTTTTAGAGTTTCCTCGATGAGGTGCCCTTCTGTTTCCCCCACAAGAAATCCCTAAGCCCAGTTAAGGATGGGAGATTGAACTTGACCCAGGCTAAAGTTTCGAGTGCTTATATAGGAAGTTTGCAGTTTGATTTGGACGTATTTATACGAAAGGGAACTAAGCGCCAAATTTCCAAATTTCAGTTTTTAACGGATCTGGATTCTCCATGTAATAGGCTGCTCTCACACGTAAATATGCCCCCAAAATACCAATTTCATCCCTGGAATCAGCCCCTGAAAAATCGCAAAACAGGGAATCAGCGATTACGAATAAAATCAAAAGGAACTATATGTAATTCCCTTTGATTTAATGCGCTAACCCGGATTCCGAATTAAATCAAAAGGAGCTATCTCCACTTGATTGACGCGCGCGCGGCGAAGCTTGGTGGAAACTTGGTGAAATTTAGTACCGGGAGGTATTTTTGGACGGGAAACTCGAATTTCGGGTCAAATTTTGAAAATTCAGAAATCCAAGATGGCGGACATGGCCTAAAATGCTATCTCGGCCCCTGTCCAGCCGATCTTGGTGAAACTTGGGATCAGGGGGTATTTTCGCATGGGAAACTCGAATTTCGGGTCAAATTTTGAAAATTCAGAAATCCAAGATGGCGGATGTGGCCTAAAATGCTATCTCGGCCCCTATCCAGCTGATCTTGGTGAAACTTGGTATCAGGGGGTATTTTCGGACGGGAGACTCGAATTTCGGGTCAAATTTCGAAAATTCAGAAATCCAAGATGGCGGACATGGCCTAAAATGCTATCTCGGCCCTGTCCAGCTGATCTTGGTGAAACTTGGTATCAGGGGTATTTTCGGACGGGGAAACTTGAATTTCGGGTCAAATTTTAAAATTTCATAAATTCAAGATGGCGGATGTGGCCTAAAATGTTATCTCCTATTTAAACGCGCATCGCCAAAAAATCCCAGATGTCGTCCCCTGCACTGAAAAAAAAGTATCACAATCTCAACTATACCTCCAGCTGAACTTGGCGCCAACCATAAGAGTAGTTACACCCGCTAAAATGTAAAGGCACCAGCGAGCGGTATAGTTTATCCAACCACTTTTTTAGCCGACTTGACTATATACCTCTGAATTGTGCAACCTGCAACTACTCTTAATATGTGGCGCCAAAATCAGCCAGATGTATAGTTGGGATTGTAATACTTTTTTTTCCGTGTGAGTGACGGTCACATATCGACCGTGCGTTCCCTCTGGCTCGATCGATGTCAGTGTGCACTGACATGGACAAGGGCTTTTAACGAGCGAACAAATTAACGAACCCATCGGAATCACTTAATTTTCATTAAAATCGCTGTTAGGTACTTTATTGGAATCGGAACAGTATTTAGAAATTCATGAGTATTAGAGCGCGCTGGAAGGATTACGTGGTCAAAAGCGTGACCGTCACCTAGGGGTTCGTCAGGCCCCATCTTGACTTCCTCGGAGACGCGATTTTAAATGGGAGCTCAGATTACGCAACTTCGAACTTGTTTTCCATGGGTTAATAATGTTTCAAAAAATCGGAGAAAATTCCAGCGAACTGTGCGTACTCAATCCTCCAAAAAAATGCAAAAATTAAAAATTACTGAATAACCTCATTGTTAAAATTTTAAACTCCGATATGGCGGATGTGGCCTTCAACAATAGCTCAATGCCTGAATCGTTTGTGTGAAGTTCGGTATTAGGGGCTCGAAATGACAACAGAAACTGTTAAATTTAGATACGAAAATTTTAACATAGGTAATCAGCACATGAAGGGAATTCACGATCCGACGCTGCTAGGTAAACTACGCACCTCGACGAGGTGGTGTATTGTGAACGTACACGGAGAAAAAAACTTCGTGCGTGGGACCCGAAGTTTAGGTCATATGGGTCTGTGAAGTTTTCGGATTGAGCATCTGAACACTTTCGGTCCAGCTGCTGAGGTTTTGATCACACATCTGAGACTTCAGTTCTTACATCTAAAGTACTTCGGTTTTTCACATCCGAAAATTTCGGTTCTCACATCCGAAAAACTTCGGTTCTCACACCCTGAAGACTTCAGACGTAAGAACTGAAGTTTCAGATGTGTGATCCGAACCTCGACAGCTAGACCTAAAGTGTTCAGATGCTCAATCCGAAAACTTCAGAGATCCATATGACCCAAACTTCGGGTCCCACGCACGAGTTTTTTTCTCCGTGTAGAGTGCCATATATTTAAAGTTTACAAACGTGGAAATTTTCCACATCTCATCCACATTGGCAAGATGCGGCGGAAAGCAGATTGAGGTTAGGTAGGTATATTTGGGCTCCCACCACCTCCGGCCTTCACAACCCGCCCGTGCGCTTTACGCAGGTTCATTGGCGGCCATTCTAGACGTGTAGTGCGTTTGTTTAAGAAATAGATATCATTTTAAGCCACATCCGCCATCTTGGATTTCTGAATTTTCGAAATTTGACCCGAAATTCGAGTTTCCGTCCGAAAATACCCCCTGATACCAAGTTTCACCAAGATCGGCTGGATAGGGGCCGAGATAGCATTTTAGGCCACATCCGCCATCTTGGATTTCTGAATTTTCAAAATTTGACCCGAAATTCGAGTTTCCCATGCGAAAATACCCCCTGATCCCAAGTTTCACCAAGATCGGCTGGACAGGGGCCGAGATAGCATTTTAGGCCATGTCCGCCATCTTGGATTTCTGAATTTTCAAAATCTGACCCGAAATTCGAATTTCCCGTCCGAAAATACCCCCTGATACCAAGTTTCACCAAGATCGGCTGGATAGGGCCGAGATAGCATTTTAGGCCATGTCCGCCATCTTGGATTTCTGAATTTTCAAAATTTGACCCGAAATTCGAGTTTCCCGTCCGAAAATACCCCTGATCCCAAGTTTCACCAAGATCGGCTGGATAGGGGCCGAGATAGCATTTTAGGCCACATCCGCCATCTTGGATATCTGAATTTTCAAAATTTGACCCGAAATTCGAGTTTCCCATGCGAAAATACCCCTGATCCCAAGTTTCACCAAGATCGGCTGGACAGGGGCCGAGATAGCATTTTAGGCCATGTCCGCCATCTGGATTTCTGAATTTTCAAAATCTGACCCGAAATTCGAATTTCCCGTCCGAAAATACCCCCTGATACCAAGTTTCACCAAGATCGGCTGGATAGGGGCCGAGATAGCATTTTAGGCCATGTCCGCCATCTTGGATTTCTGAATTTTCAAAATTTGACCCGAAATTCGAGTTTCCCGTCCGAAAATACCCCCTGATCCCAAGTTTCACCAAGATCGGCTGGATAGGGGCCGAGATAGCATTTTAGGCCACATCCGCCATCTTGGATATCTGAATTTTCAAAATTTGACCCGAAATTCGAGTTTCCCATGCGAAAATACCCCCTGATCCCAAGTTTCACCAAGATCGGCTGGACAGGGGCCGAGATAGCATTTTAGGCCATGTCCGCCATCTTGGATTTCTGAATTTTCAAAATCTGACCCGAAATTCGAATTTCCCGTCCGAAAATACCCCCCGTACTAAATTTCACCAAGTTTCCACCAAGCTTCACCGCGCGCGCGTCAATCAAGTGATTCAAGTGGAGATAGCGCCTTTTGATTTAATTCGGAATCCGGGTTAGCGCATTAAATCAAATGGACCTACGTGCAAAAATCCCCTATATCTCGCTTAATACGCATTTTTTCCTAATTTTGGCAACGTACGTAATTAGAGGAACTCTTTAGCTTTCAAACACGCTAAAGTAAACCAAATCGGTCCATTAGTACGGAAACGCCAATTGTTTTAGTCAAACTTGCTTTACTGAGAAGTTTGGAAATGGCGTTTAGCGCCTTTTCACATAAATACGTCCATTTTAGGTTCAACTCAATGTCATAATCAGTGTTCAGCGTGGCTAAGTTAAAAGAATGAATGCCTCCGTTGTAATGTTCAAAATCCCCGACTATGTTTGATTCTCTAAAAAGGCTAACCAAAAAATCTCCCAACATTTTTTTAGGAATGTTATTTTGTATTTGAAAAACTTCCAAGAATTTTTTAAACAATGTTTTAAAAAAAGTAGTATCCAAGCAAAGACCTTAGCGTCGCAATTAAAGGTTGCAAAGGGGCCATTGTTTTACTCTAGCCATCAATATTCTCCGTAAAGAAATTATGACTTGAAATTTTGGACCCATGTTCATGAGGTTATTAGCTTTGCGATTTACTTACATAAATAAAAACAAAGAATTGTTAACTTTACACGATATTCTATTTGTTTATTTAAAATATCTTATCTACAGAAGGAGGCAAATTTCTCTCGCAGTGGCGTGTCAAAGTTTAATAACACTGTCATAATAATAAACGTGCATATCCGACGAAAAGTCATGACTAGTTAAATTATAAAGATCTTTAACATTAAATATAATGCATTTTATTTATTTTGTGAGCAATCATGATTTGATGACTCATGACTTATGATAATTATCAAATTCTATTTGTTCATTAATTTTTATTCTCTGCGCGATCGGCAACATAGGTCGCATCTTCTTTTCCTTGTCTCCAACTCAAAGTTGCATACCTGGCAACACTGTACTGGGAGCAACTATGGTTGTGACGTCGTAAACGCATCTATTTTGAGACGACGCTACAAATCAACGCTTTCGCATTAAATTTGGCGACCATCTGAAAGTGTGAAGTCATCATTTCAGTAGAAAAGAAGAAAAAAAGTAGGGAAAACACCACATTCCAACAAAATTAGTAATTTCCTATTCCGAGGTGCTGTAATTCACGCCACTCAAAGGCTGCATTAGCGCATTTATGGAGCCCCTATCAGACATTTTCTATTTATAGTAGCACGAATTTTAAATACAAGAGAAATTTTCGTCCCGATGAAAGTGAGTGTTCACTTTCAAGAATTTTGAATGTCAACAACTGAATATATCGTTGAGAGATTCATATTTCACCACACGAAAGGACAAGCCCTTTTTTAGCCGCTCCGCTGTTGGTGTTGGACCAACTGCCTATACAATTTGGCACACAATGTTGACAGTAAACTTGATAGATAATAAAGTTTCCTCATATGGACGATTGAGCTACATGATTTTCACTACTGGGTGTATATTTCTTGAGGAATGCAAGGTTGTATTTATGTTGTATGTATTTATAAAAAAATCTATCAGATTTTCTTGACTAAGTATTTTTTAATCACTTAATACTTGACGTAACGGGTGACAAAAGAGCCTGCAATTATCAGGAATGAAACTTCCTGGAGGATAGGTATGTATATCCTAAAGGGTTAAGCAACATACGGAGACTAAAGTGCAGTTGATTTAACATTCTGGATGAAAAAACAAGTTTGTGAAAACTAATAAAAGGTGAATTATCCGCCACAGCATTTAGTTTTACATCTTGGCTTTGCTAAAGTAACTGCTGTAGTGGGTAACTCAGCATTTTATAAGTTTTCACACTTTTTTTTACATCCAGAATGTTTACTCAACTGCACATTTTTTTCGGTGTAAAAATTTATCTTAATCTAAAATGAATCACCAAATGGCGTAACCATGATTTTTGCTAGAAATGAATTGCACAACGTACACATGATCATTTCCGAGTCAAAATCCGAAAATCCAGTCTCGGAAAATAGTACGTGATGCCCGCTTTTTTTAAATTAAAAATGAGGTCATTATTTTTTAAACAATTCCGACACCGCTAAATGAGGCTGAGACCCTCATAGGTGTTGCTATCGTTTTTTTATACTTAAGTGACCATATTTTGAAATGAGGAACTATTACTTCTGATTCATTTTAGAAACCAAATATTGACGGCTAAAGTGCAAAATCACGTGTCTCCAGCATTGCGATGTTTCAACTTTCTCTACATTTTATTTTTGCCAAGAAGAACGAGTCAAATGTTTGGTTTAAAATTTACACAATATATTCTTCTAATAGAGAAGAGAAAATCATGGTGTTTTCAAGAAAATACCTCAATTAGTTTTTTAGAGTAAATCAGTACGTCTGCATCGTCGCAATCGGATATGTGTAGTTTCGCACTTTGGATATTAACATCGATGGCCAAAAAGTGTAATCCCGTATCTTGCGTAGGTTGCTGAATTCGTGTCCTACTTAATTTTACCTCAGAAAACTATGGTCAGCGTAATTGTTTGAAAAATTCCGTGATTTTTCCTCAGAAATATTCTTTTAAGCAGTAAAGTTAGGTTCTTCCTCTTCAAAAAAATAAAGACTTTGGATACGTGGCTTCGCCATTTGGCTTTCGAAATATGCCTTTAATTTCCCTACGCAGAAGTGCTTTTATCGATGAGCCATGCAGAAGGAGGATGCATGTTCTCTGACCTAGCTTAAAAATTGAACGCAAAATAGCAATCTGCAACTTTTGAATTTACAGTTAGAAATGGCCTCTCTCAGAGAAGAAGTTCGCTCGCCGAAAAAGATTGGAAAATTTTCATATGTATTTTAGTTCATTAACAACTGATCAGTTGATTTCTTTTCAGATGGATCCCGAGTGAGACTTAGTCCATGAGGAGGTAGCAAAACTATTGAATTTGGTATTGAATTGAATTATTGAATGGCGATTGTTGAAATTGATAGACATAACGATTGACTAGAAGACGACGTGAAAATGGAGCGATCCTATTGGTTGAAACGGGTGGTGTAGACTAAGGGGGAAAATGATAGACTATAACCATAGGGTCTCTCGTGGGTTGCCGTAAGTTAGCCATCACTTACTTCCTTTGAAAATTTAACCATTAACTTTCACCAACGAAAGAACTCCATTTTCCTTTTGTCTCCATTTTCCTTTTTTCTCTATTTTCCTTTTGTCTCCATTTTTACTTTTTTCTTCATTTTCCTTTTGTCTCCATTTTCTATCGCTCTGTCTATCAATTTTAATAATCAGCCGGCAGATGTACTACAGTGTGGTGTGACTCTCGTGAGAAAAGTGTCTTAAAATCCAGAAATTATGACTTAATTGACCAACTACTGAATGATTCCTGTAAGTGCTAAGTATAGAAACCACTTTGAGAGCCCGACCATTCTGTTAACCAACTTTCAACCGGCGAAATTCTCTTATGAGCTATGCTGAGATGCCCCTTCATAGGCAGTGCGCACGATTTTCATCAATGGCCACCGGCGAACCACGCACACTAATAATAAACACAAGCTTCACATCCGTATTTCCGCTGCTTGTTCATGTTCACAGCACTTGCATTCGCTCAGCATGCTCAGGAGACTTATTTGCTGCAGAAAATTCTTGCCCAAAACCAACCACATGTGTATGTCCCAGCAAATGTCCGCAATTGTTCATCAACTTTTTTTTTGAAAGCTGACCAACAGTTTGATTGCATTTTGCAAAAAGGAACCAGAAGCATTACAATGTTGCTGAGATTGGGCAAATTCTTTAGTCTTGGAAGAAAACCCTGATTATCCATTAACAGTGTCTATTTTACTCGCTAAAAACTGTAAATTATAAGACAAAAATTACCCTGTAAATTTCATATTTTTTCATGGTTTCAGTAATTTCTTTGCAAAGGATAAAAATGTACAATCTTAGCATCATTGCAATTCTTCTGGTTCCTTTTCGCAAAATGCAATCAAGTTTATCTTGCAATTTTCTGTAAATTTTCTTCATTCATTCACAGGAGATTTCGCGGATTTATTTGCCACGGTTTTTAACTCGTTCTTTAATTATTAATAGAAAACAAAATTAGAGTTTTTCAAAAGCCGCAATAAAGACATGGATGACTAAACACCAAAAATGCTTACATCATTAAAAAATTCGCTTAAGATTCATATTCTTCGAGGAGAACAGATCAAACTGCTTCCTTGCAATTTTGAGGGATTCTTCAGGAATAAGGAGCAAAATTCTGGGACAATTTCAGTACCAACTGTGAGTTAGTCCTCTTCTAAAGAGATGGAAAATCAGTGCACATTTACAACTTCGCAAACTGAGGTGCGAATTTTTCGCCTTCAGCCATCGATGTGCACCTCTCGACCATCAAACTACCATCAAACCATCAAACTGCTGCGTTGTTACACTTGCAACACCCTTCTTTTGCAAAACATTTTATGGCCGTTGCTTGAGAGCGATGACATACAGAGACTCTTAAAACTGTTGCAGCTAATTAAAATCTACATTGCGGCTTGTAATTTTTTACTTTTCGGGGGTGAGAGCCATAAATCCACATTCATTCTCATGACCCTCACGCAGATGTTATTAGGCTGAATTCCTCGCCCATAAATATTTCACCACGCCTCTTTTCCTAGGATTTTGTATAATTTTAGGATTAGTGAAGTAAATTTTAATCTGATGGGTTTTGAATATTTTATTAATTATGATTGCTGCTTGCTTTAGAGAGGCTGAATTTTTCCTCTGACATGGAAATTTCACTCCAGATGAGGATTCTCCGACAAAAGGTATCACATATGAATGAGATGAAAGACGCTTTTTATTTAATTCATGAAGTACACATTTCAAGTAAAGTAATTAAATTATATATATTACTGGAGGGTAAACGATGGAACTGAATATTGCAGCTTATTTTTCGACTTTGACATTCAGTATATGGTTTATTTATTTCATAAAGCTCCATGAATTTTTTTTTTTTAAAAAAAAATATATCATGTTCAAAAACTGGGGAGAGACAGTGTGTCCACGCGTGTTGGGCTGTGGCGGGACAAGGAAGGAGAATGTCTTTTTCGTAAGATATCACGCAAAAATTGGGAAAAGCGCCAATTTTTGATAGATGTTGCGCTAGACTTTTCAAAAAGACCGATTTTAGACTTGCAAGATATCAAGCAAAGCGTGATATAATTGATTGAGGGCTCGAGCCTGCGTAACAGATCCGTGACCGAGGGGAGAGGTTTCAAAAATTATTGAAATAAAAAACCATGATTTAACGAAAAGTTTTTTACTCAAGTTTTTTTTTTTTTTTTTTTTTTTTTTTTTTTAATTGGTATGCAGTTTTAAGAAAGTTCTTAATTCAAAGAAAATTAAATTTGGCATCGATGACAAAATTGCATTTCTTTGAATAGTAGAAAAAGGTTAATTGAATAACGAAAAATTTCTTCCATACTCCAGACAAAATCTTCCAGTTAGGTTTTTTTTTGAATAGATAAATAAAATTAGTTCAAAAAATTGGGTTTCATAATATTTTCCCTAAATCAAAGACAATTTTCATATATATTGCAAGAAAATTATTTCAAGAATTTTGCTTGGAGCGGCGTGATCCAATCCATGCGTCGTATCCCCGAAAGTCGTACTCTACTGCATGAATGGTCTCTGTCGGCACGCGCGCAATCAACCGGAAACGAATCGAATACTATAAACGGATAGATAACCTCCAGTGCGCGCGCATATACGACGTCACTCATCTTCGTGACGTCATCCGGTGACAGGAACACGATTGGCTCCCGTGGGATATCCCTATGTATATCGCACCTTCCGAGCGGCTCACGGCGGACTCTCAAGCGTGGAAATGACCCGATCTGGCTCGAGTGGAATGGGGGTCGGCAGACCTCACTCCTCTCTAGAGAAGGGGGGGGGGTTGCCCTCCCCCCGGGACCCCCTCTTCCTCCGGGGGGCGCGTAACGCCAGATATAGCGCGGCGCGACGGGACCAACGGAGCGGCATTGCGCATTCGCAGGCTCGAGCCAGGGGCGACCAGCCGCGGTCCATGCGGATCTTTCTTTCCTATTTTAGATGCACAATTAATCGCTTGCGCCTGTTGTCCGCAACCCGCCACGCCGAGTGACGTCACGGGGTCCAGCTTGGTGGGGGGTGAAAATATTCCGCATTTTTGCGATTCCGGCAGCGGCGTGAGGTTTGACCTAAACTCGTGCAGAAATTCCTCAATCGCGCGATTGAATCGCGGCATAGCGCTATGCCGAATGGTTGAGTCCTTTTGCTTTCAAGCTGTGTTTTAATTTTACTTCAAAATTACGAGGGTTTTCCAGAAAGTAAGTTTACCTATTCATTATCTCCTAAAAAAAGATAGATAAAGAAAATCTGTAAAAATATTTGAAAAGCCACCATCCTTTGATTTCTAACGCACTATAGATTCTTAAATTTAACTCGATAGAACTCTAGAAACGTGGATTTTTCTGAACCCACCTCCTCTCCGCGCGGGTCCAAACTTTCACGGAGCGCCATCAGTAAGTGAGGTACTGTATCTATCGCATGTCCCAAGAATGTGACTTAGAGGGGGTTGAATTTTATTTTAAACAAGAGGAAGTACATTTTTCTATTTACATTTAACGCTAGTACATTTAATGCTAACAATGCGGTTAACTTTTGTTCGGATACCACTGATTTCAAAGTAAACACGGTCAATCCTGCAATATTCTCGCTGATTAATGTTTTTCCTTATGTTTTACATAATTTCAACCATCTCTAAGCCACTTTTTTGCGCCAAGCGATGGATACAGTAGCTCACTTGCTGATGACTCTCCGTGAAATTTTGGACCCGGGCGGAAAGGAGAGAGGTTCAGAAAAATCCACGTTTCTAGAGTTCAATCGAGTTAATTTAAAATGTATGGCACGTTAAAAAGCTGAGAGTAATGGCATTTCAAATTTTTTTACAGATTTTCTTTACTAATATTAGTTTAGGAGACATTGAATAGGTAATTTACTTTTTGGACGACCCCCGTATAATGACTGTTTGGATAAAGAGTACTATTCTGGGTGTCATCAACAAGCACTGTCAACTTTTACAATAGATTACTAGACAGGGTAAGAATTTGGGTACTATTCGGCACGTAACTTCATCGAAAACTCACGCAGAACACATTGAAAATAAGCAAAATTAGCTCGTCAAAGAGAAATTCGCAGCTAAAAGAGTTCCATTTAGTGGATAGAATTAGTCAAATCAAATTCTCAAACAAACCGAAAGTTAAATTAATTAGCTCAAATGGGCCGCACAACGGAGCGAGCTAAAGAGAGAGGTTGGACATGGAGCGTGGCAAATTAAAAAAATAAAAAAAAAAAAAAAAAAAAACTTTATATACCTTCGTAATAAGAAATTTAGAGTTTTAAAGTGGTTCCGTTGGTTTTCTCGTAAAATTTCATTTAAGAAGCACCCCTTAAAATTTAAAATGTGACAAAGATAACATCAAAAGTAGCAGTTTTAGTCGAAATTTCATCCCTTCATTTTTACAAGTATTTACGCAAGTGAGACTGTTAGTGTTCATCAAACATTTTTTGTTTTTAAAAATTGAAAACTTATGTAGCCTCCTAACAATGTTCCGCAGCCAAAATTGCATGCCCAACCTCTCTTAATGACTCGAGCCACTGTGGGCCGTTGAAAATAATTTAACCGTTCGGAGAATGATGCATGTTGGATTTCATACAAGATTTTCCTTCCTTCTCTAATGTCGGAAATATTATTTCATCACAAAACTCCCCAAAAATTATTTATCATTCGAACTTCTAAAGTGGACTTGGATTTTTTTGTAGGGGAGGAGTTTGAGCTGTTAGGTGCAGATATCGCAAACTACTCACTTGTGTGCGAGTTAAGGTTGAATACTTTTGTTGTGTCCACCGTGTTATATACGTACAATGTTGACGAGGGCACGTGTATTTTAGTGCGAAATTGTTTGCCCCGTCCGCTGCGACATTGTATAGATATCAGTACTGCCTTGCTAAGGAAAAACGCCGTATGAACCTTCAGGCGTTGACAAATTTTCTTTAATAAAACACGAATTTCCTGGTAAACTTATGATTATTTTTCTTCCAATTTTTCAGATAATTTTGTTCGCAATATCCCCTGAAGTTGCTGAAAATTCCAAGGAAAAATATTCATAACCTACCGCAAAAGTAAACATCTTATAGAAGGAAATTTGGCAACTCTCGAATGTTCATACGCCGTTCTTCCTTAGCACGGCAGAGTAGTTATTACTGATATGTGAGTAAAGAGTATCATAGCTGATTTCTGTATAGCCATGAGCCAAAAAACGCGGTAATTATTTTTTTGGGTTTTTTTTTGCATTTTTGACACAACTAGTAAAGGTTCTATCTAAGTGAAAAAATTGTTAATGATACCTAACACTAGTTGTGAACTAGTTGTACCTTTCGACTCTTATCGAAATTTCGGGAAAGATTCTCTGCTTATAGTCAAACAATGCATCTCTGATTCGTTGTTGAAATGAATCGAATCAAGGATTCTGCGTGACGATATTGGCCCGTTTAATGCCTCTGTAATCACTTTTGCGTTATGACGAAGATTGAAAATAGGTTTCACTAAAACATATCCCTATATGATCCTCAGAGCCACCGTGCTGATGCGCGCCATCGCATCGCAACGCCACACCGTGGACCGAGTCAATTGGAGAAGTCGGACGAAATTTGGAGACTTTAAAAGCTCATAACTTCGTTGATACAAAAATTGAGGTTTTAGAAGTGACTTCATTGGTTTTCTCTTGAAATCGTCCTCTTGAAACACCTCTTGAAATTTAGAATGCGACAAAATAAACATCTTTTGCAGTTGTAGTCAAAAATTTCATGTCCGACCCTCTAATTGACTCGATCCACTGTGCGCCACGCGCAACAGCACATTCAATTGATGCAATCACATGAAGCTCCTTCAAATACTAGGTTATGCAACACAGCTCTCTCCAAAACACGGTTGACCGTTCGTTCACTCTTTCAAAGTTTTCTTTTAAAAATATCATATCAAACTGAGGCAGTCGCAGCATTAATGGCTTATGCGCGTATATGTAGTTTTTGCACCTAACAGCAAAATTGAATGCTCCACTCGAGAGGTATCACCCCTGAGATATTATGATAATACGATAATTCAAAGGCAATTTCTTATCGCTAAATTACCTGCAAATTAAGTTGTGAGCAGGGAATTGTTGGTTTGAATTCAGTTTCTTTCTTATCATTCATTATAAGCTGCTTTATTTTCGTTTTTTTTTTTACAGATCTCATACTTTGATTAAGTTTTTAATAAGCCAAAAGGATTTGTTTGGTTTGTTAAGTTTTTTATATTGAGCATGTGTTTACCTTTAGAATTACCATAATAGAACTAAAATTCAATAAAATCATATTAAAGATTCATCATTCTTTCATTTTAGAAATAGAGAAATAAAAGCCCCTACAGGCTTTTATTTCTCTTAGTGGGTTTAGCTTAAGTTTTGGTGTTTTCGGAGACATATTAAAATACTGGCTGATTTATACCAAGAGTAGACATATAATGCAAATCGCCGTGTAACTTAACTTCCAGGTAAGTAGCCCATTGCACATTTGTAAGGGTGAACGGTAGAAGTTAGCACCCGTATAGGAATGAGGTGGTTGCATACTCAACGATTTGAAGGAGTTTTATAGAGTGGCATTAATAGAATATCGCGTTCGCGTTGCGACGGCACGGCGGGCATCACTACATCTCATACGTATACATGCTCCGGTGAAGTCTCTGGTCAGTTAAAACAGGTTCGTATGTGTAACACAAAATTAATGTATAGCTATGGAACCGGGAACGGATTGTGGCAACAAATCCTGCTTCCGATCCACCTGAAAATGTCAGAGTCTTGTTTATTTCACTCTGAGAAGAAAATCAATCCCAGATTTTTTTTTTTTTGATTCGCTATTTGTGAAAACCAATGTACTTATTTAGCAATGGCAATAGCATCATTTAGCTTATTTAGCGAAAAATCGGATCCTCGTGTAAATTCAGAAGGGACCACGTTGATTTTCAGGGTTAAAAAACTGCTCTCGTGCATGTGGGTTTGTTTCTTGAATTTCGGCTGCTAAATGTGTAGATATGAAACCCAACGTTGCGTTCAAACTACGCAGACCTACCTCGAATAATGTTGATCACCTGAAAAATGTGTCAGATTTCTGTGTTGACTGAAATAATTATGCAGTCCATTGCTCATTCAACAAACATTTTCAAACCTGTGTCAAATGTGATACACACGTAGATCGAGTTTTTTCAATAATTTTCAGGTCTCTGAAATCTGACAGTAATTTTTATAGTGTAATGTTTTTGTTAGAGGGAGGTAGGTAGTTCTTTGACTAACTTAACCCTTGTGAAACTGGCTCATTCAATCAACATATTTTACTTGTGTAGGTACGTGTTTTCATCGGAACAAAACTTTCTCTTTTAGTTGCACTACTTCATTTGTAGAGATGACGCATAAAATATGAATACTAAGCATGTTCTCCTTTGTTCATATATTTCTTTTGAAAAGGAGACGGACATTCGTCAATTTTTTCAACTTTACTAGGAGGCTACGGCCCAATCCCCTGAAGCGCTTGGCGCTTCAGGCTTTATGCGTTGTGTGCTACTCACTTATTATAGAGATTTTTATATATTATGAAGTAAGATATTCTTTGTAAATCACCGCACGAAATGGATTAAAAGGAGATGATTTGTGAGGAGTAAGGAATAAGCTCTTGTACAATTTAAAATCACATTTCATTAACTATTTGTACATATTTAAACAAGTCATTTTCACAAACAGTAACAAATCGTAAATCAAATTTTCACAGAACAAAAATCAATATTTTATCGTCGACACATTTACAATGTAACTCACTTAAAATCGTGGGTATCTGCCTGAGGAGGTTGAGATATCCTTTCTTGAGGGCGCAGATCCGTGGAAAACTCTCAGATTAACTACCAAACGGCCATTGCTTCCCGTGAAATTTAGGTGGAAGGAGAGGCTACAGTGTTATTTCATCAGAATAGTGGCAGTGTTTTCTTGCATCTCTATTTAAGCAGAATAAGTGCCTCATGATACTCTGTTTTTACTGCAGAGTTTGCATGATGGAAGAAAATTGAGACTGTGTAATAAAAGACATCCGAAATTCTTACCATGGCCGAACCAAGAAGATAAATTTAGCACTGCATATCCAGGAATTAGTTGCTTAGAGTGCCTACCTTAAATATGTACCATGATTTTTGGACCGCGTTTAGCAGAAAGGAACCAAGCCAATTCAGCTATAGTCAAATTTAACTGGGCAGTTTAATTTTTTACAAGAAAACGTTTGTGCGGATTCCTTTGTAAATTTTGAGGAATTTGCTTCGTACTATGCAGATGCAGAAAATGCACTGAAATGTGCACAAAAATCCGCACAACCGTTTTTATGTAAAAAATAAAATTGCCGAATTAAATCTGGCAATAGCTAAAGTGGCTTGGTTCCTTTCTGCTTAGCGCGGTCCATTTAAGATATAAATTGTATAAGAATGGGTTTTACTTTCAGTTCTCAATTTTCTCTCACCAGAAATCTTGATTTCACCCATCCAACGACCATTACGAAATTATGTTTGGTGATACATGTCTAGTGCATCGAACACAGGTATCGCAGTACGAACTGAGTTTTCCATGGCGTTTCTTGAAGAGTTTTATACCACTTTGGGTTCACGAGAGAGCTGCCGTTCGAGCTTTTCAAGACCTTGAGACCAGTCAACATCTTCCCACTAGTTGAACTGTCCATACCCGACATCTGTCAAATCTCCATGCAAGACATGGTAATCCCTGGACTCTGAAATGAAAAAATAGGACAAATTACGTGACTTAACATTGATAAGCGATGAGATGAGTGGTATGATTAGCTGAAAGTTCAAATTAAATGACATTCAATCAAGTAGACCATGCCCCTTGTTATGGAGGACGTGCACAATTTTTTATAAAAAATCGTTTGGCGCACCAACCAATGACTATAGAGCACTGACCTTGCACAGGTAAGCTTGTGTGTCCCACTGCGCATGCTCAGTAGCGGCTCCAGTTAATTTTTGTTAGATTGTGAGGAGCTTTCCTCGATTGTTAATGAGTTCAGATAAGTGAAACTTTGTAATTCGGTTATGAAATTATATGCTCTACAACTTTAGTCCTTGGGAATTTCGATTGAAAAGGACTCAAACGAGTTATTCGCGAAAATCCGAGCGCGGCAAATGAATTCTCCATTGCTTCTTTGCAGTCTCTTCGAACGCTTGGGACACACACTCCCTTCCCCTCCCGCTCGCCCATCATGGGGTTCCGAGAGATTTCGGAGAAATCGTCAGTAAAAACTGAACAGAATGCACGGTCTCCTTATTCAATGTCATTATTGGTTCAAATCGATGGTGAAATGATAGAGGTGCATTTCCAGATTGCATATAAAAAAATTTTCGCTCTTGATTTGGACGTATTTCTGCCAAACGGAACTATAGATGAGCAGAAAAGATGGGGTGTGCTATAATAAACTGCGTAAGAAGCAATGTTAAAGAAGTCGTGATTTTCATTGGAGAAATGGAAAAGCGGAATTTTACATTCTGTCAAACGGAACTATGTGCATACTGAATGCGGCACTGATGAGCTGTGGGAATGGGAAAAGAGCGTTGTGAACAGGGCTCATGAGATGAATTCTACCAAGAGCGACAACGGAGACGGCTTCGACGCTGCTGACGTCACTGGCGATTTATAATTCCCATTCATTCTTACGGCCCTCGACTAACGAGCGCACCCCTTCTTTCCTACCTGTCTCTGATTCCGTTTGGCAGAAATGCGTCCATTCATATTTGTATTTTTTGAGAGACTAGGATTCTCACCGAAACCCGATGTTGGAGGGTAGAGCGGAGGCTGCTGGTGTCAGACGGAGATCTCCTGGATCTGGACGCGCTTCTTCATGGAGCTGGGGGTCTGGGGGCAGTTGTGGGGGCGGAGGATGCCGGCGGCGGATTGGTTCGGGGGCGGCGGCGGCTCCGGGATGCTCGGCGTGAGGAGGGTGTCCATCGAGTAGGTGGGCGTCGTGCAGTTGCTCATCCGCTTCACGGCCGACGGCGGCGACGACTTGAACTCCTGCAGCTCCACCATCGGACTCGTCGAGGTCGATTGGTGGTGCGCGTAGCTGATCCCTGCAATTCATACACGTCACAGGTCAAACCCAATTAGCAATCGAATAACATAGAGTACAATAGAGTCGCACGACAAAATCGCTGACTTCGCGAGTTCCAATATTAGATTCTAACACAGAGCGAAAGTGGCGTGCCGCTCTGCCGTGATAGCGAAGAGAGCCGTAAGTGCGAAATTTTCGAAATCGAGTTTTCTTCAAAATTCGTCTAAACTCTTTTAGATGAAATTACTGAGACAGCTAAAACAGCAAAATTCATCCTAATTTAATGAAAACGAGACGTATGTAAAATCCGTAAGTGCACAAAAAATGACACAGTTTTTTTTCAAGACAGCCGTAGATGCAATGAGAGCCAATGAAAACAGTGCTTCCTTCCAGTAAAGTGCCGCCCTCTTCTGCCAATTTCTAACCTGAAAATGTGTTTGTTGTGCGTCCAAAACGCAACCACGAAAGCATGCAGAAGATAGCACTTACGGCTGTCTTGCCTAACAATAGCCTAGCATGAAAATGAAAAATACCCTTTTCATGTAATGGAAATAAAATCAGTCGATTTTTAATCATCCATACGATTTCTAGGAGTCTTCCGGACGATTAGGGGCAATTTGACAAAGAACGGAGGCTTCTTTCAATAAAATGATCTTGTCAGAAGCTTCTGAGCCCGTTTTCTTCAACTTCATCAAACTTCATTTTTGCACTTACGGCTCTCTTCGCTATCACGGCAGCGCCGGTGCAAAACGCGCACAGGCGCCTACAAACTACAGGGCTACCTCACGCATTGCGCAATGCTTGAAGTATCCCTTAGGTTGCCTAAATCGAGTCATTTTTCCTCTAACGATTTTCAAAAATTATACTATACGTTATTAAATACGGATGCTAGGACTTAGTGAGTTCTTGTACAACCGCTCTTTTTGGGCGTAGTAAATTTATTTTGCGAGGAAAGCTCCGTACTCTTGAAGGATGCGTGTCATTCTTAATATGCTAGAGCGCCTTCAATATCGTATGATACTGTGCAACACCTCTGTTGTGAAATAGTTGCTTGAAGCGCCGCACGCATTGGCGCGCGCCTACAAACCTAAGGGGATACTTCAAGCATTGCGCAATGCGTGAGGTATCCCTTAGGTTTGTAGGCGCGCACCGATGCGTGCGGCGCTTCAAGCAACTATTTCACCATAGAGGTGTTGAGAGCGGGTTTCTGCTTAATGTAACTGACTTTTCTTTTTATATAAGCATCTTTTTTTCTTCACACGAGCATTCTTTTCTTTATTGATTCATAAGGAAATCTTCTCGACGGTTAAAATGCTTGATTCAAAGAACTTTTTCCTCCCCACTATTCCACTCTTCCACGATTCTTGAGTTTCTCGGCGGTAACTTACCGGCAACAGGGATCTTGCTCTCGGAGTGGTACTCGCTGGAGCTGCTGCAGCAACTGTTGATCTCGCAGACCTCCTCCTTGCGCTTCCGCTTCTTGCGGCGTCGGTCGTGGAGGTGGCGCCCGCGCTGGTGGCAGATGAACACGAAGATGAGGACGTTGAGGAGGAAGAGGAACCCGATGACGACGGCCGACAAAAGGGCCGGCGCGTAGAGCTGGTACGAGCCGGGGCCCCACCGGTTGAGCAGGTTGTTCCCGTGGGCCCGCTCCCTCTCCCGGTCCCCGGAGGTGGGCCTCACCGCGTCCGCCGCCGGGCCCAGCGCCGTCAGGTTCGTGCACTCCGCGGGGGTCGTCGTCGGCGCCGGCAGAGGGGCCTTCGCCGCCCCCGCTGACGTAGGTGGCTCCGCCTTGGGCGTCGGCGTCGTCGTTGTCGTTGGGGGCGTGTAGAACGACGGGCGCTGCATCAGGTATCGCCGCACCGTCCCTGAAACACCAAATTCACAGAAATGCGTTATAACGGCTTTGAGTAACACGCAGGATGGAACCGCGTTAAGCAGAAAGGAACCAAGTCACATTAGCTCTTACCGAATTTAATCGGGCAATTTATTTTGTTATATGAGAACGGTTATTTATTATTATTTTTTTTTACTACTGCTTCAAATGGCCCACAAGGGCGAAGCATGCGCTAGCCAGGATGATTGATGGAGAATTTGCACTCACAAATTTTATTAATCATTTGAAAGTGTTTACTGATTTCTCAGTAATTTTCATAATGTTTTTCTGACATGGGAAATTGGAGGAAAATAGGTTTAAAAGTGAGAAAATGTGCCACCTCATCACGTCATCTGGTTTCACTTTCCATTTGAACACATGTATTTTAGCAGATCAGGTTATTTTGTCATATTTCCTCCAATAATTGTCCAATTTATAAACCACGGATATCCTCACACTCAGTTTTCCTTGCAGTATCATTTTAAACATGGAATTTACAAAATTCAGACACCTGCAAGTTCTCTATTATGCAGAGTTTTATGCAAGTTTCAGCGAATTTTCTGCCTAAAACGATGCAAATTCCTTAACATTTTCGAAGGAATCTACACGAACGTTCTATTGTAAAGAATTAAATTGCCCGGTCAAATTTGGCGATAGTTAGTGTGGCTTGGTAACTCCCTGCTAAACGTGGTTCAATTGATGAAAAGACTTTACACCCCCCTCCCCCAACAACGTAAAAAAAATCGGCTAAGCAGCACTAACACTAAGGCATTGGTGACTAAATAATGTGACACCTACACGTCGAAAAAAGAATCAAATTAAGTATATAAGGCAACTGGGTCAAAACTTTTTTAAACCTCGAAGTTCATGTAAAAGAGAGGTCGGATACTTCAGTGAGTAAAGCGTATATCAAAGAAAAGTCAATCTAATAAGACGAAACAAAACGCAAAGTGGTGTTAATAATCACCGATCTGTGTGTTGTTTCATCAACTTCAAAGACATCCATTTTCATTTAATAATGTCCAATTTACTTTAATATCTGACTGCGAGGTTACACGATCTCCGAGGTTTAGAAAATATTTCACCCAGTCCCCACATTCGTTTAATTTGGTTTTTAAACAGTGTAACAGCTTCCCAAAACACAATACAATGAAACTATTGAAATAAGTTTCAAATTTTTTTTACCACGAAATACTTTTTTTTTCACACTTTTTGGGTAGATTTAAACATAATTAGTCTGCCTTTCTTGCAAGTTTTTTTAAAAAATTTTTTAAGGAGATCTAAACAAAATTATAGACCTTGGAACTTGCTCTAAATTTTCCACATTTTGAAGAATTTACTTACGAAGTTTCAAGTCAAAATGTTGCTTAGTTTCCTGATGCAGAGATGGAACTTTTAAAAAATTACGCGATCTGATGTAGTAAGACTGAATCTGATTAAATCTATACAAAAGGTCAAGAAATACTGGCTTAAAGAGATTAGATGCTGAGGCTAGAGATCGGAAGTTTGCAAGGCAAATGAAGAAAATTATGCTGTGATTCAGTTTATTGCGATAAACTTTTACAGACAGAGAACCTAGACAACACATACGGCACTGCAATGACGCCTGCGTTGAACGCGTATTGGCGCCTACAAGACTGCAGGAATACCTCACGCATTGCGCGTACACCACGGTGGTGACGCGCAATGCGTGAGGTATCCTTGCTGTGTACGCGCAATGCGTGAAGTATCCTTGCAGTCTCGTAGGCGTTAATACGAGTTTCGCGCTGGCCGCACTACCGCACTGTGCGATGCAGTATAGTAATAATTCTGTAATTTTTGTAATCGAAATTGATCCCCACCTTGTGCTCCTTGGAACGCATGCGAGCCTAAATGATTATGAACGGAGGGGGTATTTTTACTTGTCGTCACAGTATAGTCACCTTTCTTGAAGAAGAAAATGGTATTTTGAAGTAAGCATTAAGAATAACATACCGTCATAGTACTGAGGCTCTTCTTCTTGAAAATGATGATGGCTCATGCTGAGTTCGTCCACACCCGGCCTGTGAAGCTGCGGAATTAAGTTGAGCCACAGTGACATCTTGTGACCTCGATAGTGTTTCTTGATTGTAGAGTTTTCAGCTGTGTATCAAAAGACCATATTACAGTTATATGTTCGGATAATTTTTCAGGTTGAGAGAGTATGACGACAAATGGCACTTTTAACTGAAAAAAGGTCTATCTTCTGCATTAGAAATTTGAAAAAAGCAAACAAAATAAAGATACAGAGAAAGTTTCTATTTTCAACCCATCCCTTCAACAGACATGGCCTTCCTCAAATATATCAATGTAAAGGGACTTCTTTCGTGCAAGCGCCCAAATGAGGGTGTTTGTTTAATCTAAAATATTACTTTAACTCCACTTTTTGAAAAATATACTACTCATGGTAATTTAGTTTTAGATTTAAACGAAACTTTTTTTGTCATCTCTGTATCTCTAAAGGTTATCGTTGGATTATGATAAATATCTGTGTGATAACTTTCCAAGTCAATGCCTCAGACGGGTTGATCGCTCAATCTGATTGGTTGAACCTTCATCGGAAAAAAACCTGCACAAATTCTTTGAATCGGTTATGATTCATCTGTATGTAAGTATCTATTTTGCTTACACTGTTAGTAATTGCGGAGTGAAGTTCAAGTACATTTCACTTCGGAACCTATTTTGCCCTGAAAAAATCCTAGCGGGATGAATATAAACAAGGAGCGGAAAAAGAGATAAATCCGCTCTGTAAGATTGAAGTTTACTCTGTAAAAATGATAGATTTCGCTCCAGTTTTTATCAAGGATGTCATTCCGAGATTTTAAACAGTCCTCGGATGATTTGGACCACATTTGCAATAAGAAACCATTATCTCTGGTTCATTTTAGAAACAACATTTATGCCATTGGTTTCCCTAAGCAGAAAGATCCTTTCATGGCAGAGCCAAAGATTGTGGTGCCTTATTGCAAAATATAATCCATTTCATCTTCTATTGTGACCAAATCTTTGAAAAGGGACATTATATCCCGGGAAAATGTTTCCCTAATTTCTTGCGAATGCATGAAGGAAAAAAGTTGGGAATTGTGGCGCAAGTTTGACCCTGCGGAAAGATATTACGAGTCCTATGGTTCCAAGACAAAAATTCTTAGGCTGTGGTTTAAAAGGTTTTGAAAAAAAGTTGAGGAGAATTATCTCCCATAAGAAAGGGCCCCTTTTCATAGATTCGATCACGATTTTACATTCTTCGTGCACTTAACTGTTCCGTAATCTGTATTATATCTTTATTTTGCGCTATTTTCCTTTTATGAGCATTTTTATTCACTCTCAATTAAAAGTTGATCCCAATGTGCCAAATAATAGAATTCCTTTCCCATTTATTTCAATCTAGAAATTAAAACCCTTGACCTCTTATAATTCTTTCGAAAAATTGTTTATTATCATCTCAGATTTTTCAACATTTAATGCAGTGTAGAAGACGGCGCGCTGCGCGGCGTTTTAAATAGTAACATCCCAATTAAAAATTACGGATACCCTACATTGGAATCCGTTGAATATTAAAGATAACATTTTTGAATTTATTGAGTGGCTATTTCAGAGACCTTTCTAAAATCGCATCTCATACCTTCATGTATGTCATTAACACCGGCAAACGTGGTTTAAAGTTTGTAAGGAATTTAAAAAAATTAGTTTAATTACAAAGAGTTTGGATTTAGGATGATCACTTACTTAATTCTAAATACGTTTGGTTGACTGAGTCATATGGGTCCCACAGAGGAAGATTTGAATTACTACTAGAAGGTGGGTTTGATATATTTGGATCTCTGAAACAGATACATTGGAAACAAATATTAATGCATAATGTTAGCACTGTGTTTCAAATATGATTTTGGAACAATATTTGTACATCACTTAATTTTATTCAATTAAATGTATCGATTCTTGTAGGGGCCAGGTGCCCTGACATAAATCGATCATTTAACATAGGTTAAAATGGAGGAAATCCGGTGTTACCAAATCGTTGGATCCGCCGCTACGAGGGCGTCATATACTTCAAATACACCCTCCAAAATCTAGTGTCCAAAATCCTAAAATCCAAATCTCGAAAATTTGGACTTGACTGAAATGAACTAAACTTCCAAAAATTAAACTAAAAATCTGACACCGCTGACGAAGACGCTCGTAAATCCCGAGGAACGTGACTTGATTTGCTACCGTGGGAACTCCAGGCGAAGGGGCGAACGGAAGGGGGGGTGGAAAGGTTTACAAATACAGTCAAACGTTTACCCGTCGGAGATTGGGGTCCGTGGGGGTGGGTTGCGGGTTGTTTTCAGGATGAATAGAGGCGCAGGACCCTAGGCCCCTTGCATCAGCTAAGTCCCCCGAGCGAACCGAATAGCGAATAGCACACACGAATTGAGAACATCAACTAATGAGCTCCGAACCATTAGCGTGGTGGAATTAAGTTTAGCATTGGATCTCCGGCCGATTTTTTGTTTCATTTCTCGGGTAAAGGTTTGCTGGCTCAAGATTTTGAGCCATGCTGAAATGTCAAAAGTCAGGTGCTTGCGATGTCCTCTGACCCGAAATAATCGGATCTCATTTTGCATTTTTTTCTCTGTAATAATTCTGCGTGGTGAAATTCGGAAAATTTCGTCGTTGAAATGAAGTAATTAATGCAGCAAGAATACAATATCAGAGAAATAAAAGGTCGATACTTCTTCTGTATAAGATCGACTTTGGAGGTAGATCATCGTTGCATAGTGACAAACTTCAGCTCTATGACCACTAATAGACTCTGCCATGCACAATAACTGGAAGAGACTATCATGGGTCAAAGACAAATGAAGGCCAGTTTCGAGATGAGATGCTCTAAAAATCAATTAAAGATTTCGTCATTGAACTTCTTTTTTCATCTGATTTTGAAAACCCTTGGATTACACTTGAACAAATGCAAGTTTAGAAGTCAACTACCTATAGGTGAATCTACCTATTTTTAAGAGATTGAAGTTCAGTAGTTTTTTTTGTTTTTTTTTTTTTTAAAAAAAACTTCACTAAATCAAATTTTGCTTCAATTATTGTCTCGGAATTTTTGAATCGGAGAGTCTCAGTTTTTTTAGAAACTTATTCTAGATGAAAAGAATGAATAGAGAGGCAGTTTAAAAGAAATTCGCACAGCTTTAAAAAAATATTTAGATAAGAAGCTTCACAACCGAACAAAAGGCTAACTCGACGATAACCACTAAAAACCGAGGGACGAACGAGCAAAACTGGACAAGAAACTGATAATCCACTGGTCAAACCTTCGACACCGAAACTGTGAAAAATCACGACCGAAATGACAGAAAACGGAGTCAGAGTCAGTTTAAATAATATTCCGCCATTTCCTTGTTTGTTTCCAATTTGCGAGCGTGTTCCCTCGCGTGTCCACTTCGGTCCCTTCGAGGACAAATACCTGACACAAATTTCGAAGAATAATTGGGTGGCGGTCGGTGAATGTGTGAATGTTCAAACCGCAAGTCCACCATCTAATGAGCTCCAGGATATAAATATTCTCATAGAGTTCAGGACTCAGCAAAAAATCAACTTACTAGGTTTTATACATCGGACCCTGAGCACTCGACGATTCCCGGATGCATTCTGGGGGCACTCATCGAGGTCTGAGGACGGTGCACATTGCAAAAAAACCCCGACTTGTTTTCGCGATAACGATTGATTCCGCTGTCAACCCGACACTTGAATGTCTGTTCCGAGGGTTGCCGAACCTAGTGAATGAAGGCGCTGAGCTGGATTGACCGGCAAAATCAAGCAGAAGTCTCAGAGGCGAGTTCAGGAAATGTGACACCTTCGCTGCTCTTTAAATTAATTTTAAATAAATACAGTCGGTACAGCTTAGTCGATGGCTGTTGCTAACAAGTTTAGAGACTGTCATTTTTGAGGAAAGTGCATGTCCTCGGTGAACGACTCATAGAGTAGCACTTCGGAACATTAGTACTGGATGATTCACTTTGAAATTGAGGGCAAAGACATTGCAAGGACGCGTGAAGGTCCTGTGGGAGAAGTGTTTTCGCAGCTTTGCAAGACCATCACTACAGATTTTCTTGACGAAGGGTGAATCTACAGATAAAAATAAGACGTCAAACACTCGTCGACTTTCTAGTTAAATCAGTTATTTTCATACGGGAACAAGTCCCAAATTGCATGAGCCTTGGCTTGCATAGAAGGAAATGCTAACTAAAACTCGTCAAGAAATGAACCTGTTCCCTTTTGAAAACAACTGACTCCGTTTTTCCTCCAACTTCCGGCCGGAGTATCTTACGCGTGACGTTTCAAAATTTCCGCCACCATTTATTTTTTCACAGAGATATTGTTGTTTGAACCTGTTTGAAAATTTTACTGAATTTTATCGTCAGCACAAAGAAAATTAAGTGAAATTTTTGGACAGCTTCGTTGAACAATTTTCTCTGTAAGAAAATAAAATGGCGGTGGAAATTTTTAAACGTCAGTATGGCGCTTGTGATACTTCGGCTAGAAGGTGACCTGAAGATTTTATGGAATAGTATTTGCAACTTTCCTTAAAAATATATATTTTATCGGGGGAAGTTTGGCAATGTTTGAATGTTCATACGTCGTTTTTTCTCAAGGCGGAAGCATTCGGCGTCAACTGCACCCGGGAGATAAGGTCCCGTCCCTTGCTCCGATTCACCAGCATCGGTAATTCAATGAACAGCGGCGGAAAATTCGAGTAATAAGTCATTTCCGCGATCATAAACGCGAAAAGGAGGGGGGGGGGGGGGCTGCGGTCTCGATCAAACCAGATTGAATATTGAGAGGGTGCCAGCCGAAACCTGATCCGATTTCGGGTCGGTGATAAATCAAAGACAAAGAGGAAAGGGATGAGGTGAAGGGATGGTGGAGGGATGTTCGCGCGTGCTAAGTCGAACACCTTGAGACGGACTTGCGTTCGATTTTCAACTCGCGCTAAGGAATAACATTCAGGGATTTTCTCATGTCGTCTTAGGAGCGTCTTATACTGAGGAAAAAATATAGTCATACCAAGCGTGGTTTATGGTGTTTAATGTAGGTCCTGCTGTTCGGTGCGATGCCTTACTCTGTACGGTCGAATTCTAAATCCAAACCCTGGTAAAAATTGGCAGTAGAATGTGTGTTTCAAAATACTATAGACCTAAAGCCGGCTGTAAGATTTCCAATAGCTTCTGTAGCCGGCTGTACAATTTCTTATAGCCTTTTATGGCCGATGGCGATTAAGCAACAGCCAGACGATAAAGTTTATGCTATAAACGTTACTAAATACGGATACTAGGACTTAGTTAGTTTTTGGACTACCGCTCTCTTTTTGTGTCGTAGTATCTTGATTTATTTTGCGAGGAAAGCTCCGCACTTTTGAAGGATGCCTGTCATTCTTAATATGTTGGAGCGCCTTCAATTTCTTATGATACTGTGCAATACATCTGGTGTGAAATAGTCGCTTGAAGCGCCGCACGCATTGGCGCGCGCCTACAAACCTAAGAGGATACTTCAAGCATTGCGCAATGCGTGAAGTATCCCAGTTAGGTTTGTAGGCGCCACTGCGTCGCCGCTCTGCTTTATGTTAGGCTCTAATATTTAATCTCGTGGAGTCAGCGTTTTCCAACTCATGATTTTGAAATGTTTGCACACTTTGTATGGATTGTTCTCATTTTAATTGATAAATGAAAATATGTTTTAAAGGAAAATATAATGTGTGTTTTGTAAATATTACGGTAGTACCGTATCAAACTTAATGATTTCCAAAGCACACAAATTTCTACACAATTTCTTATAGCCTTTTTTAGCCAATGGCGATAAAGTGTAAAGCCCGGCGATGGGAACTATAGCCCGACTGTATACTTTTTTGTAGCTTCGTATAGCCCGGCTATATGATTTGCTCCGCTTTCTACAGCCAGCTATATGATTTTCAATAGCCTTCTTTAGTCGGCTTTAAGAACTCCTATGGTATCTTGAAACGCAGCTCCTATCGCCAATTTTTACCAGGGAAGAGAACTGTAGAAATAGTTTAGTATAATAAACCAAACTGTAGAAAAAACTCGGTTGCATGAACCAAGAATGGAAGGAGGACTACCTAAAAGTATGTGGTTACATGGATCAAATAGCACAGTGGATTTCGATGGCTGGCGAACAATATTGCCTAGCTGCATACAAATGATTTTGCAAAAACAGAGAAAACATCGTCATTTTTGTAATTTTAATGTTAGATTTGCAATTTTTTCATACATTACAGCGTCATAGCAGCGCTTCTCTACACACACAACTTCAACCTCCACAACCTGGGATTATGGCTTACGGACTTGGGGCTTAATTCATCGTACACGAAGGGAGAAACTTCGGTTACAGCGACTAACTTAACTTCTGTTCGTAAGGAACACCTGAATTTTTTGGTTGAGGAAATCGAACTTCTCAATCATGGGAACCGAAATTTGGTTAGCTGAGCTAAATTTCGGTTAGCCGAATCAGAGAGGTTCGGTATTTTGGAGGTCAATTTGAATCCAACTTCTTCCTTCATACGCGAGTGGCATTTCTAAAATTTTCCGCAAGGTTGGCAGCACGGATAACCGGTGAAAATTATGTAAGCGCAAAACCCACGGGATGAGCGATAGGTTAGCGAGAGGATTCGGGACTCGGAGCACAAAGGACCTGACCAAAAAGGTTAAATGACTCGGAAGAATCGACCCAAAGACTTACGCGACGGCGTTGCCAAACTCTAACCTCCAAAAACACCCGCGTCGCAACGAAAAATATCATAATTTCAGGGTTCGATCCGACTCACCGTCCGGCGCCTATTTTTGCATCCGCGAATACTTGACGTCCCGACAAAAACGCTAGGGACGATAAGGGGGGGTGTTGAAAAAGTGGAGGGGTGGGCTACCTTTGTTTTCAGAGCGCACGTAATTTTCCGGTAATCGAACTTTTGATGGTGCCCCCGAATAGTGTGGCAAAAACGCGTATCTGATCGCGGTTTTCATTGGAGTATTGAGGGGTTCGTGTTCGGCAGAGTGGTGGAGCCCTGCGGCGGTTCCACGACTGATCGCCTTCGGTGTAACAAATAACACTTTAAAAATAACAACACGGTAAATTAATTCATTGGGTCGTTTTGAAATAGAACTTGAATAAATGCAAATGTTCACGCGATGATGCGATCAGTAGTAACCCCGCTGAAGTGGGCCAACGATAAATGGGACTAACTTTGAGGTAGAAATAAAAGTTCCTTTTATTAGTAGTTTTTAAATTTAAATTTAATTTAAATTGATTTAAAGTAAATTCAAATTTAAAAAAAAATACTTTAATAAAAGGAACTTCTATTTCTACCTCGTCCATTACCTATCCAGATAGAGAAATGGCACATATGATGTTCGGAAAATGAGTGTGGTTCCAAAGGTGGAAGAAATTCCACCTTGCTTTCATCTATCAGTGAGACACATATTTGCTCCGGTTACTCAAATTTTTCAAAGCACAATATCACGGTCAAAATTAAACGTAGAAAGTTCCTGTTTGAAACGATCTTATTATTTTTAGCTAATTTACAAAAAGTGAGCAAGGAAACACGATTTTTTGACCAGCGCAACTCACCCATTGAACTCCCTCCCTTCCATACAATTCTCTGAATAATAAAATTGGCCCCTATACTTTTTATGACTTACAACAAACTTGATCAAACTTTTGTTCAAACTCGATTGAAAATTTTCAATGGAATTGATTTCATCACCTGCAGTAATAAGATTGAATTTATATTCAGATTGGTCATACACCCGGAAAATTAGGCCCGCCCAAGAGGCAGAGCTTCTCATCGTGGCTCATCAAACTGCGCCACTTCATTAAACTTGTTTCAGGTGACTTAAGTTTAGTTCGTCGGACTACTTCCGTGAAAGTTCAATCAACGTTCAAGTATCTGGGCTGGACCTTATACGAAACTTCATATTTAACTTTGTCCGATGCAGTCGCATATTCATATATTGGGATCAAACTTTACTGAAGTCATCTCGAAATTCATCAAATTTGACCCGTAAAAAGTTTATTCATGAGAAGAGCTACGACTACCCAGTGTAGAGCAATCCCTACTTACAATTAGCATTCCTGGTCATTCGAGTAATCGTATGAGAGTCTGTTAGTAATAGCTGCGGCCAGGTTAGAATAAAACGTAGATATTTTACATGAGATTAAATGGAGAAATCTTATTTTTCAGCACTATTTGTCAACAACTAATTCTGTGTCGAGAAACATTCCCTACATTGGCATACATTAAACAATGTTTACCTTCTTTTTCGCCCTGTCTCCACGGGACGTTTCACGGGATTTCTTCCAAGTTCAAATCGTAGAAATGAAACTTCTGATCTTTTTCCCCAAAGAACAACACAAAAAATTTCTTCCTCTTCTCTTTAAGTTGTTTCTGGGACTCCGTAATGACTCTTAATTGGCACCGTGATTAAAATCGACTGACTCAATATTTTTTCCAACTCCGCAAGTGAGATTTTTTCCTGGGACGATTCCCATGAAACGTCCCGTGGAGACAAGACCTTGAATTGGGATTCTGTCGTATGAATTTGTTCGATTAAACTTGCCTAGGAATCCAATTAAGAATCCTATGCTCAGAAAAAATTAGCTCTCTCAAGTAAAAAAGTCGGTTATTTTAAGTCCACCCTCCATGATCCCGTGTGAATCGAGACATGAGAAGAGGGCGGAAGTCTAACTTTTTCAAAATCGACTTTTTTGCATTTTTGGAGTCTTCTAATGTATGTGCATCGACTTTGCGAAGAACAGCGGAAGTCCATCATTTTAACGTTGAATAATAGGGAAGGGAAATATTGGTGCATGCGAAAAGCATGGAAATCTTGGACTTCTTTTTTTACGATCAATTTTCCCCCAGTTGCGAAAAGGGCGGAGGTCCATGTGTTAAAAGGGCGGAAGTCCAAATCAAAACTAAAAAATTCCTAAAAAAGCAGGTTCAAAATTTTTTTAGGAGATTCAATTCTTATTAGTACGATTGGGACAAGCCCTATATTTTTTAATTCGAATTGTTTGTATTACAGGAAGTTGTTTGCTTCTCCTGAAAAATTGACTTTTTGGACTTCCGCTCTTTTTGCATGTCTCGATTCGTGTATTCTCGGCAGCTTTGAGGAGATAATCTCAACAGTGGCGTGGCGTGCTTCGCGATCCATCGATATTTCCCCATTTGAAGCTATGGTAAAGAATCGATTATTAAGATGTTCGCTGCGAACACCCTGTCTATCGATCCTTTTCCATATGTTTAAATGGCAAATCAATCGATATATCGCAAAGCACGCCACGCCACTGAACCTCAAATAGTGGCCGGGAGTGTTAAGTAGGAATTGTTTGGAGCTTTTCTCCGAGTTGGGAGGAATGATGAGGGATGGACTCACCCGTTTCTGGCGAAGTTTGCGAGGTAGGTAGTGAGCTGGCGAGCGATGGCTGCGTCTTTGGCAGAATAGTTGTGCGGGAAAAACGGCTGGCCGCCGACTAAAGGTAATCCTAGGATGTAAGGCACGTCTTCTCCTCGAACGCTTCCCGTCCTCTGTTCGAACAGTAAAAAACATCCAATGAAAATCAAAAATCACACCATCAACATTTGAAAATGCTAGGCCTAGTGGTCAGCGCGTCTGACTCTAGGTCAATAGGACGTATTTATGCTAAATGGAACTATGTGCAAGTGGAAAGATGGGGTGTGCTCGTTACTTCACTGAAAGAAATAATATGCTGTTTTAACACCTAGAATGTCAAAAATGTGTCTGGTGATCCTTGGATGCTGTCTTGATTGCCTATACGCAATCGAATTTGCATTCACAGGATGTAAAGTTAACTGCGAAGGCAGTAAAGGCAACATCTTTGGATCACCAGACACATTTTTGACACCCTAGATGCTAAAACAGCATATTATACTTTTCAGTGATGAGGGCCATAAGAATGAATGGGAATTTTAAAGCGCCGGTGACGTCAGCGGTGAAGAAACCGCCGTCTCCGAGTATTAACTCATGAGCCCTGTCCACAACGCTCTTGTCACATGTCCACGGCTCACGAGTTAGCGCTCAGTTCCTTTTGATTTAATGTCAAATCCCGCTTTTCCATTTTCTCAAAAGGAACTATATCCACTTTTACATTTGTTTCTTATCCAGCTCACCACGAGCACACTCCGTCTTTCCACTTGCATATAGTTCCTTTTAGCATAAATACGTCCAATAGGTCCCGCCCAGGTTCGAATCCCGTGCGGAATAAAATTGGATGTTGATTTTGCATTTAAACTGGTAAATGAATGTGCGATGAGGATCAAATGCATATTTTACATTAAAAAAAAAAAAAAAATGATCACGCAACATTGAATTTGTTCCTTTTACCAAGGACGTGGTTAAAGTAGCATTTTTATTGTAAAATCAGCATTTATACACGTCGCACATTTTTTCAACAACATTAAATTTTTCCCGTGCGGGAGTGGCGTCAAATTGTCTTGGAACTGTCGAACGGATCTGCAGGAACAGATTCTACTCGGTTTTATTCTCTGAAAATTTAAAAAGCCTAGAGCATGCAGGTGTCCTTATCTCCCTGATTTCTGCAGACAATACATCTACTCTTTAGATGTCTGTAGGTTCCTAACAGAAAAAACCAATAAGCCAGCAAAAAAAAAAATAAAATAAAATAAAAATAAAAAAATAAATAATGAATAATTAAAAATCTAATGATACAGTAAGTTTTAGCGGGTAATGCCAGGTTCTCCTCAAAGCGGAAAACTGCACACTGCTGAGCTATTTCCCGTTAATCTGCCTCAAGAAAGCTGGTAAATACACTTGCTCATAACAAAAAGCTAATAAAATTAGCTTATGAATGGATGACTCTGGATTTAAAAATCTGATGTATTAGTTTAACACTTGAATATAACTGAAAAAATAGGCGGCAAATGGGCCGATAGATGATTGGGCTTTCCGATAAGTATCTTTATGGAACTTTCATAAATGTTCCTTAACGTCATTTATCAATCTCCTGAGAGAGGTATAAATAAATATTAGATGACGCTCAAAAGACGACAAAATACAACCGGCAAGACACGCCGGACGACGAGATAAAAAAAACCGCGGAAGTAAAACTTCAACGATTCATGCCTTCCGGGAAAAAATTCACTGGCGCCAGCAAACGAAGCCAAATTTTTCGGTATGTTATTTAGTCCTGAGACCCAAAAGAATCAAAACTTCGACAATCCACATTCTCCAAATCCGCCAAATTCTCCGACATTGTATTTTTTCGACTGAAAAACCATTTTTCTATGTTCGATTGAAGATTTTAGTATACCCCGTGGGTACTAAGAGAGAAGCTCGGTTACGTTTAGGACAAATAGGACAACACTGCTGTGCTAAGGAAGAACGCCGTATGAACATTCGAGACTTGTCAAATTTCCCCGAATAAAACATGTATTTTTGAAGTAAGTCAAACATTTTTCTCATTGAAATTTTCAGACTTTTCACAAAATACTCTGAAAAATTGGAGAAAAAATATTCACAAATTTTCCTGAAAACTGGTGATTTGTCGAAGGAAATTTGGCAACGCCTAAAGTTTCATACAACGTTTTTCCTTTGCAAGGCAGAACAATCATTCTGAATGTAAAATAAAATGTTCGAGCCAGTGTGGCAATTATAAAAACGACTTGTGTGATATTTTTCTCGGAAAGGAACTTTTTTTATGTCTCATTGTTAGCTAAAAATAAAGAGCCAAAAGCTTTATCATTACCTGAAGGGAACTTTTAACAGTTTTCTCGTTTTTAGAAATATTGATTTTTTTCCTCATGCCATCTTTCAAACGGATGGTTCCATTTGGATTTTGGTAGGTAGCCTAAAAAAAGTAACCTTTCACTATCATCCTTTAATTTTTTCTCGTTTACTCAATTATGCAAATTCCCGGAAGGGAACTTTTTGATCTCTCATTGTTAGCTAAAAATAAAAAAACCTTTATTATTACCCAAAGGGTACTTTTACAAGTTTTCTCGTTTTTAGAAATATTGAGTTTTTTCCTTTTGCCATATTTTAAACGGGTGGTTCTATTTGGATTTTGGTAGCCGTTAAAAGTAACCTTCCACTTTCATCTTTTGTCATGGGAACGGAGTTCCCCATGATATTAGAATCGTTCCGTTGCTTTCGCTATGGGATTCCCTATACCTCTGCGACCTTGAGCGTTTCGCCCAGTCTCCGATTTTTGGTTGATTTTCCGATGTATCAAAAACCGTTGTATTTTTTAGCCAATCATGTCTCTACGTCAAGTTGTGTTGATTTCTAAAATTCGCTTTCAGCGAGTTTTTTTCCACCTTGAGATGTCGTGTCTGACTGGTAAATCTGCGCAGAACCACGAAGTTCCGTTTTTAGGCAAATTCTTTTTTTTGGGAGGTTTTCATTGGCTATTTTTCGCCATCAGTTTTCTGTTCGTTGGTGCAAAAGATCGCCTACTTCGTTGCTCTTGAGAAGCCGCCATTATCCCACCTCAAATTTTAAACATAGAAATAAAGAAATTATAACTATTGTGCAAGGTGGAAAACTGCTCTGGAGGACCCGTTACGGATATATGAGCCAAAATCGGAACTCGATTGATTGATTTATTCCATGAATACAGAAATATTGCCTGAGCTTACTGCCGCGATGGCAAATGCCTGCTGATATGAACCTTGAGACACATGATAGCATAGGCAAACAATGTCTCACAGAGAAAGGCGCTTAGCTCGTTTCTCCAGAAGCTACGAAGACGCGAATCGCCGAATCGCTCAAGGACAACTCTTGTGATAAGTCCCGCCCATCGTCCGAGTCTTTTAAATGCTATTTTTTCTCAGCTGTCGCTGATCTGTGATAGCCTAGTTGACTGAGGCGCCTCATATTTTGATAAGGTGCGGGCAATAGGTGATCGGGAGTTCGATACCCGACGATGGGAGTTAATTTTTAATGGTTGTATTGAATGTTTTAGACCAATCATCAAAAAATAATTAATACTAGATGATAAATGTACGAACATTTTCTCGTGAGTTAATATGTTAAACAAAAATACTGGAATATACCTCCTTCATATAATCAGCCACATGTTCCCCCAAATTAATGACGTTATTTTCTTTTTTCAATAAAGTTAATTTGCATTCAACGTTCGTAAGTTAAGCAAAAAGTACCTATTGATACAAATAGAAAGACATGAAAATAGTATGTCTAACATTTCAGTTGTTTTTTTTTTTATTTATTTTTTGTTTTTTTGTTTTTTCAATACAACAAATTGACTGGGACTAGAATCATTGTATCTCTGAAGACAAAAGCTAAGTTTTTTGATACAGAAATACTAATATATTCATCCTTTATATAATCAGGGAGATGTTGACCCAAATATTGATGTATATTTTCTCTGTTCGCCCAAATTAATGATGGTATTTTCTTTTTTCAATAAAATTAATTTACATTCCACGTTCTTAAAGCAATATTTTCTCCAAAATTCAGCAAAAAATAACAATTTATACCTACGCAAAAAGTAAATAAATAAATAAATAAATAAATAAAGCAATGACATGAAAGTAGTATAGGTAGTACACATCTAACATTTCAGTTACATCTATTTGAATGAAAAAAATGGCAACTTAGGAAGCACATAGGTCACTTATGATGCGTATTCGGGCATATGCGTAGAGTAAAAATATCATACTTTACGCCGAAAAAACGAAACTGAAAGTTAAATGCGTTAACTTCCGAAAACCATACATAATCCAACGAAAATAAATAATTGGTAAATATAACAGCTTTCTTGTATGCAAAGAAAAAAAATTAAAAATGTTAAAAAAGAGATGTCGACACAAAATTACATAGCCCCTTCAATCCTGAAGATACTACAAACGAACTGTACCTTAACATTTTCATATCCCAGAAGCAAAAGTTCCCATGACGAATATTGCTATCGCTAGCGATTGCAAAAACCAACTTGTTTAATTTTTTCTCGTTTACTCAATTATGTAATTTCCTTTGCTCATGTTTTCTTCAAAACTGATTGTCCTCTTTGAACCTTGGCAGCATTTAAAGCGTCACATTTCATTCTCTTTAAAAAAAGATGAAAAAAATTAATAAATCAATTTTCCAATTGCGGGGCATCATATATCATCGAAAGCGTTCCGAGTCCTACAGGGGGGCTGAAAATCGGGCCCATTGAACGTCACAGCTTGCTTTCACTGTCGCGCCGATTCGAGCGTCCGAATCAATTCCACTCAAACACCGAGCAAACGCGCGTCTGTCATCGCTCGCGCGACAAAAAAGCCCGCTTTTGTTTCCTCCGCGCGGAGGGCGGGTGGTGGAGTGGGGACCAGGTCAAAGGACCATCCATCTTTCTCGGCGGAGAAACTTCGAAAATTAAAAGGACGAAAAACTAGTTGTCTTGCCTCTCTTGAATTCCGCAGTCGTGCCGGGTCGTGACAAAATTTCTTGAAAAAATTGAAAAAAGAAGAACAAGGCTAAAGGGAGCACAATACCACAAAAAATATTGCATATACTGGTGGAGGTCTAAAACATCTTTTGACCTATTTTAATGAGTTATACGTTGTATTTTAAAACTCGAATTGTAGGTATCGACTCATAAAACACGTTTTTCCGGGTAAACTTGTGAATATTTTTCGTCCAAATTTTTTTTTCAGATAATTTCATTCGCAATTTCACTTAAAGTTCTTGAAAATTTCAAGGAAAAATATTCATAATTTTCCTCAAAAATAAACATTTTGCAGAGGGAAATTTGGAAACTCTCGAATTTTCATACAGCGTTCTTCCTTAGCATGGAAGAACAAACACAATATGGAAATAGAGCGAGGAAAAGCATGCGCGTTGACGACGGCGCTGAGATACAACTATTCGTGCTTGATGGGCGTCCGTGCTGCATCTGAAAAATTGAAGGCGCGATGGCGCGGAGCTTGAACTCTCAATGCTCGCTGCTATATGCTGCCTATGACTCAATGAGGTGTCGCATCGCTTGGATTCGGCAGAAAAGTTAGAAAAGAGGCCCGAATACGTCTCTCCTGTCTTCGGCTGTGTTAATACTCGATTATTTTTTTTCCAGGTTCATGTCTGATTCTTTTTCAGGATGGATTTGTAGACCCACATCTTGAGCTCGTGTAAACCGCTACACTGGCTCGGTTCCGTCTGAAATAATGGTGCTTGGATGCGTTTAGTGCCTTTGATTTTTCATTATTTCTTTAATTTCAGAGGTCTATCGGTTACTTGTTCAATACTACAAACTTATGCTGCTGCTTATGCTATAGTTTCCAATTAAACACGAAATTCATCAAATTTCAGACACCTGAAAATTCTCTATTGACATATTAGGCGGACAGTTTTTTTTTTCAAAGTTCAATACGCCTATTTTAATATCAGACAGGAAATAAATAGGACGTATTTCTACCAAACAGACCAGTGAGGAGGTGAGAAATATGGGGTGTGCTCGTTAGTTCTCTTTGCGTAAGAGTGAATGAGACTAATAAAGCGCCAGTGACGTCAGCGGCAACGAACGAGGGTGGGCGCGGGGGCGGGGACATCGTCGTCGGGGCACTTTAACTCATGAGCCCTGTCCACAAAGCTCTCTTGCCATGCCCGCGGCTCACATATCCCGCATTCAGTTGGCACATAGGTCTCTTTGATAGAATGTAAAATCCTGCTTTTCCAATTCTTCAAAAGGAATCACGCCCACTTTTACATTGCTTCTTATGCAGCTCTCTAGAGCACACCCCATATTTCTCACCTCCACATAGGTCTGTTTGGTAGAAATACGTCCAATAGGTAACAAGATGTAGTCTCGTCGTTCTCAACCTTGAGGTACCCGGAGAAAAGTGTAATGATAAAATTTCACCCGTCAACCTCCCTCTTACACATTCCACCCCCTCGAAGTATCTCTCAAAACGAACAACGAGCCGCTTAAAAGATTATGGACTTATTTCCCTCGTTTGATTAATGTTTTCACGATTATAAAGGCTGCGCGTGAGGATCTATTTATTTTGGACCATTGATGAGTTTTTAGGGGTTGCCAATTTTATGCGCATCGCTGCTCCATCTCTATTTCAGGCGAGTTGACACTTTCTTCAAAACGTTTTTTTTTTTGGTTCTCATTTTTGAGGAAAGTTATGAATATTCTTCCTTGAAATTTTGAGGGACTTCAGGTGAAATTACGAGCAAAAGTATCTGAAAAATTGGAAAGAAAATATTCATTAGTTTACCAGAAAATTCTTATTTTACCAAAGGAAATTTGGCAACGCCTAAACGTTCATGCGGTGTTTTTCCTTAGCACGACAGAATAATGCGTATCTCGATTGCGGTGTTTCAAAATCTTCGCTCCTCTTTTATTTTTTAAAAGAAGACCAAATCAACATCATGGCTTGAAATTTTCACGGAATATTCTTCGCATAGAGAAAAGGAATCATAGACGTTTCCAATAAACGACATTCAGCGGTTTTCCATGTAAAAAATGAAGTATAACAGGTAGTCTGAAACGCCTCAAACCGATATACGCATTTCTGCAATTACACCATTGAAATGCGATAGTTTCCCTTTTTCAGGAACAAAATGTGACAACAAGGAACAAGCAAACTGAGGTAGGTGTTTTCGACAATTTCCCAATCAATAGGTGTGTGCACAGGCAAAATTTTCAAAAGCAAGCTTTCAGCGTGCATATTCAAGAAATAATTTATGAATTGTAATCCTTTCTTTCCTACTCGCCGAACAAACACTCGTGCGAGGCGGAGGTGGGGTTTTTATCGCTAGATGCGAATAAATCATTCCCGCTTAAATTCGTCCGACTGTTCCCGGCCGTGCTGTCAATTTACTCGACACGAGAGGCACGCAATCAAAGTTTAAATTAAATCCGGGCGGCGGCGAAAAAGCGCGAATCGGTGCAAAAGTCAAACCTGCGGATCAAGTTGCCTTCATCAAGGATCGTTTAGATTAAACTTCGATGGGCGCAACGGGAGAGCGCATAAAGAGGCCGAGTAGCTGAACTTTTTTCCAATTTCATTCCCATCGGTTTCGTTTTAATATCGAAATATCGCGTTACGGCCCATTCAAAATCATCGCTCCGGCTGCCCGGGGCAATTAGAACGGTGTAAATACTGGGTACCATCTAGAGGCCAGCTTTTTTCTCCCTCTTTAATCGCGATTATTGCGGTCTTACCGATAGTGTTTTGAGGTTATGTCGTCACCTTTTGGTCAAAGCATTACAAGCGACGTTTTAAAAATTTCGCCGCCATTTTATTTTTTTACAGAGAAATTGTTCGACGAAGCTGTCCAAAAAGTTCACTGAATTTCTGAAAATTTCAAGAATAATATTGATAACTTTCTTCAAAAATGAATATTTTCCGAGAGGAAATTTGGCAACTTTCGAATGTTCATGCGGCGTTCTTCCTTAGCACGGCGGTGTAGGACACCTCATTGGCAGTATGTAGCGGAGCATTGCGAGTTCACGCCTCGTGCCATCGCGCCTTCAATTTTGCGGACGCAACACGGACATCCATCAAGCACGAATAGTTGTATCTCTGCGCCGTCATCGACGCGACTCCTTTTCTTTGCTCTATTTCCATATCGACGGTGTAAGTCGGCAATCACATAACTCGGTTTGCGACGTCGCAGATTTTCTGTCATACTTTATTTTTTAAACGGAAAACTACTCGACGACAATTCTTTGAAACTTCCGTGATTTTTCTTCTCTGTGCGAAGATAATTTTGCAAAAACTTCTAGGAATGATGTCAATTTGTTCACCTTTAAAAAAATAACAATGAGGCGGAGCTTTTCAGACACCGCAAACGAGGTATGTGATTGCCGACTTACACCGTCGATATGGACTGCATTTTGCAATTTGGAACTATGGATTCTGGTTCTTCTGGAAAAACACTTATGTGCATAGGGAAACTAATGACACATACGTTTCTTTGAAACCAGGCTAGAATTTATAGTTCCAAATTGCAAAATGTAGTCCATATGTCGTCACCTTCCGGCCTAATTATCACAAGCACCATGCGACGTCTTGAAATTTTCGCCGCCATTTTATTTTTCTACAGAGAAATTGTTCAACGAAGCTGTCAGAAAATTTCACTGAATTTTCTTTGTACTACCGGTAAAATTCAGTGAAATTTTCAAACAGATTCAACCAACAATTTCTCTGTAAAAAATTAAAATGGCAGCGGAAATTTGAATCGTCGCATGACACTTGCGATGCTTCGGCCGGTAGGTGACGATTTTAAGCTCTTGACTGTGAACCAACGACATTTTTTGGAGTTAGACTAATAGAGATTATTCGTGGGTAGAGACGAGATATTTGAGAGCCCCGCACTAAAATTCTAGGCAATGTAATCTAGTGAGGCAAAAGTTCAATTTGAAAGTCTATGCTACCTTGCGCCTGATGATGATCGATTAGCAACTTATTGAGCAAAAATTTAAATAGGATTTACCTCGTGATCGCTGATGAATGATCCCGGTGAAGAGACATTTATTGTGGTGCTTAATTTCGCTCACTGCCTAAACCTGCAGTGATTTCGAGTAGCCTTGCATTCCCTCTTCCCAAATGTTCAAAGTTGAGAAAAATTATTTAGAATGTAAAAACAGGTTAAGGGTTAATCTTTAAAATTGACACCTCCGGAAAAATAAAACTTCTGACCTATTTTATCTCGTTTTCGGCTTGTTATAGCTCGATCCTTTCTCGCTGAACTCGAGTCAATGTTGTCCTCGATTCGTCTCTTCTCTCAGATCCGGTAGCGCTTCTTCGTCTTCAAATTAGACAGCGCCGCGCCTCAGACCATCGTTCCTCATACAAAAGCCCGTTACCGCGTTTTGCGATGATCCCTATCGTCCGTATAACTCCATGCTCTCCAAGGTTCACGTCCAAATGGAAATACGCCACGATAGCAAAGGAACGACGAAACGTCAGAGTGTAACCGGATCACCCTTCCGCTTCCCGGCCACGAATTCGAACTCCCCCGCGACGAAGAAACCGCGTATCCAAACACAGTTTCTCATTGCAGTTACGCGGTTTTTGATTGTTAGAGCGGAATAGAAATAGAAAACCGCGTTTTTCTCGCAGGAAATCATGCGTGCTCGTTTCCGAGTCCTTATTCTCCGGAACGCATTCGGCGGGAAAGAGCGGATGGAGGGGGTGTTGGGAGGGGGTGGAGGAGGGTGAAAAGAAGGGCTGGAGGATACTTAGCACCTCGCCGTCGTCGACTTGAATTTTGACCGGGCTCAGCCATTAGCTAATTGGGCGCACTCTTGAATGCGTGAAGAGATGTAGACTGCCATGCTAGGGAAAAACGCCGTATGAGCTTTCAGACGTTGCCAAGTTACCTTCGATAAAAACCTAAATTACTTGGAGAGTTGTGAATATTTTTTTCCAAAATTTTCAGACAATTTTGCTCGCAATTTTATCTAAAATATTTGAAAAGTTCGAAGAAAAATGTGCATGAATGTCGTCAAAAATACATGTTTTATCAAGGGAAATTTGGCAACTCTCGAATGTTCATACGGCGTTCTTACTTAGCACGGCAGTAGAGGGCGGGGGGCGAGGGGCATATCTGATGCTGAAAAATAGCGGCCCCAGGCCACGGTTGCCTACAAGTCGAAATCATCTCTTTTTCACCGTGTTGAGAAAGATAGGCATGAGGGGCTCTTCAAGTATTACATAACGGACTTAGGGTGGAGGGGGGGGGGGCATGCCTAACGTTACGTGACAAATTCGAGCCGGGAGGGAAGAAGCTTTGAAAAAACGCGCAAAAATTGAAAATCCCGCCCTTCCCGAATGAATTTTTTCGGAAGTTGGGAGGGGGGTTAAGACAGCGTTGCGTAATTCAAAATGAAGGAGGTGTAGGGCTGCGTTACGGGTGCGTTACACGGGGGAGGGGCGTCAAAAATCGGAACAAGTGCGTTACGTAATACCTGAAGGGCCTAAGAGCATTTAACCCAGCCCAATTACGTCCGATGTGTAATGTCCAATGCCAAAATTCTTAACGTTGAAAATTGTCTGCAGTGCGGACATTTTTCTCTTATAGGAATTGAAATTCTCGCGTCCCTTGGAATGAGTTACCAATTACTTTTGAGTATTATATGATGTGTCTTTCATGTAATTCAACTCCATTTCTCTCTCTCAAAAAAAAAAAAAAAAACCCTACTTGCGTCAAATCTAGCACAACCAATTTGAAGTATTTTCTGCTTGCTGGATCCTGCCTGACAAGTTTTCAAGTTTATGAACAGTTAAGAGGAAGAATAACATGTTGTTAGACTAAACCTTGAGTATTAACCGAACAGATATTATCGTTAATGACTAATTGGATGCATTTTAGTCAAATGGAACTATATCCTTCGTGAACTCAGCCATGAAATCCACATGGATGGATGCAAATAGAAGCACAGCAGAGCCCAGCTTACTCTTATTTTTATTGACATATGTCCAATTAAAGAATTTGAACTACGTTGATCTAGCCTTTTTCTCAATGGTGCCGATTCAAATTACTAACATTATGTACAACGTATTTACCGCCGCCCAAGAAAATGGCAGAACAATATTCAAAAGCTGCAGAGTTTTCCCGATGATATATTTATTTATGAGAAAAATTATGAATATCACGCGTTGAAATATTCAAATACCTTCAATGAATTTGCGAATAGAATTCATAAAAAATTTCAAAGAAAGGTTTCCACAAGTGTTTTTTGAAAATTGTAGTTATTGAAAGACAGGCAACGTCTAAAAACTCTCAAGACGTTCTTCCCAGCCACAATAGTTTAAACTCAGTAGATATCTGTGTTATGACGGTAAAACGCCGTATGAGCCTTCAGGCGTTGCCAAATTCCTCCGATTAGACTTAAGTTTCGGGGAAAATTTTTGGGAATTTCGATTTTGTGATATTTTTTCTCCCAGTTTCTCGGATAATGGAGATGTTGCACGTGTGAGGAATTTGCGATTTAACTATTGATTCTTATGTAAAAGTTCGCGAGAAACACGATGGTACCACTGGTTTTCTCTGAAATCAACGCCCAAGCTCAAAAAAACGTCTCAAGTTGAGGCCAAAATGAAGGGGATATCCCACGCTATCCTGAGAGTCCACCTCCACATCAAGAAAGACAAACTCTCCATGCAAAGATAGGGAGCAAATACATGACAGGCTGTCACTTTATTTGGGGACTCCACAACTGAAAACACGGCAACCCTGGCTACAGTACTAATGTATCCTTTCTGTTCCCTGGGGGGGGGGGGGGGGGGGGGGGGGGGGGGGGGGGGGGGGGGGGGGGAAACTCTTTGCATGGAGAGCTTGTCTTGATGTAGACGTTGACTCTCAGAATAGCGTGGGATATCTCCTCTATTTTGGCCTCAACCTGAGAGCTTTTGTTGAGCTTGGGAGTTGATATCAGAGAAAACCAGTGGCACCATCGTGTTTCTCGCGAACTTTTACATAAGAATCAACAGTCAAATCGTAAATTCCTCACACGTGCAACATCTCCATTCAGTCTAAAGTATCTTAATATTTGAGGTAGAAATATACACACTTTTTTTTTTTTTTTTTTTTTTTTTTGAAGAGACTTTTAGGGGAGTTTGACAACGTTCGAATGTTCATACGGCGTTATTCGCTAGCACGGCAAGTTTCCGAGCGATCCGTCAATCCCTCCGTGATTCTTCACGCCTTTTTCATTATCCACTTTGACCTCGTCGGTGCTATAGTTTCCACCCTAACGAGCGTTATTGAGACAAACTGTAATGTTTTTTTCTCCCCATCCGAGCTGCGTACGCGGTTAATGTGTATTTTTTTCTGACTTTTTTTTCTCTCTCTCGCATCAGGGTCGTAATCGGATCGTCAGCAAGGGCGTGGGGCGTGCCCTCTAAGATCTTCTGAACCTCCGTTCACCCTTGTTCAGGAATCAATGTGGATTCACGCTCTCACCTGCTGTCTGAAATAGCATCCGAAAAAATTCATGCTTCACTCTCGACGAGAGAAAATTATTTGATGATTAGATGAGTCTAAATATGGGGTGATTGGTTCTACGGCTCAGCCCGTCGTTTTTCAGACAAAGTAACGTGACTTAGTTCCATGGGTGCAAAATTAACGCAAATACTTTACTCCTATGACTATGCACTGAAAAAAAGTATGGTAACATCTACTATAAGTCTACTCGATTTTTTACACGATGACACCATTTAGTGAAAATAACCCGAAGTATGGTAATATTCACCAGAAGTCTGCTGATACTTACCATAGTATAGTAAATTCTACCATACAGTCCGGTGTTTATTACCATATTCGTATCACTGTGTCAGAGTTTGGTAAAATCTACTATTTTTTTTCAGTGTGACATTTTCTTTTTAATTCCTTTTAAAATCATGCCGGTTTTTATTCTGTGAGTAATCAGAGGAAAAATCGGTGACATGTTTGGTTGAAAGTGCCTCATAATTTTCTTGTAGAAGTAAGAATAAAGACTAGAAGTTATGTAAACTTAAAAAATAGTTATATCCCTTCGTCGAGAAACGACAAGTTGTAGTTGAACTGCAGGCTGATTTTTTGATATAGACAAAGGGATAGGTAAAAACCTAATGAAAAATGGAGTGATACTATTGATTGAAGCTTGAGGTTGTTATAAACTAAAGGTCAAAATGATGGACTAACTATTGGATCTCTTACACAATGCCGTTAGTTAGTCTATAACAGGTATTCATTGTTCATTTTATCCACCATCGCTTCCACCAATAGGATCGCTCCATTGTCCATGTTTCTTCTTGTCTACCACTTTCAATAATAGATCCCTATACGGAGCTCAGCAGAGAAGAACCAAGTCTGATCTCGATTGGGCCGAAAAAAGTTTGTTGAAATTTTTTCTCCTCCATTATAATGAGTGTTGTGAAGTTTAATGCGCTTATCAGTATTTTTTTTTTTCATTATAAACGCCTCTTGACTTTACTACCAAGTGACGTCCATCATACACTAAAGCGACGCGACGTCCTGCCAAAAATAATCAAGCACGACATGCACTCGCCTTCATATGCGCGAGGAGATTCAAACGCCTTCAATACTTTGCATAGGCAACAAAGACAACTGTCAAGTACGTTTAGTTGCGTGTATATAGGTTTCGTGCGCTAAAAATGTAATAAAATATAGATCCGTTACGACAGTTAAAAGCCCGTCGTTGCGGGCCACCAGCGACCATTTCTTCAATCAAGACAAAGGCAGTCCACAAAAGCCGATAGCAATATGCAGTGCTGAATCCGAGCGGGTGTGTTGGCATGGCGCGTCCGACGAGATCTAAAAACAAGAGACTTACGGAATGACAACTTGAGTCGCGAACAAAGAACTCCACCCGATAGATGCGCGGGTTTTACGAGTACACCTGCCCCTTGCCTCGCTGAAACCCACGATTTATTACGCTGACACACCAGCTCGCCGTACGTTACGATAGGTTTTTAACTTAAAAATAAATGTGGGTGGAAAAACTGCATTGTTATGAATCAACACCGATTATGAAAAATCTCCGAGATATTGAACACTTTTTCCTAAAATATTGCTTTTAAGTACTTCAAATTTCGGCAAAATGAATTGTTCATGCACATAGAAGCGGAATTCAGCTGCTTCAATTCAAATAATCTATTTTGTGGATTCTACAATATTGATGTTAGTATGCAAAAGCGAACTTGCATTTTACTGGTCAAATCAAACGGTTAATTTTCAGTTTCTCACCTTTTCAACTATAATCCCGGTTTTGGGATGGAAAAAAGACTGAAATATGCTCGTAATGTAATGGATGTGGTGCACTGCCAAGAATTTAGAATGAAACCGATATTTTAGCAAACTAAAGGCAGTCTATGGAAAATCGGAAAAATCATAAACTCTAAAGCTGTGCATGACAGTAGCCAAGGATATAAAACGACGATGCGAAAATTATGCTGTCATACTTGCGCAAAACTACTTTATAATCCTGCTTTCAGTTTTGGCAAGTTCGAGCGTGATTTTTTTTCTTTTAAGCCCTCTTCCGGTAAAAAGGTCTCTCATGCTAAAGTAACGCTTGACTCATGAAGTCGATTCGGTGATGCAGATATGACACTGTCTAGTCGGTATACATCCGGGAGGACCGTAAACCTTACGGTCGTTTCTGAATTTATCGATATTCTTACAACTAATTTCGGACGCCTTTTACGAGTTTTTGTTTATGGTGCTGGCGCAAAGCTTGAGTCTAAAACTACCCTATGCTGTCAGATGGGTCGATTTCAGCAAGAGGGAACCAAATTAGGAAGGAGCCAAAAGAGAGGGGGAACCAATTTTTTTGGGAATCGAGGAGTGGTTTGTTTTGTTTGTCTTTTGTTGGATTTGTGGAATTTCTCCTTATTCGTTTGAATAAAAATTTTGTGACAAAACTATTAGAATTTGCATTGTTTGTTAAATTTTGACCGAAAATTGGAGGTAGGAACCAAAATCAGTTAGTTCTCCGGTATTTCAGTATGCTGGGAGGTTTTCAAAATGGATTTAAAATGCCCGTGGAAAGAACACATTTTCAGCAGTTCTACTTAGTGCACGACAAGAATACTATAAAACATTATAAAATCGCTCGCGACGAGCCATTTGCTGATATCAGAGTTAAAGGCGGGTCACCTGAATTTTCTGTGAATAAAAATAGAAATTCTCCAAACGTTTCATTTGCAGAGTACTTCAAATGCACGATATCAACTCTAGAGCGCCTCCAACTTAACGTGATACTACGCTACTGCCCTGCAGTTAATTTAGTTGCCTATGCCTAGCTAACTCGAGCCAAACATATTTTCCTTTCGCTTGAAAACAATCAGTTTTATCAGGGTGACAGGTATACGGCGGACCCTTGAAACCTAAAAAATTTAAACTGACAGGAAAAAATTCAGAAAATTGGAAAGTTGAATTTAAGGTAAACGAATTCCTCAGTCATCATGAGACAGATTTGCCGACTAAATTTTTTGGAGTTCTGAGATGAATAATTAACACAATTCTTGATTCACAATTTTTTACAGTTCACCGAAAGGCATATTGTCATAATATCCATTTTTTCCAATTTTTCTTATAAGTATGGCGAAGATATCAAAATATCGCCTTTCTAAGAAGAACTCTCGTTTCGAGAAACGAAGAATTTAGTCCATTTTTGTACCGATATAAGGCCAGAGGCTACAGTTCAGCAATTTTAGAGCCCCAAAAATTTCAGATTAAAGCTTTAAGTTCTTTCTCTCAAAACTGCGTCTTCTGACCCAAATTCGAGTAATACTTACACTGCCTAAAGCACAGTGATTTCATTTCAATGCTTATGAGGAACTTTTTTAAGAGGTTTTAAGTGAGGGTGGCTTAGGTAAGACGCGTCTGGAAATTTAAACTTAAGGCGCTCTTTGGTATCCAATTCTACCACCAAATAAGGTAGGCACAATTTCCACACCTTTTGTCTGAATTACTTAATCTGCCGGAGGCTGATTTCGTCGCCTCCCACGCGGAAGAACATAACCACTTTTCAGCGTTGCAAAATCTCCAAGTAAGCAACTGAGAATTGAATTTTTTTTCTTTTGACTAACACAAAAACCAGCAAAATTAAAGATAGAATTTCCATGATCTCATTCTTGTTAAAATTTAAATAGTTTGAGTCAATTTCACAACTTCATAATGGAGGTACGTTTCTTCCTCTCGGATACAACGAATTACGTTCCTATAGTAAACAAATATACCGTATGAACATTCGAATGTTGCCAAATTTCTCGGAAAAAAGATTTATTTTAAAAGAAAGTTACGCATATTTTTCTTTGAAATTGTCAGATATTTGAAATAAACAGCTAAAAAATTGCTTAAAAAATTGAAAGAAAAATATGTACAGCTTTATTATAATAATATTAGTAGATGAGTATTTTACCAAAGGAGATTTGGGAACACCTGAAGGTTCATACGGTGTTTTTCCGAGTTACTCGGGCCCACTGTGGCAACGGGGCTGGGAGTCCCTCCCACCACCTCCCCTTCACCCCTCTCCAGAAAACCATTACTTAAATTTGACTTATATCTGGTACTCCGACGGGCCCTGTGGAGAGTAAACATCTTGAGCGCATTTCTGTGTTTTTTCTTTTCAGCTTCCCAGCTCCCCTCCCCTCTCCATCGAGGTCAGGTTTTCGCAAGAATCAGAACTCTCCCGTCAAATTTACACTGAGATAAGAGTTATTCAGTCAGTTTCGCGAACGTAGCTCTGGTTACTGTCTGCTTTTCTCCCGGGTGCCAGACTGTCAGAGGATGGAAAAAAGTGAAATTCTGATGCATTCCGTAGTTTTTTCTCCTCTAGTCTCAGTAATCAGAATGATAATTTACCATTACACACGATAAGTATTGAAAATACTATTGATCTCTTCCCGTCGTATTTCAGCGAAGTAGTTCCAAAAAAAAAACCTCGAATTTTTCAAGCTGTTTTCTCAGCGTTTCCTTGATTTTTCAAATCGGGGGTGGGGAGGGGGGTTCAGGCCAGCGTTACGTAATTCAAAAGGAGGGGGGGTGTAGGGCTGCGTTACAAGGAGAGAGAAAAAAAGTGTGTTCGGGAGTAAAAAAATCGGGAAAAGTGCGTTAGTCAATATTTGAACGGTCCCTAAGTACGACCTAAAAATGAATCTTTGACTAGTGTCAAGTTCGGCAGTTTGCCGATCTTGTTCATCAAACTGGCAAGATTTTCTTGTTCAAAAAATCTCCTCAACATATCATTTTCAAATCATCAGAATGATACTATGAGCGAGAAAACTTCAGAGTTAATTTTTCGGTGTTAGAAATCATGATATTTCGTACACATTTCCGTCTCTGCCGATAATCAAAATACCGGATATTAGCCCTCTAACCTGTTGGCCGCTGTGACCGTTTTTCAGGAGATCGGAATCGACTCTTAGCGATCAACTTGGCAACGGCGCCCATTCCAAAAACACAAAAGCTGTTAGTGCTGCAGTGTTTTCCGGTCGTTTCACATTAATTAAAAACTGAGAACTGCTCCCGCTTTGCGTTTTCGACTCGCATTAAATATTAATTCGGAGCCTAGAATTCAGCGCTTGAAATCAACGGGATAAGCCCTTGACGGGCCGGTTGAGTAAACCGAGTCGTCATGGTTGTGCGAGAAGTTATTCGTCTTACGCCTTCAGAATGAGTCCGAAACGTGATAAGTTCTCAATTTACGGGAAGAGTAAAATGCGGAGTGCGTATTCGTGGGTGGGAATTTTAATGGTGACTTCCAAAGAAATTAAATCATCCAGCGAGCGAAAACATTCTATAGATTTCATAATAGTAATACCAAAGTAAAACGCTGCCGTGCTGAGAAAAAACGCCGTATGAACATTCGAGAGTTGCCAAATTTTCTTCGATAAAATGTTTATTTTTAGGAAAGTTAAAAATATTTTTCCTTGAAATTTTCAGGAACTTCAGGTGAAATTCCGAACAAAATTATCTGAAAGATTGGAAGGAAAATATTCATAAGTTTACCAGGAAATTCGTGTTTTATCAAAGAAAATTTGGCGACGCCTGAAGGTTCATACGGCGTTTTTCCTTAGCACGGTAGAACGCGTGTCTCGATTGCAACGTTTCAAAATCCTTGCTGTTGTTTAGATTTTAAGCTTTCAGAGAAAAACTGATAGGCGTTACTTTCCGCAATTTTCAGGGAATGCTCAAAACACGATGAGGAATTTTTTTAAAATACGAGGAGATATAATCGATGGTTTGTCTTTGGAAAAAAGAAAAAAAGAGGGGGGAAAAATGACTTCCTCGCGAACTGATGCACGTGTTATGCGCTTTCTTCGTTTTTTCCTGAATTTTGGACAATATCTGGCCGAAAATTTACGAAACATTTAGATTTAATCTCCGTGAATGTTATCGCCTTATCGATTCATAGTCTTGCGAAATAACAAATTTTCAAGTTAAAGAGGTCCCCGACATAATGTCGAAGTTGTGTTTCTGAGCGGTTTCGGCACGTCGCACCACAGTCAGCCAAATTAAGTGGTGAATTAGTTTCAGCCAGTTGTCTCCTCTTTTTACCATTTTATATGAATTTGGAATGACTAGAGCGAAAGCAAGGCTGCCGGATAATGCTGCGATATTGAAAGGATATTTTGCAAGGGGTCAGATGAGGAAAAGTGCTCATTTTAAAGCACTATCTGGCAACAATGAGCCTAAACGTCACAACCTCGTAGACTAAAGCGCCCGATACACCTACTTGCTAGACGTGCGTCTAGACGCGAAAAGTAGGATCCGATCCAGGGTGGGAAATTTCATGAAAAATAAAATCTTGAAATTTCAAGTGAAGTATTTCATGAAATTTCAGAAATTTATGAAAGATATTGAAAAATACCGGTTCTCTTTCATGTGTCGAAAAATTTAAAACATTTGACTTTCTTCTATTTTTGTGTGTTTGAGTACGGGTTGCATACTCTAGCCCCTGAAAAGTTTGAAATGATTCCCAGCCTCGTGGAATTTCATGAAATATTTCACCGAAATTTCCAATCTTTCATTTCTTTCTTACGTTTCATGCCACCCTGATCCGATCCTACTTTGAGCGAGTTACGAGCGGCAAGTTGCAACCTGATTGGCTATGGAGATGGCCAGACACGGCCGAGGGCCTACTCGCCGCTCAAGACGCGCGTCTAGCTCGCAGGTGTACCTGGTAGATTAGGAAGAGAAGTGTGGTTACCTGAGGAAAATCTCTCTCTCCAGACTGATGCTGGAAGTGGAGGAAGTAGGTGCGCCCCTTGCGGGCGGCGTGGAGGTAGCCGACGGTGATGAGCGGGGCGGCGGTGTGTCCGTCGCTGAGCACCTCGAGGGTGGAGTCGCGGTAGCTGAGCGGGCCCTGGACGGCGCACTCCCAGTTGGTGTACTCGTTCTTGAGCGTCGAGAAGATCTCGTTGAGGTGGAAGTAGTACGAGTTCCGCACGAACGTCCGCAGGATCCGGTCCCGCCGCGTCTCGTTGAACCCGAACTCCAGGTCCTGCGCGTTCAGGTCCAGGTACGACTCCGTCGACGTCAGCCCGAACAACAGGTCCCGCTCGGGGAAGTCGCCCAGCTCGTTTCCAGGCACCTGAAACCCATCATCATTTCAAATAAGTCCCCAAAAATTAAGAGGCCTAATAAGATTAATGAGGAAGAAAAATAATATGGGTAACGAGTGATTCAACAACATCCTGATTGTTGAAATTAGGTGTTTGTCGGGTAGACATAGATGGATTGCATTTTGCAAAGAGGAACCACTAGCATTGCGATGATGCTAAGATTGTGCAACTTTATCTTTTGCAATAAAATTGCGGAAATCCTGAAAACCTATGAAATTTAGATGGTAATTTTTGTCTTAAATTTACAGCTTTTAGCGAGTAAAATAGAAACTATGAATGGATAATCGGGTTTTTCCTCCAAGACAAAAGAAGTTGCACAATCTTAGCAACATAGCAATGCTAGTGGTTCCTTTTTGCAAAATACAATCCAGATGACATGGGTTAAAAGGTGGAGCGTGAGGCGTGAGTGGTCGGCTGTCTTATCGCCGCTATGTCGTGCCTATGTCAGGTGGAACTCACGACAAGCTAAAGGCACCTCTTAAGTTTCCGACAGTATCTGACATAGTTGATGTAGATAAAATGTTTATTTTTGAGGAAAATTCTGAATATTTTCTCTTGTAATTTTCAGACGTTTTAGATCAAATTGAGGCACTGGATGCGAAAAGGGCACTTCTCGATTGCGGTGTTTCAGAATCTTGTAATCGCCTTGGAGAATCCCTAAATAAATCCTTTTGAGAAGCCTCTTCTGGGTGATTTTTCCAGAATTATTTTCATAGAAAATTGTAGAATCATAAGAAATATTCAGTAGAATTTTTAGTGAAATGGATGCATTCACTTTCCATACAATAAATGAAATATTAGAGGAGACTCTGAAACACTGAAATCGAGAAGTGACCTTTTCGCATCCAGTCTTCAATTACAAACAAAATTATCTGAGAAATTGGTAAATGAACATTCAAAAATTTTTCTGAAAATTAGTGATGTGCCAGAGGAAATTTAAAAACGCCCGAAGGCTCATACGGCGATTTTTCCTTATGCCGCAATCACACGCTGAATGCGGGAGCTGAATGTGGAAGTCATCGGCCTGATACCTGAATTTCGCGCGTGACGCGCAAAATTCAGCAACGATTCTCAGCAACCATCGGACTAATGTTGGATTTGTCTGAACTATTCGAGTAGATGTGATACACATCTGGATGAAAATAACTCGAATTTGCGAAATTTCAGCCGTTGGGCGATGACTGTTGAGTGTGGACTTCCACATTCAGCTGCTAAATTCAGCGTGTGATAGCGGCTTTAGCACGGCAGAACTGAGCAATTAGATTTTGAGAAAATTTGGTGGAACGGGCGTACCTCCTTGTTGCCGGTGAGGAGGCCGGCAGTGCTGTGGGAGACGGAGGCGGCGGTGGCGGCGGCGGCGAGGCGGTGGGAGAGGACGGCGCCGTCGACGAAGGGGGCGAAGCCGGGGAGGAAGCGGGGCTGGTTGAGTCGGACGTCGAGGAGGGCGGCCAGGGACTTGGAGCGGAGACAGGGCGCCAGGTCCTCCTCGGCGAGGTCCCCGTGGCAGCCCGTGTGGACGGCCACCGCCCGCTTGATCGCCAGAGGGTCCCGCTGCAGCGCCCACGGCGACAGACCCGACCCGCTCAGCAGTATCACCCGGTGCAGCAGCTCTGAAATCATCCCATACAAAGTTTTCCCTCAGACTAATGTTAACCCAGACACAAGAGATCCTCCACTGGTCTCTTGGCGACAGGTGGAAGGTTTTTTTTTTCCGGGGATTCAACAATGGTGATGTTGCATGTGTGAGGAATTTGCGATTTGACTGTTGATTCTTATGTAACAGTTCGGGAGAAACACAATGGTGCCACTGGTTTTCTCTAAAATTAACTCCCAAGCTCAAAAAAAGCTCTCAAGTTGAGGCCAAAATGGAGGGGATATCCCACGCCTACGCTATCCAGAGAGTCCACGTCTACATCAAGACAAACTCTCCATGCAAAGATAGGGAGCAAATACATTAGCAGTCATGCCATGTTTTCAGTCTCTGAGTCCCCAAATAAAGCGGCAGCCCTGTCAATGTATTTGCTCCCTATCTTCGCATGGAGAGTTTGTCTTGATGTAGAGGTGGACTCTCAGGATAGCGTGGGATATCCTCTCCATTTTGGCCTCAACTTGAGAGCTTTTTTTGAGCTTGGGAGCTGATTTCAGAGAGAAACTGGTGGCACCATCGTGTTTCTCGCAAACTTTTACACAAGAATCAACAGTCAAATCGCAAATTCCTCACACATGCAACATCTCCATTTCTCATGGACAATGATGACGAAGCAACAGTCATCACCCTAATTTCGGCTCTTGACTTACCCACATGGTGGATGATGAGCTTTCGATGACGTTATGAGCCAAACAAGCTTCCCGAACTTCGGTCTTTTTCGGCTTGTTTGCCAAACGAAACTGCCAACACGTTGTTTAACATCAAGCATGTAGGTGAGTTAACAGTAGAATGCTGAAGCCCCGAATGTAAAAGCTTCCACCATTGCCAAGATACCAGTGGAGGGTCTCTTGTCTCTGTGTCAACCGGAAAAAGTTAATCAAGGCTCTTACAAACAAAAACACAGAACCCCAATCTGTGCGTATATGAGATAAAACACTAAGAAATGGTCCAAAATGTATGTAACAAGGTGATGATGGTGCTGGGTTTGTATCATTTTGTCAAAAAAAGCCATGTTATCATGTTGGGGAAAAAAGCCAAGGAATATTAAGAAAAACTAGCTGCTCCGGACGCCCTACGGGCGCCCTCCACAGCTAGCAATGGTGGTGCAGTACCTTAATTGGAATCGGAGCAATTAGTTGAATCTACTTAATAATGATGAATAAAATGTCTGTAACAATACGTGTTGTTAGCAATACGCAATACTGCAGTTAATAAGTCAGGGTCAGTCAAGCCGCAGAGAATAAGATGCCAGGATATCAAGAAGCTGTGAGGCGGAGCAGCCGAGGGATGGCGAAGGAATGTGGGTGGCGAGTGACGAACTGACGAACGACGATGCGACCCAAACTTCCTTCTTTGAGGTTGGTGGAAGGAGAGCTATACGAAAGAAAACGGAGATAGCCGAAAGAACGTGGTGGGAGGGGTGGCTGAGACCCTAGAGGGGGTATCTAGGGACGGGCAAGCAGGTAGCGGCCGGATGACCGCTCAAAACAGCTGAACTTTACTCGTCGATAAAAGTAAGAAAATTTGAGAAAATCGAAAAAACAATTACAGCCTGCAAATCTACAGATCAGAAGCTTTCATTTAAAAAAAACCCCATGCAAATCGGTCCGATGGTTCTCTCAAAGTTAATGCCCCAAAATGCGGACTTTAGTCTGAATAAATGGGAGAAAATTTGAGCCCAGCTAAACTTCACTCGTTGATAAAAGTAAGACAATTTGAGAAAAACGAAAAAAACGACCACAGCCTGTAAATCTACAGATCACAGGCTTTCATTTAAAAAAAACCCCATGCAAATCGGTCCGGTGGTTCTCTCAAAGTTAACGTCCAAAGATTCGGACCTCCGTTTTAATGCATCGAAGACAATTTTAGAAAATTATGGGAGAAAATTTGAGAAAATCGAAAAAACGATCACAGCCTGCAAATCTACAGCTCAGGGGCTTTCATTTAAAAAAAATCCCATGCAAATCGGTCCGGTGGTTCTCTCAAAGTTAATGCCCCAAGATTCGGGACTTTGCATTTTAATATATAGGATATCAAGAAGAAGTTCTTTAGAGTTGCTCTGGGGAATTCATCTCTGAGGATCGCTTAAAATCTTGAATGTTTCTATCTTTGAAGTTTGCATATTACAAAACAATTTACAATTTTTACTTTAAAACCCCGTCGATCGCATTTCACATATTGGAGCATTTGCACATCAAAGCTTCAAGCTTGCCTCAAGAGGTATTTTTTAACCGGATTCAAAGGTGGCGCCTGATGGAAAGGTTGTCAAATCGTAATCTGTTCGAAGACAGCGGACCAGAGCGCCTTCAATTTTGAGAATATACTCTACGCGTTCCGGCAGGTTCGAATAGTTGCTTGGAACGCCTTGTCGCCTCGTTCTGTTTTCATTGTTAAAAAGAGCCGCTTTCTCACCTCGGTTGGTCATTGACAACCGACTCTTCCCGTCATCGATTGCTACCGATTCATTGGGATTTTACACCATTTGTTGAGAGGGTCTCTTTGCAGTAAGAAACACACGCTATTTGAATAGGGAAGGACTTCACATATTTTCCAAAAAAGTATTCAATTATTTTGGAGGACCAATTAAGCAAGCATTAATTTTTTGAGGGGAATTTTGATTGCTTTAAAAGGAATTCTCCGTTGAATAATCGGATTTCTCATACGGAAAATGTTCAAGGTACATCCTTTCAGTTTTGAGTAGAAAATTTCATCAATGTTTACTTAACGTTAGACTGTAATCAAAAGCATCTGACGAGCATCCGACGATGAATTCAGTCTCGGTAATGGCTCAGAGAACTTTCTACTCTACATTCAAGTCCTAACATTGGATACAAATCAGTCTTCCTTGTCTTTCAGGTTCTTTTTTTCATACGTGATTGCTCTAATTACTTAATGCAGTTTTAGCAGAGAAGCAATTCACAAAATTTGAGCAATCAGGAAAACGAGTGACAGGTAAACTAGGAGGTGTGATTATTCGCTGCTAGTGTCTCCTATGTGATAGTTTGAGAAAAAAATAACTTCCCGTTATACAATTTTTCAAAACTTGCCACAAAAATAATTTCTAGCATTAATTAATATGGATATACAAGGCATATGATGTAATTATGTTTTAGACTTGTTAGAAATTTCAAAATTAACGCCCTCTTAATTCCCGCTTTCCATTCGTAACGTAGTTGTGAGTATGCTGCTATGCTAAGGAAGAACGCCGCATAAGCCCTCAGACGTTGCCAAGTTTTATCCAATACAAACTGAATTTACTGGGAAAATTTTGAATAATTTTTTTCCCCAAAATTATCAGACAATATTGTACGCAATCTAATCTAAAATATCCGCAAACGCCATGGAAAAATATGCATTTATGTCGTTAAAAATTCATGATTTATCTAGGAATCTTTGGCAACTCTCGAATGTTCAAATGGTATTTTTCCTTAGCTCGGCAGTATGTACGAGTGACCTTCATGCGGTTGTAAATGTTCTGACAAATTTGTTCTAACTAGTTACATGACCCCTTCGTCTGCTCGTGTCTTATTCAAGTTGTAGTCTATAAATTTGTGGCCTACGTGTCTACCATACATACTTAAGTGGGGACACTTGACAATTCTGAATCAACCTAAGGACTAAGGAAGCTCAGTAATTACCAGCAGTGAAAAATTACCCTGCGGCTGAGTTTGAAGGTTGCACGGGGAATCTGATGCTAAATCGTATCCGAGCGTAATAAATGTCAAAGCTTGTCGAGCAATAAAAACCCCTCACCACTTTGACTCGACGGGAGGGTGGTTAGTTGAAGAGAAACATCCCGGAGCATATAGAGCAGAGCTCAAGTGGTTGCCAGTTGGGTGCAATTTACTATCATAAGGAGGCTTAGGACTCACTTGGGACTCATACTTTTCGCTGGGTAGGAATTCCGATGACAGTATCAATTCCGTGTTTTTCCAAGTTTCACGAATGAAAAAGTTTCGTTTCCATCTTACTTTTTGGGCTGGAAAGTTTAATGGGCCTGTTGCAAACTTTTGCTAGAGCAGAATGAAGAGTTGTTTCCTATAGATAATGCCTCAAAAATCACGATGAGCGCATCGGCAAAGTCTGAGATGCACTCATAACTTCACAATCTGCGTAAGGATGGGATTCCCGAAATTATGCTTTGATTCGGCTTCCCTCTGCCACGGGCTCACTGGGGAGGTGACGGGGACTTGCACGGACCTAGCCTTGCCGCCGCACGGACCAGGCACAAGGCTGACCTGTCCACTAGGGGAGGCTTAGGACTCACTTGGGACTCCATTACTTTTCGCTGGGTAGGAATTCCGATGACAGTATCCAATTCCGTGTTTTTTTTTCCAAGTTTCACGAATTGAAATAAGTTACGTTACCAACTTACTAATTTTGGGCTGGGAAAAGTTAAATACTATCCATTTGTAATATACTGTCGTGCTGAAAAGAGACACACGGCGTGGGAAGAAGAGATTTTCGGAGAAAAGAGATTTTTAACATTGGTACACTTGTACGCCGTTTCATGAACCAGCCTCACATTAATCCTCAATATTCTCATTTTTACAAAAAAACTTTTCAACTCTTTATATATTATTTTTCCGTAGTTCTGTTTCTTTAAATACTAAAAAAGAAATTTTGAAATCACACAACTCAAGTTAGTACCTATTTTTGCTGCATTCATGTAAACTATGCTTTGCCCTATCGAAGCAGAATGCACGCCACAACGCCACATGTGCATACAAAAAGACCTTTGGACACATTTTTTTTCCACATTATAATTACCTCTAGAGTAAAAATTTTGTGACTTTATGAAATTTACTATCTGATCCTGTCATTTAATCCTTAGTTTTTGGACAATCATATACTCCGTGATGTTTAATCATACAGGAAATATATTGGTGCCGTCTATAGCGCTCAATACGCTTTAAGAAGTTTTACAGACAATTACACGGTGCATTTGTTCTCGAGTGGTTATCAAATAAAAACTATTCAAACGAAATATTTAAGGAATGGTAAATTAACGAATGTTTAAGGTAAAAAACCGCAGCACCAATGCAGCTGTCACTTCTTGAATTTTTGGAGCAATTCGGTTGATTTATATATATTGTATAGTGATATACAACATCCGCCCGATTTGCCCTCCTCGTGTCAGTATGGTAAATACTATTGAAAATATATAATTGCTGGCTATAATTTTACACAAATTTTGGATTTCCCATAAATCTATGAATTACGAATTGATCTTCAAATAATGGTGGAATTCATTTACTTTTTTCCATCCTCAATTTTCTGCCCTTGTTTCAAACAGAATAACAGATGAAAACACTTCGTTCCTCTTTTCAATTTTAACATAAATCATTCTTTACTATCTCCCCTGGTTGTAAAAATTATTAATGTATGTACTTTTCCAAAATTGATAGGGTGAGTGTTTCACCACCACACTGCAAGGTTTCAAAGAAATGCGGCAGCAATGATTTGAAGAGTTTGAAGAAATGATTGGAAACCTGCTTATTGCGCAGGACAAGTAACTGCGCCTTCATTTTATTGCATAAACTACACGGACGACTATAGGAAAGGAATAGTTCCGCTGAAGCATTATAATCAAAGTCGCAGTTTCCATGAACTTTTTATGTCATTGAGGAATTTATGAGTACACCGCACGTGATGCAGGATTGGGATTTGACACAATGCGAAGCAGCAAGAAACAAAAAGTCTTGTCCAAAGGCCAACTTTATACGTCGAACATCATCTTGGATATTATCCTTCGAGGAAATGATTGTCTTGCGACTTTACCCTCCGTAATGGCGCGTATTGGACCTTGGTTTTTCGTATCCCATTAGGTTTGTAGGCGCCAGTGCGTGTTTTGAGCTAGCAGCACGCCGCGCCGCGCCGTGGCATGCTATAAACTTGCCCGTAACTAATAGGTCAGGGTGTTAAAATGTAGGCAATTTGACATCAAATTCGAAATCAGCGACTCAAAAAACATCAGTTACAAAACTTTCGTGACCTTCCAGTCATTATCCGACTTATTTCCTCCCACACTGAAAAAAAATTCTCGGCGTTTTTACCAAGGTCCGAATTGGTACCTTTACCATCTCATTTTTTACCAATTATTGGTACTTTTATCGAGACAGACTGGTAAGCCTACCTAAAAACCGGTATTTTTACTGTGTTTTTTAGGTAAGAAAACCACTTTTATTGGTAATCAATTCCCGGTAACTTTGCCATTATTGCGGCGTTGCAGACAGTTCATTACCGAGATTTCTTGGTAAAATTACCAATTCCATAAATGGTAATTTTACCAAGAAAAAACTGGGATCAAATAGAACCCTGAATTCTTGGTAATTTTACCCTTTTCTTAGTAAATACACCAAGATTTTTTTTCAGTGCATTCTTGAGTTTTGGACCATAGTGTGCCGCGGGCGGCGGCGCTCATGAGATTCTCGCCTGTGCTCAATCGACACTAAATATCTTGGTTGGGAGTCACTTTTAGTAATTTTCGTTGCATGATTCGTGTTCTACGTTAAATTTTGGTCAAGAAACAAGTATGAGAATGCTTAACTTCGTAGCTTGTCTTGTGGTCAATTGGCGGGTGCTGTGAAAACTCACCTTTGGCGACGGGAGAGACGGCGATGAAGTTGGCGAGGGCGGCTCCGGTGTCGTGGCCGAGGAGGACGATCCGGTTTGGGTCGCCGCCGAACGCGGGGAGGTTCTCCCTCAACCAGTGCAGACCCGCGATCAAATCCAGGAGCCCGAAATTACCCTGAGCACTCCCTTTTGCTCCCGTTTTCAAAAAACCTGCAACAGACAAAATCCATCGCATCAAAATATCTTCCAGTCAAATATACTGGCACTTTTTCTCCCCCACCATCATATGTAACTCTTTAAGACTGTTGTGCTAAGGAAAAACGCCGTATGAGACATCAGGCGTTGCCAAATTTCTTTCGAAAAATCATGAATTTTTAGGAAATTTTATAAATATTTCTCTCCCGATTTTTTAAAGGATTTCGTTCGTAATTTGGTATAAAAAGTCTAAAAATTCTAAGGAAAAATATTCATAACTTTTTTCAAAAATTACTTATTTAAGAGGAAACTTTGGTAACTATCGAATGCTCACTCAGCGTTTTTACTTAGCACGGCAGTAGAGGAGAAGGTTGGGTCAGTTTGATACTGGGCACACCCAGTTGTTAATTACGAGTACATACACTCTAAGCTTAATCGCTTTTCATATATTAAGGAACAATCGTTTCATAGCTGTATGGTGAAAGCTCATTTTTTAGTTTTATTACGAGCTTATAAGTTCTTCGTTGAACTTCTCGAATTATTGTTGCGGGTTGCTCACGCAGCCTTTGTAAACTCGTTGAAATTTCACATTTGAGCAAAATGCGGGATTTCATTCCGTGAAATATCATTTTGTATCCCTGATCACGCCTCACACCGCATGCCGTATCCACACTTTCCCGACTAACTCTCGAAATTCGTCGAACTTGCCCGGAAAATCCGAGAAATTCTTCCCGAACGAGCAACGCTGCACAATGGATCGAGTCAGGGGGAGAAGTCAAACATGGATTTTTTTTCTACGACTGCTTTGTATGTTTATTTAGTCTAATTTCAGATTTGAAAGGGTGCTTCTAGTAGAAAATTCCACGATAAAACCAATGGAACCACTTTCAAAACATCAACATTTAATATTGATAAAGATATACGCTTTTAAAGTTTTTAAATCATGCCCGAGCTCTCTTTCAGTTATTCGCACCACTGGGCGCCGGTTTCATAGCACCGACTATAATGAGCCTGTTGCGGGCATAAGTTCATTCCCCAGCGTTGCCAAAATTATAGATGCCCCGTTGAAGCGACGATGGGTGTTTCGAACGATCCGTCGCTGCCGAAAGCGTAAACAAGTTGGAAGCAGTGAATTGATCGCAACTCAAACGTGTCAAAGCTCCGAACCCGTTCCCTGAGCGGGTGACAATAGCCTCATAATTTACGCAGTTAGGATACGTTTCGACATCCTATTGCGTTGTGATCGCTTGCAAAACTGAGTGCGCTTCGATGTAGCTCTTCAGCGCGTTTGGAATTCTCGGGACCCGATCACGTGCGAGTTGCGTTTATGCAAAATGAAATTTCATTTTCTGTCAAATTCCAACGAGTTTTCAGGGGCTGCGTATCGCATCCCACTGGACTATATTATGCAATGAGGAACTATACTACAGGGAAAAAAAAATTGCTGAAGTAACATCCCGTATGTTAAAAATCTGCTCAAAAACTCTCGAATGTTGTAATGGGCACTCTGGCCGTTGAAGTAACATCCTAGCGACGTTGAATTAACAACCGTAGTGTTCATGTCAACATTTGACACGTATTTCTTGTCACGCAGATTTTTAACATCAGGGATGTTATTCAGCAATATTTTTCCGTGTATGTCTAGTTCGTGAAATTACGGATCTGCGGGCTGATTGTTTAAATTGAAAGACGAAGCTATAGACAAAAAAGACAAAAGAGATATGGAAGGAGCCTAAGAGTGTGAGCGGTGGGTTGCAATGGAGGTAGGAGGTAGGTAATAGACTAACTAACGGCAAGCCAAGGGAGACCATAATTAGTCATCATTTACCCCTAGTCTATAAAAACCACCCATTTCAACCAATAGTATTGCTCCATACTTCTTATGTCTTCTCTTTTTATCGCTTTTTCCATGAATTTCAAGAATCAGCTCGCTGCACCAGAAAACTAGTTGTTTCTATGAAGATCCCGAGTAAGTGGTTTCCTGGGCGGAAAACTTGAGTGGACCCTTCCACTAGCAACAGACAGTCTAGCAATAAGTGGCGATGGCGAATAAAATGTACCTCCACAACCTCCGCACCAGCCAAATCAGCTCAGCTGTATGAATATTTACTTCAAGCGGCATAAAACTTTGTTCAGGGTAGCTAGATGCATCGTCACCGAATGACGGCTTCATATGGGCGTACCTTTTCTGAACGGAACCAGAGGACAGGACAGGAGACAGGTTTGAAAGAAGGGGTGTGCTCGTCATTCGAGAGCCGTAAGAATGAATGGGAATTATAAAGCGCCAGTGACGTCAGAACGCGCGACGATCCGGCAATGCATGTTGCCGGGTCTGCCAAAAATTGCCCTGTCCATACGCTCTTTTACCATTCCCGTGGCTCATGAGTGCCGCATTTAGTTGGCACATATAATTCCGTTTGGTGGAATGTAAAATCCCGTTTTTCCATTTCTCCGAAGGGAATCTCGCCGACTTATACATTGTTACAAATGCGGCTTTCTAGAGCACACCCCATCTTTCCCACTCTTCTAAAGTTCCGTTTGGCAGAAATACGTCCAGTTGAAAAACGATGACTTTGCGAGTTAGAATATCCGAGCCAAACACAGTACTGCCAGTGCGGAACGCGTATACTGGTGCCTACAAGACTGCATAGATACTTCACGCATTGCACATACGCACCGTGATGTACGTGCAACGCGTGAAGTATCCTCTGTGGTGTACGCGCAACGCATGAAGTATCCTTGCAGTCTTGTAGGCGCTCAGATGGGTCCCGCGCTGATGGCCGCACAGATACACGTCCAACTGATTCATGACGTGACTGCAATGATATTGTGTAGTATGGCAGAAATAAGTTAGCAGAAATACGTTAGCAGAGATACGTCCATGTAAGTATTTAGGGGTTAGCAGTTTACCGAGTAAATTAACAGACCGAGGGTTGTCTTTTAAAGAAATCGATCACTATACGCTACTCAAATGCCGATCAAAAATAGAATATTAATATTTGAACGTAACTTTTAGACGATAAAAGCGGGAGGTAGTCAACGTAGGTCTCCAATCATTAAGTTATAAAGTAAATAGATACCACAAATTAAGAAGTGTGTGCAGTTTGAAAATGGACGAAATTTATACTCCAGAGGAAAACAAATGGACGTATTTCTATCAAACGGATCCATGTGAATTATGACGTGAGCCTTGTTATGCACATATTTTTATGGGTATCAGGGCTCATGTCTTAATGCACATCGTTCTGTTTGGCAGAAATACGTCCAAATATGGCTCTTGGCGGTCGTTCCATTTATGAACAGAGGCCTGCGTTCCCCATGAATGGGTGCAATCAGTGGGGTGGTTTTCGGTCCCTGCAAACTCGTAAAAGCGTAATTGCATTTTGATATGAGACTTGTTGTCCGTATGGTTCCATGATTTTCAGGGCTTGCCAGAAAATTTAGATTGCCTTCCCGTTAGAAGAACGAAGGACTGACCGGCCGGCCGTTCGCGGGTTGTGTCGCCAAAACACGATGCACTTTTCCGCCATATCATCATGTACTTTTTGAGAGGGGAAGGGAGGCGATTTGAAAAATGCTTGTCAAAGTTTCGGCAAATGCTAAATAGTAAAGTATCGTAAAAAATACACTGAAAAAAAAAATATTGGCAGAATTTACCATTCCTTCACGCTGTATTTAACACAGCGTCAATTCAGAGTCAATTCTGCCAGAAGAAAGGTAAACGTTACTATATACTCGCACAGGTAACCATTCGTCTGGCAGAATTGACTTGAAGATCTGTAGAATTTACCATTCCTTCACGGTGTGTGAAAGAAAGCGTGAAGGAATCGTAAATTCTACCAATATTTTATTTCAGTGTATGTTGAAAATTTTTTCATTGTTTGAGGGTGGATGGAAAGTTAGATGCTGTACGGTGATGCAGTGAGCCTCTAAGTCAAATTAACTCTCGGTTTGACCCCGTTCAAATGGTTTTCTAAGAAGGAAAACTGAAAGATTCTGAATCTGAGAAATTCCAAGGCGAACTGGGAGTAGTAGGTTGGTCGACTGTTCAACAGCGTGCCGATAAATTTGTCAACGGGAGTCGGTCGACACATTTGTCACATACGGCAGTTAACTACCGCCATGCACTTCAATGGGTGTTCTACTTTAAGATAAACGGTATCACACAGTTACGTGATTCACGATCTGGAAGTATTGCGACTGGTTGTTAAATAGGAGTCATGCAGCTCTTTGACTTGTACCTGTTTGATAGTTAGAAGTCAATGGGAGTTTCGCCAACTTCATTGCACATAGACAACCATTATTGACTGTTTGGAAGTGGGTAAAAACAAAAATCGCATTAAAATACTTTGATGGTGCTTGTGTGGGCACAAAATCGATCTTTTAGAAGTAAGCAATTTAAGTTCCACATTTGTTACTTTTTTCTCGTAATGGAGTCAATAAAAGACGAACTGTAAAACCCCGTAACTTGTTTACATGGTACCTTGTTTATTGGCCATTTTACGGATATAACTACGAATAATTCATTTCCTATCTAAATCTGTATTGTAATATTGTACTGCATAATAAAGAATTGCACCTGTAGAAAGTCCGGCTGGTATCATATTTTCCATATAAATGTTTGCCATCACAACTTTCGAATAGACATTTCGAGAGTTGGACCGCGTAACAACCAAGGGCATAGCCCCCCCCCCCCCCCCAGTATGCTGCTCTTCCGTGCCAAGGGCTAAGTATGAGCCTTCAGGCGTTGCCAAATTTTCTTTGACAAATCTGTAATTTTCTGAAAGAGTTGTGTATATTTCTCTTCCAATGGGCCTGTAAGCAATGTGTTGCATGCAAGAGATACAACCGTGCAAATAGACTTTTTAGAGGTTAAATGATACAAAAATTACGATGGTCACATTCAAAAAGTCTGAAATACACTCCTTACTGCGCAATTTGCGTTATTAGGAACGCGCTTTTTCAAATTTCCCCGCGTCTGGGGGCAGTTTTCTAACAGAAACAATTAACGGCAACTCGCGGCTATTTCCGGTCAACTAAAACTGACAACATAACCTAAAATCGGAGCTCGTGATATTGTGAAATGAAATGTAGAAGGATTGCGTTGGATATTTAAAAGTTGATCGATTTGGTTACCGCATAAAACGTATATGGACCACTATGAGAGATCACGTTGGGTTTGTAAACAAACTAAAGGAAAAAATAACAACAACAACAACGACTCGGCATCTTCCGGAAATCACCGAGCCCGCCGTTTGCTCGTTTCCGGTGATTAGAAAACTGCCCCCAGACGCGGGAAATTTGAAAAAGCGCGTTCCTAACAACGCAAATTGCGCGGTAAGGAGTGTATTTCAGACTTTTTCAATGTGACCATCGTAATTTTCGTGTCATTTAACCTCTAAATAGTCTATTCGCGCGGCTGTATCTCTTGCATGCAACAGGCCCATTTCTCAGATAATGTTGCTCGTAATTTGATCTAAAAACTCTAAAATTTTAAGGAAAAATATCGATAATTTTACGCAAAAAGATACATTTTATTGAAGGAAATTTGGCACTTTTCGAATGTTCCAACGGCGTTCTTCCTTAGCACGGCAGTGCTATGCGGTGTGACGCAAAATATACCCCACCGTGATGCATCAGCTGACTGTCTTGAGCAATCCGCTGATTGTAAACAGGGTGATCCAAAAGTCCCTTCCACCCCCTCTAACTTTTTACCTAATTGAGGTAAAGATTTGACACTTGGGGGATATTTCTAGGTCAAAGGGAGCTACTTTTTGGCCCCCCTAAAATTTTCAGGGGGGCCCCCCTTGGGGGAACAACGACCCCCAACTTTTAATTTTCAAATGGAAAGACCCCCTTTGTGATAGCTCGTTTGAAAGAGCATAAAAAAAGAAAACTTTTCGCGCAAACCCGAAGTCAATATCTCAAACCGTTTCAAAATGGCGGCCGGTTAAAAGTCAAAATGGCCGAAAATTCACACCGGTTATTTGTCGATGGATTTGCGCGAAAATCGGTATGTATGGGCATTTTGACACGAGAAAAACGAATTTGACGTTAGATTTTCAAAAAAACCGAAATTTCCAAAATGGCCGCCGGTTAAAGTTCAAAATGACCGAAAATTGATATTTTTGGAAATCTAAGTTCAAATTTGTTTATCGTATGCCAAAATACTCTCAAATTCCAAGTTTTAGGCAAATCCATCAGCAAAAAACCGAGGTGACAATTTTCGGCCATTTTAAACTTTAACCGGCGGCCATTTTGGAAATTTCGGTTTTTTTGAAAATCTAACGTCAAATTCGTTTTTCTCGTGTCAAAATACCCCTGCATACCGATTTTCGCGCAAATCCATCGACAAATAACCGGTGTGAATTTTCGGCCATTTTGAACTTTAACCAGCCGCCATTTTGAAACGGTTTGAGATATTGACTTCGGGTTTGCGCGAAAAGTTTTCTTTTTTTATGCTCTTTCGAACGAGCTATCACAAAGGGGGTCTTTCCATTTGAAAATTAAAAGTTGGGGGTCGTTGTTCCCCCAAGGGGGGCCCCCCTGAAAATTTTAGGGGGGCCAAAAAGTAGCTCCCTTTGACCTAGGAATATCCCCCAAGTTTCAAATCTTTACCTCAATTAGGTAAAAAGTTAGAGGGGGTGGAAGGGACTTTTGGATCACCCTGAATAATAATCGTCATTGGTTGTATAATAATTTTTCTATAATTTTCCTCGTAGAGCTGTACAAATCGACTCTACTAGGGGATTCTTAACCACGTAACGAGTGACTTAAAACAAGAGCTGATACGCCAACAAAAGCTCCCGTTTCCGTAAACCTCCCCTCCTCTCCCCCGGCCCGACCCGGCTCGCCCGGTGGTGAAAAACAAAATGTGGTGGCGTTTACAGCCCCTCACGTGCTCGTTAGACCCGTAATGCCCCGCAAGTCGAAAATGGCCCTCAAGTAAGCGCGGAAAGTGGTGGAGCACTCGTGTGTTTGGTGTGTGAGGGTGTGTATGTGTTGAATGAATAACATTACGGCGGCGGTTATGCCTTCTCGTTGTCAACCCCCCTCCCCCCTTCACCCTCCTCGACGGTTGCACTCTGCGATCCCGTCGGAGGCCAATTTTAGCGAAGAACTCGAAGTTGGCGCGCAAGAAAACACATAAACATGCGCCCAAGTTTCGAGAGCGCGGAAACAATAAGGGCTTCGACTAATAGTGCACACAGTGGCGAGGCTGAGTCTATCGCCGACCAAAAGTTACACCCGGAAATAACGTGACTTTTCGGTTAGCGATACGCACATCTTCTGCGTGGCACACGGGAAAAAATCGATTAATTTGACGATTAACCCTTTCTTGCATGAGGTAATCGTTGATTTTGGAGAGAAAATCTATACTGTGCAGTATTTTTTCGACCATGGAGTCAGTTGGGGTCAATTTTTGTATTATTGTTTTTTTTTTTTTTTTTTTTTTTTTTTTTTATTTTTTTCTAAGTTACGAAATCAGACTTATACCCAAAACCATTTCTTGATTTGATTCAATTTAATACTCCAGCATAGAAATAAACAATTTGTTGCTTTCATGCAACGGTATGCAAGAAAGGGTTAAATTGTTAACGAATACGCCAACATGTTTCAAGTGTACATTTTTACAATAGTGGAAAGCTAATTTAACCACTAGGGTGGTTAGGTTAATAATAATAATGAATAAATTAACATTTTTCTACTGTAAAGTCTACATTGAAGCATGTTAGACACTTTTTTTAACTACAGCATTGTTACATCAGCAATTTCATTTTGTTTTCGTGTATTAATGGGACGCTTTTAAACAAGTGTCAGGTCTGCCTGTATTAAATTTTTTGAAAACTCATACCAAGAAGTCGTGTATTATAAATATTACCAATGAAATCTACTGAACCTAAGATTGAGCATTATTCTTTGGATTTTTTCAATAACTGTTCGCACCTAAGTGATTTAGGAATGAATTCATTAAGTTTAATGTAGTAAAGAGTATATTTTTCATAATTTATTAATTGTTACTTTTATTTTATTAAAATTTTAAGATCAAGAGTGGCGGTAGCCACCCCCGGTCGAGGAAAATGACGTCCTACTAAAGTCCCGATAACAAACGGGTGGCCGACACTCTTAGTCACAGGCAACTCCCTTAACTTGAAAATTGATTCGGTTGCCATTCGACTGCAGCCCAAACGACGGCACGGATTCCTACGATCTTGGTGTCTACGGACGCATCTCAATTAGGACTACAAAGTGGAAGAGTTTCAATAAGATCCATTGAGTTTTCAAAAAGTTATAAGCACTTAATGACCCAAAACAAGGAAAATTTTACTTTTTACTTTGCCGGGAAATTTGAATTTCAAGAATCCAGGGTACTGAGAAAGTCACTCAAACTCCGCGATAACGGTAAACCTTAGACCCATAAAAGTGGGTACCTAAAGAATCGTCATGTTACCGTGTCCACGGGTTTTTACAGTTTTGTAACATTCCTAGTGATCTTAAAGAGAAATTACGGAAAATACGACTAAACTGCCCGTCATGACCATCTTTAACAACAGATTTCTCGCTTACCCGGCCGCGGATTGTAATGGAGCCTATATAAAGGGCACTCCGTGAAGATGTGAGGATTTCATTTTGCCACATAAAAAAGCGCTTTATCTCACGGATAATCCAGCATCCGCTTACATCCTTCAAAATTTTAGCTATAATTTTTGAATTTAGAAAAAAACCAGTAATATAATGGTTCAACGCCATTGGTTCATTCTGTTCAGGTTCGTCCGAGTTTCGGGAACGAAATTCCTGTCGTCGTTATCAACCTCCATCTACTGTATTTATTTGTGAATAATGAACAGATGTAATTTAAAAGTTCAATTCATTTTAGATCCTAACTAATATTACACACTTATATTATTACGCCCACTTTTATCCCGATACACTACTTCATTGGTTTCTTAAAAATCTCAAGTGATTTCTGGTCGGTCGTTGCCAACCTCTCTAACTAGTTGTGAATAGATTTACCATTTACCTAATTTGGATAAGAGTTTAATTCTTTGTAGATGCTAACTACTATATTTACACACTCATATTATTACGTCTCACGTGTTCTACTGGAGCCCGATATACTATTACCTTAGTTTCTCTTAAAATTTTCAAGTGGTATCTTTATTTTATTGAACGAAAATGTGACAAATTTTTAAGTGAGGTTATGTCGTCATGTTTATGTCAGTACCTGACCTAAGCGATAGATGTAATTCAGGTAAATTACGTTAACGAAATTACACCGAAATTGTGCCAAACTCTAAAGAGGAAGCAGCATTTACATCACAGAATGCATGCTCGTGACTAAAGTCTAAAAATTACTGGAATATGATCCTCGGCCTTCACATGCGACTGTCACTGAACTTCGACCAAAATTTATTCGCTCTATATCTTGCCATCAACCTATGTGCTCTGGAGTGATTATGCTTCTCTGAAGTGTATGTTATTTACATTAAGAACATGTTTCCTTCATGATTTATCTTGGAATCCTCCTATCTCTTCTACCGTTCTTGTTACGCGTGGCTTGCGAACCTGAGTATGTGAGGCACAATTCCATCCCTTTTCGGAACAGTTCAATCATAGGTCAACTTAATGTCACATAATCAAAGGTCTTTGACTGTGAGCATTTGCTCAAATTGGTTTCTTCTGAGTCGCTTTGATTTTGCGTCAGGAGTTGTTAGAAACTTCATTTTGCCCAACAATGAATAACAAGGTCTTTAATGAAAGGTATGTACCCGTTTTATTCTCATAATTTCATGAGTTGATGATAAAAATACAATGAAGGCTTCATTTTCTTGCATAAATTGCTGTGTGAAATGGGTGCGTCCATCCCTCCTCTATTTAAAAGAGTAACAGAATGTATCGCCCATCTGTTTAGAGGACTTCAGTATTAAGATACGTAGGTACGTGTTCCTGTCTAGTTCCATTGCAATAAGTGTGATCGTGTTAATCAAGGCTAAATACAATTAGACCCCATGGTATCAATGTAATCATAAATGCCTCTCCACTCTTACCAACTAGGTGCGGCATATCCTCCGATCAAGAGATGGAGATTGCCGTCTCAGCAGGTACGAGGGTGAGCCTACGAACCCAGGTATGGTGACCGTAAGTACCGCTTTGGCCGCTCACATTCAGATAAGCCTTTTTTTCTAATGAACTCATGCCAATACTTAGATCTCCAGACTTATTTACTGCATTAAGAACACATAAGATAATAAATTAAATAGGTAAAGTCAGTTGTCAATCTTTATACCAAGTGCAGGTACCAACATAATTTTTTGTCATTGGGTGGACAAAGGACACTAGCTGCAATGCAGCGATTCATAGATTCAATTGTTCCCAACCGGTCCGTGATTTGGCATCACTCCTTTGGATAAAAAGATCACGATATTTCCATTATTATTAATTAAAAACATCATTTAATTTGACAACAGTTCTGTGTGCGTTTCCCACTGTCTGAAGTTCAGTAAAAATAAGGACTCAATTGTGGTTTGTGGTGGCCACATTCTTCATGATGCAGTTAGAGTTACTTCTCAACCATGAACCAATGAACACCTGCAGATTCGTTTCAGAATCAGCATTGGTGCGCTCTCTAGCGGCTAACGCCAAAACCCTAGTTTTCACTTTCACTTTTCTCCACCAGTAAGCGCTGTGTGAACCCGACGGCACTTATCATCATTGTGGCTTATGGAGAAATCAAGAACTACTTGTGTTTTTTCGACATTTTTAATTCGATCATCATTAATTTTTGCAAATTTTGCTGAAACGGGTAGTTAAAGCCATAGTGAATCCTAGAGTCCCTTTATACCCAGAGTTACGACAACTCACTTTTGGTTGGGCCAGGATTGGGCTGAAAGTGGCCTAAAAAAAAATCCAATTCTGATTGGTTCTCGCTCATGGAGGCCGAAACTAGTGCACCAAGATGGCGGTACCTCGAATGTGAACAAGAATAATGAAAATATTATCTAATTGTGGTTTATCAAGAGTAAATTGTTATTTCCATCGGTCTAAAATGAAAATAGATTAAGAAATTATTCACAAACCAATCTAATTTTCGTTTTAATTGATCAATTTGTTGATGTTGTTGTTTTTGTGTGACAGACATCGCAGGATTCCTGATCCTTATCCCTCAATATCGTTCGTTTGAGTGCACTAGTTTCGGCCTCCATGGCCAGCCAAGGTCGGCTGCCAGTCAGCTGATAATCGAGTTGTCGTTACTCTGGGTATAAAGGGACTCTAGTGAATCCATTAATGTATCATACTCTTGAAAAATATTCCAAAAAGGAAGTAAATTGAGACTTAAACCAAGTGTGAACCGACAAGCATTTCTTATCACGGCGGCTTACGGGAAAAGCAACGACTGCTCGTGTTTTTTCGACATTTTTTAAGTCAATCGATATTAATTTGTGTAAATTTTGCTATAAATAGATGGTCAAAGCCATAATAAATCCATTCATGTATGTTACTCCTGGATTTTATTCATATAGGGATTTAATTTCTGACTTATACAAAGTGTGAACCAAACCGGCATTCTAACATGGTGGCTTATGGAGAAATCAACAACACTGCTTGTGTTTTTTCGACGCTTCGGTTTTGCCAGTTCTTCGTACAGCCAGACCTTTAGGTACTTATTCACCCAAAAACGACCTGATATAAACTACAAAAACCCTCAAAAACATTTTTCGGGCAAAAAATCCGGTCGAGGAAATTGACGTGTCACTTCCTTTTCAAGTATAAGATAGGCAAAAACCTTTGATGAATTCCCAAGGTCCACTAAGACTAATAATCATCAAAAAGTTCAAAAAAAAAAATAAATCCCTTGCCAAAAATAAATAAAAAAAAACCGATTTTGAGATAAATCCCTCGAATGAACTTGAAATCACAAAATCGGTCGAGGATGTCAACTGAAACTTTTCCCCCTTTAATTATGAGCTCCGCAACAAGCGTGACTCGCTTGTACCTTTTCATACACGAGCCGCACGAATTCATCTCTTCTTCTCTCCTCTCCTTCCGTCCATGGACAGAGGTCCAAAATTTTTCGGATTTACTGACGCGACCGGCTGCGGCTCGGTGCGTAAACATGGGTGGATTATACTAATATTACACATAAGTCAGAGAGATACACGTACAACCTGTCGACTTAAGTGGGGCTCATTCCGTGAAGGGACTCAACTCCTCCACTATAACAATTCCACTAATAATTTTGCGATTCAGAAATCCCCTCACTTGTCCGGACCTAACGTGTCTGTCGAAATGTCATCCAATGGTACAGATGTATTTTATACTTAATTGATAGAGTATAAGAACAATTATTACTTACAACCTACCTACCGTCCAAAGCAAATGGTAAGCTCCCTTAAAAAAAAATCCATGTTTCAGATGAATCATGTTTCGAAAAAGTCTAACATGTGGTTATGGGAAAATGGGGCGACTGGTGAAATTGCAACCGACTTGAAGCCGACATCAGGGATGATAAGAAGGCACCGATTCACTGAGAGCATCGAGCCGCAGCCGGTCGCGTCAGTAAATCCGAAAAATTTTGGACCTCTGTCCATGGACGGAAGGAGAGGAGAGAAGAAGAGATGAATTCGTGCGGCTCGTGTATGAAAAGGTACAAGCGAGTCACGCTTGTTGCGGAGCTCATAATTAAAGGGGGAAAAGTTTCAGTTGACATCCTCGACCGATTTTGTGATTTCAAGTTCATTCGAGGGATTTATCTCAAAATCGGTTTTTTTTATTTATTTTTGGCAAGGGATTTATTTTTTTTTTTGAACTTTTTGATGATTATTAGTCTTAGTGGACCTTGGGAATTCATCAAAGGTTTTTGCCTATCTTATACTTGAAAAGGAAGTGACACGTCAATTTCCTCGACCGGATTTTTTGCCCGAAAAATGTTTTTGAGGGTTTTTGTAGTTTATAGGTATAAAACTAATAATACGGAAGTTAATAGGTTAGGACTGCGAATACACGAAGATAAGAAATTCAAAAACCAGGTAAGCGTAATGAGAGGGTTTTGAGTATGAAAAATTGAATATCAATGATTATAGTCAAAATGTGCGCGACTCCGCTTTTGACTTCATTAATCTCAACTCATCTATACTATGGACTACATTTTGCAATGCGGAACCATAACTTCTAGCACATCTGCAAAAACACGTATGCCTACAGGAAAACTAATGGTACATACGTTGCTTTTAAACCATGCTAGAATTTATAGTTCCAAATTGCAAAATGTATTCCAAATTATTATAGTAACGCGTAATGCATATCACCGGAGTCGCGAAGCGCTTGGAGGGGTTCGACTACGAAACTCTCAGGGGCCGCATCGCCGTAATTTTAATTGATTTTATTCATTTATTTTAAAAAAAGAGCAAATCGACAGTTTTCCTTCAGAGTCTCTGTAAATTTTTTTACTCAGTCAAAATTATTGACGATGAAATTACCAGGAAAGTTGTACTCTCCTTGTAAAACATAGGAGGTTTTTAAGTTAAAAAAAAAAAAATGAAATGACTGATTTAACAATTTTGTAGTCAAAAAAAGTGTCTGACATATTCCGATGTAGATTTTACAAAAGCAAATGCTAATTTAACAGCCCCCCTGGTTAAACTAGCTTTCCACTATCGTAAAACGTACATTTGAAACATGCCGGACATATTATTTAACAATTTAATTGCGAAATCAGCAATCTATTTTTTCCGTGTACTTATTGGTTTGCACTCTTCGACTGTAGCCATGGACATAATAATGACCAGAGTTAAGTTTTGAGTAGATCTGGAATTTTGCGGCAGCCTTTGAATGCATGCATTTATTGATCTTCAGAAGTTTAGTTTTTGCTACTTGTGTACCGAATTTCGTCGAATTACGTGAAGGATCCTACTTCGAGTTTTTCCCGTCCAGCTTCTTCGCAAAGTCAACAAAAACTTGATGTTTTCTCAGCTAAGTAACTTTCGTCTAATGTTTCTGTCATTACACTTTTGTCAACTCGAGCGCGTAAAATTTCATTCAAACACATTTGCCGCGTTGTTTACTAGCTCTGAAGAGAACTAATATTATCATCACTGCCACATTTTTTCGGACTCTCAGCTCTTCTCAATACGCCCCTAAGAATACTCCTAATTTTATAGAACTTTCGAACTTACATTTTTATCTTGTGACTTCCTACACGTCGATGATGAGACTTAGAAAATACGTTACTCGATTTGCAGCATTGCTAAATTCCTATCAGGCGTGCATTTCGAGTGAAAAACCTTCCTTTTTTAAAAACTTTCATTATTTTTCATTAATTTTTTCCGAAGAGTAGGTATTCCGTGAAAATCTTATGCGATGGTGTTTTTTCGTTCATTTAATCAGCAATCGAGCAATCAAGATGTATTTCTAGTTTCACCACAACAAACGTATAAAGATTTAATTCAAATTTAGCTAGAGAAAGGAGGTTCAAGTTTGAAACCTTCAAAGAAAAAAAGAGAAAACTTTGTAAATAATTTATTTATTCCTGCTGTATTTTTTATCAAATTCTAGGATTGAAATCTTATCAGCATTCCTGCCAAAAATACATCATGCATATTGATTTTTAGGCTAGCACAATTGTATCATAGACATAGTCAATGATGTGGAATTAAAAAAAAAAAAAAAAAAAAAAAAAAAAAAAAAAACAAATTAACTTATTCTGCCCTCTAACTTGCAAGCAAATGTTGACAACTAAGAGGGAAGGGAATATTGCGCGTTGTTTGGCTTGCGAAATGGTGTCCGTCAGTTGTGGAGAGCTGTCCGACGAATAATTTTGGTAATTTGAAGTTACAGTTCAAGACCGTAGAATTAGAATAGTATTTGGGCGTCTACCGACATTGTAGGACCCGAGAATAGTACCATGCAGAGTGCAGACAAATTTCAAAATAATGAGTTCAAAAACGTTGCATCCGCGAGTTCGAATATTAGAACCAAGCACAGTGCGGCCAGCACGGAACCCATATTAGCGCCTACAAGACTGCAAGGATACTTCATGCATTACGCGTACACCACGGAGGATACTTCACGCGTTGCACGTAAATCACGGTGCGTATGTGCAATGCGTGAAGTATCTATGCAGTCTTGTAGGCACGAGTACGCGTATCGCGCTGGCAGTACTGTGTCTGGCTCTAATATTCGAACTTGCGAAGTCATCGTTTTTCAACTAGACGTATTTCTGCCAAACGGAAGTGTTGATGATTGGAAAAGATTAGGTGTGCTCCAGAGAGCTACACGAGAAACATTGTTTAAGTGGGCGTGATTCCTTTTGGAGAAAGGGAAAAGTGGGATTCTACAGTCTGTCAAACGGAGCTATGTGCCAACTGAATGCGGCACTGATGACCCGTGGGCATGGCAAAAAGCGTTGTGGACAGGGCTCATGAGTTGATGACGACCAAGAACGACAACGGAGACGGCTTCGTTGCCGCTGACGTCACTGACGCTTCATAATTCCCACTCATTCTTACGGTCCTCGACTAACGAGCACGCCCGTTCTTTTCCACCTGCCTCTGGCTCCGTTTGGCAGGAATACGTCCGATTGAAAGAGATTATGAGGCGGAACACTCTGTGTCTTAACAACTAAAGGTAAAAGTTTCGAGAGCACCAAATGGGATAAGGGAAATACTCAGGAGGATTCTCATGAACATCAATGGACACTGTTGCAAAAGATTAAGTTACAATCGCTCGCAACAAATTTTACACAGATCATTGGGAAAATTGGACGTATTTATGCTAAAAGAAACTATGTTACATGCAAACTCTATGCTTATAGTTCCTTTTAGCATAAATACGTTCTATTGTAATACACGTTAAGAACACGGTCGTGCGTCGCACAATTTTTGGGGCCGGATTCATCACTTTAGCGCACTTTTAGCGCACTAGGTGCGCGCCAGGGGGCTCGCGTCACAAAGTTTTTTTCCCCTTTCGCCCTTCCACTCAACATAAACTTTTTAATTTTTTTCTGACCACAGGCTTCTCCTTAGTTTGTCGTAGGCTCATAGTGCAGTTGACATGGGGTCCTCTCCTCTTCGATTCCCGCACGATGAGCGTCAAAGAACGCCTCAATTTTTTTTAAAGAAAGTTTTAAATTTCAAATTTTTTAAAGAGAGGTCTCCCTCGACTTACATGCAGTGGCAGATAAAAGGAGAGGGAGTGCTCGGTAACATGGCCGCCCTCGAGATGAAATAGAGGGTAGAAAAGAAGGAAAGAGAAGAGAGAGAAGATAGGGAAGAAAGAGGAGAAAGGAAGAATTTAAAAGTAGAGGACTGAAGACATGCTGAGACAGAAAGAGATAAAGAGAGTAAAAGTAGTATTCCCAAAAATTCACTGCTATGGTTTTAGGACATAAATGCGATTTGGCGGTAGGTTTTTGAAATTTGACTATTAGCCTCGGCATTAGATCAGTACTGCCGTGCTAAGGAAAAACGTCGTATGAACCTTTAGCCGTTGCCAAATTTACCCAGGCAAATCACTAATTTTCAGGAAATTTTTTGAAAATTTGTCTACCAATTTCTCAGATAATTTTGCTCACAATTTCACCTAAAGTTTCTGAAAATTTCAAGGCAAACTATTCAAAACTTTCCTCAAAAATAAACATTCAATCGAAGGAAATTTGGCTACCCTCGAATGTTCATACGGCGTTCTTCCTTAGCACGGCAGAGAGGCCTGCGGCATACAACCCCATGCAGAGTCGATAAAATTGGGGGTTGAAACTCTAGCAGCGGGACATGGGTAAATTTGGCAGGGGTGCGGTTGTGCGGGGAAAATTGAAACTCCACGGGGGTGGCGAGCGTAAGCGTTCGCAATCCATGTCAGCTATTGATGTGCGACCTCCCCCCCCCCCCTCCATTCCCCGTTTTCCCGCCGTCGCAGATCCTTTTTATTCCGTCAAGAACGGAAACATCGTCAGATAATAAGATAGAGCAGACAGGTCTTCGGGGTATTTTTCTTGATCCCTCTCCTTTGAGCCGGCTCCAGCGATAGGATATTGCAACTTCGAGCGCGCGATAGCAAAGCCGGATTTCCGCGGAAAACTCGGCAGCGTGTCGAAAACAGTGTGTCCGAGAAGTTCCCCTCGAAATCACGGCTCATGAATCGAGTGTCGTGAATCGGTTGTTTTCAAAAAGGGGACCAGTCCATTTTAGCATGAGCCTTGGCTTCCATAAGAGGAAATGCTAACTAAGACTCAGCGAAGAATGGACCTGTTCCCTTTTGGAGACGACTGATTCTTTGGGTGGTCGTAGAATTTAATGTTTAAGACGTGCTTCCTTGAAGAAGGTTGAAACGGTTGCAAATCTTTATTCAATAATGTGTGCGGCCATTTTTTTTTTTTTTTTTTTTTTTTTTTTTTCAGACGAAAGGGCGTAACTACATTTCAAGGTTGCTAAGTTTCTTTTCACGATGTTATTTTAACTCGGAAACCATTGGAAATTTTTATTGAAAATTTGCGAAAGTATTTTCTTGGATCGTCGTCGGAAAACAGCAAAATTTTGGAGAGAAATTGCTTTGTCATCGTCGTGTAAAAAATAGGATTGTATTAGTATATTTTACAGCCTTGGAATGTATATACGTTCCTCCGTATGGCGAACGACGAATAATTATGCGTTGGAACATGTTCTGGGTGTAAGAAATATGACTTAAGAGTCGCGAGGAGGGCATTTCTCTGCGTTTATGGGGCGATATTAAGATCAATTTACGCAAATTGTGCATTTGTAACTTATTAAATGTATTTCACAAGCGATTTTGGCTGTGGGAAGTATTTTTTGTTCGCTGTATTTCTTATTTCCAACAGACCCAATCATAAAGAAAAATTCATATGAACTAGGATCTTGAATGATGTTTAGTTGCAATTTAATGTATTGACATTAATAGTTGATAAAATTGAACAAAAATGAGGATGCATTCGAAGCAAGGTCAAGTTGACATTTTTCGCAGAGGCTCATCAGAGACAGACGCTTTTAATTTCAGGTGTTGGTCTTCTATAATGTTTTGTGCAGGGCTCAATACATTTTTATTTAAATAAAAGAGCAATGAAGTAGAACACTATATTGGCGACTCTGAATGGACATGTTGCCCTTTTCCTGAATGACCCTTCACACAAAGGAGCAGAGAAGGTAATCTTACGCTATGTTTTTTTTCTTTCTTTTTTTTTAAATATTGAGTTGCACCCGGTAAACTATGAGCATAGGTGATAGAAGTATCATGAATACACAAGATGCATTTTTGCTGAAGAATGATTCATTGAATAATGTTTCTCCTTCAGAACAAAAGTGTCTTGGATCGATTTCGGAAATTGTGTGGAAACGACTAAACCTGCATACTGCCATGATACACGGAAAAAAGCCGTATGAATATCCGAATGTTGCTAAAGTTTCTCACGATGAACCATTAATTTTCAAGGTAATTTATGAATATTTTTCCTTAAAATTTTCAGATATTTCAGATCAAATTGCAATTAGAGGTCTCAAAAAAAATTGAAAAAAAAAAATTCACGCATCCTTTACAGAAAATGTACGTCTAAGCGGAGGAAGTTTCGTATAAAATCCAAGGGATCATACTGCGTTCTTCTTTGGTATGGCAGCATCGGCATAGGTAACATTCAGACATTCTCAGCAGCCATTTCAATACACCTTTTTTTGTACACCTTGTGCAGAGAAAGAACTTAAAACGGGCCGCAAATAATAAAAAGAAACACATAAAATAAAATGAGAAACCCGGGACATTTCGCAGGGACCACACCCGCATTTTCAACCGGCAAAACGAGAAAAATTAAAAGAAAAGACACTATGAGCCTCACCATTGTTATTGTGAGACCCGTGGCCTTAGTCCCGTTTTAAGTTGGGTCTCTGTTAATGTTTCGGGCCGATTAAGTTGTTTTTTGAACACCTTGTACAAGAAAGAATGCCAGATTTGGATTGGAAGTTGGCATCCATGCGGGGGCGGAGAATCAGCGGGCTTAAGCGTGGCTGCGAAAAAGTCTTTATGTCGTCATTGTCGTCTCGCAGCCCTACGGCAAGCGCTGATTTTTAGGGATTTATCAAGTTCAGCTCTCGGGTGGGTGATTGTGAGAGAGTGCTTTGAGGAAAAGAAGTTGCATCGTTATAAATATAATGCTCACAGCTTTCGGAATAATCTAATTCGATATTTCTTTGATTTTCTTTCGGTCTCCACGCCAGCTGCTCGACTTGATGGAGAAACAAAATAAAAGGAGAGCTACTGCACCGTTTCAACTTTTGATGGAGATAAAATAGAATTTTGAGAAGTTCTCAGGAAGGAATGAAGTTAGGTGAAAGTTGTAGTCATCAAAGTACTTGGGAATTCTGCTCACCACGTAAGAGATAAGTAAAGACCTTTTAAGGTGCTCTTAAATTATAGTGAAGTGGTATTTTTGCACGGGAGGAATATTCTTGATTTTTCATGATTTGAGGTAAAACCATTCATACGTAGACTCCTTGGCATAATCATGCCAAAGATGCTATAACGACTCTGTGATTTAAATTTCTTGCTGATCACGGCGTGACGAAAGCAAACTGGTAAATTTTACAGTATCTGCTTATTTATCGCTAATTGGTTCATCCATTAATTGATATTGATAAAAAATGCCTCAACCAAAGCAACAAAAGAAAAACTTTAAACTTAAAAACCACCAATATTAAAATCCACTGAACCACTGGAGACACCATCGGCTGCATGTTGTTTTGAATTTTATTCGAAACGCATGTCAATTAGAGTAAATGAGCTTTCAAAGTAAACATTTTACGTGTTTTTCTTTTGTAATCAGGAGTTTTAAATATGAAGAGACTAGACTTATAGACCTTTTAAACATTCTCAAATGTGTGCGCACATTCTATCCCATAAAACGTAACCAAGGTTACGAAGGCAGGCGAGTTTTTATGTTGAGAGTTGAAACTTGGATGTAAAAACACCCTCATTAAAACTTTGCAGATCAAGTTGGAGCAAACCACGTTATCTTCATACAAGAGAATCGCAAAAAAGTAATTTATACTCTCCGAGGTTAGTCAAGAAAAACATTAAAAATGATACACGGGGCCAATCTTCTTACAAACTGCTGTGAATCAAGATTCCGTCATCTTCTTATTGACCTGTTACGCCATTAAATCACTTCAGCGCTAGTATTTATTCTAACATGGAGAGGCAAGTTGTAGGCAAAAACCCCTTGCTGTCGGCTAAACGCATAAAACTAGCTGATCAAAGATCTTGAAAAACTCTTACGAACTGATGCGTAAGCTTTTGACCGAATGGACCACTGGAGCAAAAAGAAATCAATGACCACAACACAAGATATTGCATCAGATTTTCCTTTGAATACTGTAAACACATGAAAAAATTCCTATCTCAACTAATGAGAGAATTAATAGCGTTTTTACAGTACATCCATTCCAACCTTTTCCTCACAAAAAATTAAACTCTCCTACCATCGAAATTAGTGATAGAATAATTTCAATGACATTTAACTTAATCCCTTCGCACTGAAATTTAAGACATACACGTGGGATCTATCACTGTTCCTTATTGCAAAATGCAATTCATTTAGCGTTACGTTCTTATGAGTGGCCCGCGAGCCCGTGGAAGTTCAATTCTGCCGTGCTAAGGAAGAACGCCGTATGAGTCTTCAGACGTTGCCAAGTTTCCTCCGATTTACTGGGAAAATTGTGAATATTATTTCCCAAAACTTGCAGACAATTTTGTCGGCAATTTAATCTAAAATATCTGAAAATTGTAAGGAAAAATATGCATGAATGCTGCCCAAAATACTGTTTTTATCATGGAGCATTGGGCAACTCTCGAATTTGTATACGACGTTTATCCTCAGCACGGCAGAATCCTAACACTGCGCCTGGTGGTTGATTAAAGCTCCTGGATCCGCGAGGTCTCAGATCTACCCTCGGAGGGATTTCTCGAGGTCACGCGATCCCAGGATCCGGGACATGATGAAACTGCGCAGCCCTTTTTTGCGACGGCTTCAGCGGCGAGGGTGGTGGCGGCAACGGAGCTGTTAATTTGGAGCCGGACCGGTGTCAGTGGTCTGAAGTAATGGAGCCGCGACGCGTGGCGGAGGCGGGGGACGGGGGGCGGGGGATGCGGGGCTCGACTAAGTGATGAACAGGGATGAATCTTCAATAAATACTAGCGGATTGGCCTGTCAGCAGGCTCCTCCTTCAGTCTCCGGCTCCGGGCTCCGGGCTCGGGCTCCGGGCTCCGGTTCGGCGGCGAGTGTGGAATGGCGCATAATTTATCCCCGCCGCCGCGCGGCCCCGAGCTCTGCCCGTCCAGCCACTGTCGATAATTACCGCTGATTAATTGCGCCTTCGACTTCCCGACCGGCAACTTTCAACACGCGGATCCACGTATGAGCTTCAAGGAAGAGACCTGTGGTGGTGCCAATAATGGAGATGTTGCTTGTGTGAGGAATTTGCGATTTGACTGTTGATTCTTGTGTAAAAGTTCGCGAGAAACATGATGGTGCTACTTGTTTTCTCTGAAATCAACTCCCAAGCTCAAAAAAGCTCTTAAAGGGAGGCCAAAATGGAGAGGATATTTCTCCCTACCCTGAGAGCCCACCTTTCCATCAAAACAAACTCTCCATGCAAAGATAGGGAGCAAGTACATTAGCAGGGTTGCATTCTTTTAGTTGTAAAGTCCCCAAATAAAGTGGCAGCCCTGCCACTGTATTTGCTCCCTATCTTTGCACGGAGAGGTTGTCTTGATGTAGAGGTGAACTCTCAGGATAGCGTGGGATATCCCCTCCATTTTGGTCTCAACTTGAGAGCTTTTTTTGAGCTTGGGAGTTGATATCAGAGAGAACCAGTGGCACTGTCGTGTTTTTCGCGAACTTTTACATAAGAATCAAAAGTCAAACCGCAAATTTCTCACACATGCAACATCTCCATTCATGGATAGAATGGGCCTGTTGCAAACTTTTGCTAGAACAAAAATAAGAATTTTTCCTTATAGATAATGTCTCAAAAATCGCGATGAGCGCATCGGCAAACTCAGCAACGCGCTATAACTTCACTATCTGCGTAAGAAATTCGCGTTTTTTTTAAGATTCCCGCTAGGACATTACAGCACAGGTGAACATTTCGTTAGAGAAGTCGTTCCATTCAATCCCTGCTCGCATTAAGCTCGCACTCAGCAACAGTCCTGTAAGAAACCATGGAAATCTGCTGTCCTCGTCCTAACCTAATTTTTGCCCATGGTGGGTGGTTGGTGACGAAATTCACCGTTGGCGTAGCATAGGATCACCCTATTCATAGTTTCTAAAATGTTGGGTTCCTCCCAAAAAAATCATGCAACATTGCACAAATGACTCGAAAAAAAGTGTGAGGCCTTATTCCCTAAAATTGTGGTACCACCCCAAATTGTTGGATGATATGGGTATTTCAAATTAATTATGGTGGCACCGCAACATTCGGGTTCGTAATCTAATTTATTGGGGTGCTACCACAATTAATCGGCAATGCCCATATTATCCAACAACCCCCACCTATTTTTTTAGTCAGAACGCAGCCAATTTTCATAAATTGAGTTAGTGTGGCAGGAAGTTCATTAATCGGAATCCGAGCTAAGTTTCTTCCTATTCTTATCGTGGATTTTTCCTTCGCAGCTGACTGTGCGACAGGGAGATACGAGAGGAGGGTTTGTCGGCGGAGCGGGAGAGAGGGTCAAGGGGCACGGATGCAGCCCGCACAGCGTCACGCTTCAATCTTAAGATTAACCTTTAATGCCGAGTGGAGTTGAATAACAGTATCACACAGTTGAGCGAATGTTTTCCGACGTGCCCGCGGCGTCGCCTTAAATCACCTCCGAGTAAGTTGCACCGCGGCACAGTGAACAAGAGACGTAATTTTCACGGCCTAAATTTATCTCCATTACGAGAATTCTAGATTCTCTTTCGCGCTAAAAAAGTGTTCATGAATAGCACTGATGCCTATACGTGGTGATCCAGGGTTGAATGGCCAGACTGCAGGAGCGTGTTCTAAGGGTCAAAATTTTTTGTTGTATAAAGTTTTCTTTTTCCAAAAGTGTCCCCAGTTGGAGGTAACACCCCCCCCCCCCCCCCCAATGTCGGAGAGTAAATCGTTTTTCCTGAATTTTAGCAACAGTCGTGAACCTAATCTTATAGAAAATGTGTACTTCTCTGTACTTTTATGCCCTGAATTTATAAACGGTCTAAAAAAAGAAAGAAAAAATCTCAGTTTAAAAAGGGATTTTGGCGGTGTTTCGGATCTTGCAGTCTGACCGTTCAACTCTGGATCACCCTGTAGATTGAATCGAGGTAGAATGTTTTGATGTTTACATAACATGTTTACATAAAGTTATGATTTTTATTCGAAGATTGCAGTTTTTCAAGACTTTCCGATGTTTTTATTGTCATTATTTCACTTAATCAGCTAAAATTAAAGAGCTACATAAAGATTCATGGAAAAGTTTGCATATCAAATTAGAATAGCGCGGTCATCCCAAAAATATTTTCTACAGTACTTTTGAGAGTACATTAAAGAGTGCCGAGAATCGTGAGATAAAAAGCTCGATTTTTCCTTTTTCGTGTCATTTCTATCTTAATTTATTCATTCCTAATTACTCAGATGTTTAATTTTTATTTCTCTACATGCCAATTTTTAAAGTTTCCATTAGTAAGATATGCCACGGCTATAGCCTCAGAACCACTATATACCACCAAAGCAATAAGAGTGTTAGGTTCCACCACGACCTCGACCATTCCTAAATTAAAACACATTTTGTTAAAAAATTGCTAAGAAAGCAAACCAATTCTCTCGACATTCTTCTCTTAAGAAAAGCTTCGACAAACTGTTTTCAGATTATCAAAGTGTCGTAAATTTTGAGTCTTCCAACAAAATTGTTCATTTTCAATGGTCGATAGTATTCTCTTCATGTGAGTTTGTAAAAAACTTGAAAATACAATTTATTTGCGTGAGTTACGTTTCACCGGATTACATCATTTCGTCGCCTACCTGACATAGTGGCGTAACTACACTCTGCAATGGACCCTGTCTTCCATACGTTTCAATGCTTTCCCGGGCTCATCTCGATGTGTAGTTACGCCATTATTTCAGTAAAGGGACAATTTATTGGACATCCATGATATCGTCAACTGCTGCAGGTACTCCCACTTGGTTTTGAGCTTGGATTTTAAGAGGTATATCTGCAAATATACCTCTCAAAACCTCCCGTGCATTCCTTTTGCACGATTCATCGAAAATATTTTGTTGTGGATAAACAGAGAACAAAAGTTCTACAGCCTACATTATCTTTTGCTGATGTATCTCGCAGTCGCAGTTCTACAAGGATTTTGGTAACAACAGCGTCTCTTAGTGCTGTTGCACTCGAATAGTTTAATCTTTGATGCGTCTAACAAGAATTTTCCAAGTTAATCTTACGCAATAAATACCCTCTATAGCGCTATTGTCGACAGCTAGTCGACGAACAGTCATAAAACGGTAACAAAATATATTCCCCCAGGCTGATACTATACAAAATTTGGATTTTAGAATGAACTTAAGAAGCGCTTTAACTACCGCCGCGCCGTCTATCAGGTTTTGGAAAAAAAATTGAAATGCCGTAACTAAGTAGCATAGATATCGTCATTAACTAAGCAGCATAGATATCGTCATTAACTAAGCAGTATAGATATCGTCATTAAATTTCGATTTAAATCGGGGTCAAATTTTAGAGTCGATGATTGAGTATTCTCCGAATGCAAACAAGGAGTACGAAAGCCGATGTGAGCGCGCAACAAGCTAGATGTGCTGACATCTCCACGATCATTCATGGTACGAAAACAGAACTTAATGTGTGAGTGTATTCTCTCCATGAGTATGAGAATTGGCGGAGTTGCCGCAATGCGGAATGGAATGTTACATTTTCAGCCCTCTCACGGCATTTACGATCTAACAAGAAAACATTTAAATTGAATTTAAATGTTGACAGTGGAACTGCAGAAACACGCACCTCGGGTTCCTACATGATGATAGACTTCCCGTCATACTTTATTTTGTAAATGGAAAACTAATTGATGTCATATCTTGACAAATTACGAGATTTTTTATCATCACGTGAAGAGTATTTTATAAAAATTGAGAGTCATGGTGTGGAATATTGCGCTATTTTTATTCAAATTCTGAAAATTTGTTTTTTTGAACCCACCAATTTTTGTCTTTCTTCAAGGAGTTGAGAGTAGGTAATATTAGAGGTTTGAATCCACGTCTGATGACTCTTGATTTGGGATGAAAAATGTTGTCTGAAGCACAAAACCGACACTGGAGAAATATGTTTGACATTTTCTGAGCACTGGGGTCAAAATCAGTCTTACCAGTAGAATAAATCATCATAAAACTAACTTGAATGAACTGATCATACTTTAGCATCATTTCTGTTTTTAGTACATATATTTGTTCCAAAAAGAGTTCGATTCCTTGTTAAACAAAACAAGGGAGAATATTGAACGCACTTTGGCAAAAATGATTTAGAAGGGTTTTTCATACAAAGAAAGAGTCAAACAACAAATTTAGTTAGAAAAAACATTCCAGCAGTTTTTTACTCAAAAAAGAAACAATGAAAAAAAATACTGCAGATTTTTTTTTTTTAAAATAAAAATTGAAAACTTGTAAGTTTGTTGTCGATGACGAATTTAACTTTTTTTGCATTAGAAAAAAAACAAACTTTCATTGAACTGGTAAAAATAATTTCTTTCATTCAAAGAGGTTCTTCCTTGCGTAAGACCAAATTTCCTTTAAAATGAACAATTTTTGGGCCAAAAAAAAAACAAATTCTGAAAATCAGACCATTTTAATTTTTTAAACGACACAAAACTTCCTCAAACTCATTTCCAACGCTATTTCACTCTCCTAATTAACACACCAAGATTTCGCCACTATGTGCGGTAGCATGCAAATCAGAATCTTTGGCGTTATCGAATCTCTGAGTTTCGGAGGAAAGCGTGAAAGTTGGATAACGGGCCCCGGACTGTCAGGAAACAAGTTTACCTGGCACCGAGCAGAATTTAAATTTGTTTAGACGGCACGCTCAAGCCACCACCGAGGGCCCCGGGGGAGGGGGTTGGGGGGTTGGGGGGCTGCTGGACGAGTGTAGTCATGCTCCTGAGTCCCGAGATACACCCCTCATCAATTTTGTTTTTGTTCATTGATTTGACACGCGCGATGATTAAGCGATACCAATGCAAACATACACTACAACCCACGACCAGTTGGTCACCTTATCAGCTCGCGGGAGCCCGTATTAGCATATTGCCCGTCCCTTCCAGCGTTGTCATATTTCAGCGTGCAGACGGAGAGGGTCAAAAGGGATATCCGCTGCCGCGCTGAAAATGACGAGCATGGCAACCTTGAATAAAAGCGGGTGAAGTCGAACCGCTCGACAACTTAAATCTGGAGGGAAACGATAAAAAAATTCGATTTTTATCTCACATTTTTACAAGAATTTTGGCAATGGACCACTAGACGAGGTGCGAATTTCAGCATTCTGATTCATGTTTCTCGACCAAAATTTCACGTAAAACACGATGCGCACAGCGAAAATTATGGAAATCAACTCCTTCCAAAGATATTTAATGATTCTTGATGCGTGAATTGAAACCACCCGCTCATGAAAACTCAATGCTCTACGTGATTCACATCGCGCGCTAAACGTTTATCATGACAGTCTCTGCGATATAAAAATATGGCAATCTCAATCTTGACGCTTTGGCTCAGCTATAGCAAATTGCTTATAGTTTGAACAACTTATGGTGGGAAATGAATATTGCTCGATTGAGAAGCTTGCTGAAACCGTTGTAGTGGGCGATTTGACTCACGTAGAGCTTTGAGTTTCTTGTGAGCGGGCAGTTCAAATTCTTCGTAACCAATGTGAAATAAAAACGTTGATATCTTCGTTTGGAGTTAGTTTCAGTAATATTCGTTGCGCTAATCGTGTTCTACGTAAAATTCTGGTTAAGAAACATGTAACAGATTGCTTACATTTGTACCTTGTCTAGTGGTCCATTACAGAGTATATTAGTGCTGTTGCGCTCAAATAGTTGTGATCTTTGATGCGTCTAACAAGACTTTCCCAAGTTAATCTTACGTGATTGGTACCACCATAGCGCTACTGTCAACCACTAGTCGAGAAACAGTCCTAAAATGGTAATAAAGTATATTCCCCTGGGCTGCTCATATACACAATTTGGATTTCAGGATAAAAAATCCTGAATGAGAAACGTGATTCAAGATTTTAGCTTGCATATGGTGGTCACTTTTTTACATAGAGTACAAAGAGTCGTGATGTAAATGGGAGAGCTGGCGCCATATCCTCCTCGACGAGTTCCGAGCTCGGTGTGCGCCGAGCTTCGGTAACTTTTTCGATACGTGTTCAATCCAAAATGGCGGTGTGGAATACTTGGTGATTCCTATCTTCTTTGTTTACTTCGGATGGCCAGGTGCCCGTGTATCGAAAACAATCGATAATGTATCGAAAAAGTGACCCGGCGTCAGTCGTCACACAGGAGTCTCGGAATTCGGGCCCTGGAAAATGTTTAAAAGTGGCGCCAGCTCTCCAACTTATGTCACGACTCTATGTACTCTATGTATTTTTAACCCAACCATGAGCTATGGACTTTCACACAAGTGCCAATTCTATTTAGATCGGCCAATGCGAAAACGTCCGAAGTTCAAAAGAACCAACTTTTTGGATCAGCGTTTACGCTGATATTTACCATGGAAAGAGAGGGAACTCGATGTCGTCCACCACAGTAATGCATAAAATGGTTCCTATTGCCTTTGGTTTCATCATTGAGTGCCGTACCAATTTAGTTGCAACGCATTTTGGTTACTCGATGTAAAACACCAGATAAACCAAGACGGAAGAAACTATGATGTGCTTTACTTGCAAAAACGCAGTAACTCCATTCAAAATTGGACGTATTTCTATCAAACGGAACTATGGGCATTATGACGTGAGCCCTGTTATGCACATATTCTAATGAGTCTCAGAGCTCATGTCTTAATGTGCACAGTTCCGTTTGGCAGAAATACGTCCAATTGTTTTCTTTTTTCCTGCTCTATTATAAAAAAAATTCAATCGCCACAAGGCTGAATTTTTTCATTTTTAGTTCCTAATGGTGTGGCGGAGTAGTATCGAAAAAATGAAGGATAAATGTTTGTTGGGTTTTTTGTAAAACAGTATTTTTTCAGGAAAAAAAAATTGAAAAAGTGTTGAATGGAGATACGGCGTTTTCACTTCGGACGGCAGCAGTAGCGTGGCGTGCTTTGCGATATATCGATCGTTATGCCATTTAAACCTATAGAAAAGGATCGATAAACAGGGTGTTCGCAGCGAACACCTTAATAATCGATTCTTTACCATAGGTTTAAATGGCATGACAATCGATACATCGCAATTCACGCCACGCCACTGGACGGCAGTGAAAGACATCACGCACCAAGTTTTTCCATGAACGATACTCCGTCAATATTGCACGGGGAAACTTGTCCACAATATAAAGCTTTTCGTTTTCCACGGATCTGTAAGCTTTGACCGTCAAAAAATGATACCGTGACCAGCGCAGCTGACCCATAAAAATAACGCGAAATAACAGTCTGAAGTCATCAAGACAGAACTAGAGTCCCTTTATACTGAGAGTCAAGACAACGTGAATCCATTTCTGATTGGTTCCCGTATTTCAGGCCTTCACAGTGTCACAAACGGGAATAAAGATGACATTTTCACCGATTGCAAAGATTATAATCTGGAATGGACCAGGGAATTACGGGTTCGGCAAGGAGCAAACGGAATGAGAGAAGGAACGGAGAAAGGAATTTGAGAATGGGCCGATCAAAGATTACGAAAAACGTTCAATTTGTGTAATCTTTATTCCCGTTTGTGACTCCATGAGGGATGTTGTCTTGACTCTCAGTATAAAGGGACTCTAGACAGAACCATCTAAAAACCGAACAGATTTAAGAGCGAGCCTAACTTGAACAGATGATCATCATCACTGCCGTCCAATATATTCGAACCGCGTGGCCTTTACCACGGGCGGCCGTGTTACTTTTTTTGAGAGCTGCGACACATGCCTTTCAATTTTTTATGGATCGTGATTTGCACTTGTATTCCTGGGTCATGCATGAAATGTGGCAAAAAAAATTCACTCTGCTGCAAACTCAGTAGATCTATTTTGCAATTGACCTTGGAATAAATTGGATTTTTTTTTGCAACTTTTATTCCAAAATGAAGTTCCTGTCCCTCGAAATTTTTGGACATAAATCAGTAATTTTCATTATTTCGTCATTGAGCTAACGAAAACGATTAGCCGTTTTCGCTTTTATTGGACTCCCACCCTGCTGAAAATGGTGAGTATAAATGAGTAGTAAATCAAAGTCATATGAATAGAATTTAACTCATATGAGCAGAATTTCTACATCCAGTTTTCGCCAACTTCTACGACTAGAGATTCCAACTCATATGACTAAAGATGTCAACTCACATGAGTTCAGCGTTGAATCTACCGTGTCCGATATCTCAGAAACTAGTTACCGCATCAAAAAAATCAGAAGTACAAAATGTTTTTATTTTTCCTCCTGGTCAGAAACAGCTCTTCTGAAAAATGAAAAAAATTGAATTCATATGAGTTGAACTTTCCTACTCTCATGAGTAGAATATTCTAGTGGTATGAGTAGAATTTCTTCTCATATGAGTAGAATTTCTACTCATGTAAGTAGGAAGTTCTACTTGTGTCAGCTGGCGAATTCTGAATAGCGTCCTTGTCATTTTTAGCAGGGCACAAAGATCAAAGAGAATGGAAAATTCCGAACTTTGGCCGATCGCATTTTTCGCTAATAACTTTTTGCCTATTACCTCACTCTCCATTTTCAGCATGTCACCGAGTGTAGCGGTGACGCTGCTTGATAATCTATTTTCAAAATCCAGGTGACGGAGAGTTATCGCCCATGACTGATGAAGACTATTGTTCCATCAGAAATGTTCGAGTCCAACACGAGTCTTTTCCATGGAGTGTGTATATATCTCTTTTACAGTGCAATTTTCTCATGTATTTTCTTCCAAATTCTTCAGGTAAGATTTATGGTTATAGTGTACAGGATTCCCTACTGGAAGTTTCCCACAGTGCTATTTTCTCATATATTTTCTTCTAAATTGTTCAGGTAAGATTAATGGTTTTAGTATGCAGGAGTCCGTACTGGAAGTTTCCCACTTGAGTCCGAAAAATTACCATTCAGGGGACTGATAAAGTTAGAAACCTTCTAATTCCTTGAAAAAGGGGTATACCTTACAGCGTAAGAATACTTTAGGGTCTGTAATTCAAAATTTAGCCGTTTCGGGCCTGAAAAGATATATTCCCTCTTCCATATGGCGCTGGAATATTCTTTTAATAATTAGAGACTATAAGAGCGTTGACAAAACTGAAATATTTTGTATGAATATTCAAGGGAAAATATCTGAACGTTCTGGAAACATGTATTTGACACACTTTTATTACTTTAAAATACTCATGAACTTCATTTTGTAACCCCTTCAAACCCTTATTGCTTCGGCTCCTGTCCACATAAAGTTTACATACAACCCTCTGACCTTGTTAGAAATTTTCGATTTTATCTTTGTTTGAAGTAAAAAAGCCTGTGAAAAAAAATTTGGAATATGAATATATGGGCTCTGAGTATTCATAGAAAATTTCACGAAGGTTAATATATTTTCAAATATGTTTAAAGTATCCACAGCGTATTCTGTGCTTCACGGTAGGCGTATTTTTGTTTCCATGAAATACACTTGGCCGTATTTCTGCCAAACGGAACCAGCGGCAGTGGGAAAGAAGGAAGTGCTCGTTAGTCGATGGCCGTAAGAATAAATAGGAATTATAAAGCTCCGGTGACGTCACGTCGCGTGGTCCGCTTTAACTCATGAGCCCTGTCCACAACGCTCTTGTCACATGCCTGCCCATGGCTCTTCAGCGCCGCATTCAGTTGACACATAGTTCCGTTTGACAGAATGTAAAATCTCGCTTTTCCATTTCTACAGAGGTAATTACTCCCACTTAAACATTGTTTCCAGAGTTGCCGCATAATTAAGAAAATGAAATTCCCTGACATTTGCCTAACACTTCTGAGTAAATTTCTCTTACAATTGAAGATATACCATTTGGCCAAAAAGACATATTTTGAAATAGCTTCCAGGCAAAATGTGTTGCTCTGAACGTTAAATCTACTATAGAAAGCTTAATTAAGGTGAAGTAAAACATGTTTCCTGACTTCTAAAAATTCCCTGACATTTCCCGGCTTTCCCGGTATTCCCTGTCCGTGGCAACCTCGTGAACACCCCATATTTTCCACTCGTCTATAGTTCCGTTCAGCCGCTAACACACGTACACTCCGAATGTACATTCTGGCCTATTGCGCATGCGCGGGCATCGAGAATGTTCCTCATTTTGTTCTCTTGAACAGCTATACGTTACAGGAATGAGTAAAAGATCATCGCGGGTATCTTCTTCTTCTCGTCAAACTGTACATTCTTTTCCAAGAGAATGATGAGTGTACATTCGCGATGCCCGCGCATGCGCAGTAGGCCATAATGTACATTCGAAGTGTACGTGTGTTAGCGGCTTTTGGCAGGAATACGTTCATTTGAAAATCAATTACCCTTTCAGGAACAACCTGGAGTCTCCGCAGCGCGCGAGCAGAAAACGTTCACTAACTTATTAGGGCTAAAAAACAAGGACCCTTGCGCGGCGTTTTCCGCAAGTGCCCTGGACCCACCTTCGTCGCCTAGCCAATCCCTACTCGATGGACGAAATGAAGGACACAGCCCGGGTCTGCGCCTGAGGGGGAAATCGGGGTCATTTAAGCGCCAACGGCTCGAGGAACAGCTGAACAGGGCCAACGAGTACTGCAAAGAGGCCCTGAAAGAGTACCGGCGGCTGCCCTGGTTCAAGTACAAATTCTTCCGTTGCGGAAGCCCGTGGGACGCTGAGTGCCGCGCTATGCCTAATCAGCTCAGACTCAAGTGCACCGTCAACATACTCACCTGGTTTTGGGAGGCCTGCTGCAGGGGCTCCGGCCAACGGGTTGTCGAACTCAAATGGTGCGTTGAGCGACATCGGAATTTACATTGAGCCGAAGAACCACTAAAGATGAAAGAAACCTGCTACGTGGGACTTTGGGGCGGTTCAAGTATGGCGTGACGCTTTTGGGGAGGGGGAGTTGGTTTGAGCCAGTGTTACGGTGCGTTACAAGGGGAGACGGAGGGTCAAACCCAGCGTTGCGTAACAATTCCGCCCGGTTAACCTACTCAAAATTGTCCAAGGTGCACTTTTCCGGTAAATTTATGAATAAAACACATCAAATCGTGTATTCTCACATCTTTGTTGGTCTCTTCCCGTCGTATCTCAGCGAAATATCCCCATCAAAATGGGGATCATCCGATTCCGCCCCGAATCCAATTCTGCCTCGGATGTTTTTTTTAATAATGTGTACAAGTGGCAACGTTGCAGTAATCAGAGGGTAGAAATTGAATTGCGAGATATTCAACAAAACCTTACGTTGGTATATTGCGCGTTGGTTTGGTAGTTTCGGCAGGAATATAAGACATTCTGGAGGAATGAACGCGTTATCCTTTTTTTAATGATCGCTTATCGGATGACGAAACAGGGGTCGGGTCCATAGAAAGTTTCTAAGCTTTGCTCTGTATGGAAAAAGAAAACAAAGGGAACTTCCTCCCTCTTACTCTTATTATATTTGTTGGCCAGTTGAGAACGTGCAATAAAAGCGGAGCTTATAGAGTAATAATAATGAAAACAATGAGCACTTACGGGGTGTGACAAGCTCGGCACGTCATAAAGTCAATGATTTAATTTAAGAAAAAGTAAAAGCAAAATTTTACATGAAGGTATTTGGCTTATTGATATGGATTACATTGCGAATCAGTTTGAAGAGAGCATTTTCACTGTCGCTACCAGAGAGGCTCGCCATACTTGTTTCCATTGGTTTCATTTTCTATAATGTTTAAGATTGCTTTATTCTAAAAAGAACTACATCAAGCTGAAAAAAAAAACGATCGAAGTAAATCGGGATTCAATCACAGCAGAAGATAGGAGAGACGTAATCGGGCCTCGTTTTTTAACTTTTCCCCCGAAAAGCGGCAGCTCATTCGAAGAATAGAACGGAGCATAGCGATTGCGAGAAAGCGCCTTCAATTTTGCAGAAGCAACACGGACATCCATCGAGCACGAATAGTTGTATCTCTACGCCGTTATTAACGATCGTTCTTTCCCTTGTTCTATTTCAATGTTGTGCTTGTTCCGCTACTATATTTGTGCAGTGCAAAGAAATTATTATTATTTGTGCTGTTTGTTTGTGTGTGTTATATTTGTTCAAGTTTAAAGCAACCAAAATGGGTCATGGGCTATATTTTACTAGATGAAAAATTGAAAAATGATTATTCATTATCATTTTTGGCTTAACGGGTTATAAATTCGTGAGCAACACACCTGAGGATAAGAGAGACGCTGACGGGGCACGTTTTTCAATTTCTCTCCCGAATCTAAGCGGCACTTCATGCTACTTCATTAGTAGCATAGGGCAAAGCATTTTGACTAAGTCCGTAATTTCATAAACTGGGTTATTTTGCTGGGGAAAGCCTGGCCCCCGTATCACAGGGGGCCTCAATTGGAACATTTCTGAAATTATAGCTGTATTCATAGGCGTAGCTAGGGGGGTCCTGGGGGGGGGGGCTGCCCCCCCCCCCCCAGAAAAACGGGATCCTCCATTCCTCACCCACCCCCCGCTCTCTTCACCACGAGAGGTGGTCCCATGCCCCCCCCCCCCCCCAGAAAAATTTCCTAGCTACGCCCCTGGCTGTATTTGGACGCATTTTGAGGCATCCGCGAAGCAAATCTACCATTAATTTCTGTAAATAAATTACTCAGTTTAAAGCGTTTTTAGCTCAAAACACTGACACATTGTTACAACAATTTACACCGTGACAAAGCGTTATCTTTGACGAAGATTTTTTTCAACCATACAGAATTTCTGACGGACAGAATGATACTCATTTGAAATTTATAGGGAAGAGTAGCCCTCATGGCCATGGCTCCCTATAGATACACTTATATAAGTAGGTCGAGGAAAATTAATTCCATACCTAACATATTAAACTTTTAAAGTTTTGTTCACTTTTTTATTACTTTTACAAAATAATTGAATCGCACTTCTGTCATCTCAATATTTCAATTATATTAATCTACTTAGTACTTGGTGAGTTTAGATCACAGAATTTTTAAATATTGAGCTCATTTTTGTAAGCAATACTATATCCGGCTTGACGGTGTTTCATAAGTGCTTGACAAATATTTTCATTTTTTGATGACCAATCGATGTGGCGATGAGTATTTTGTTACTTGACAAAGAGAAATAGGTTTAAAATAGGTTGATTTTGCACAGGAAATAGTTTTAAAAATAATACAGAGCCGGGCCTCTAAAATACTTTGCGTAAGACTGTGGACAATACACATTTTGCAAAACTGAATCTTAGAGCTAGTCCGTCTTTTTCCAAACGTGCTGTTTTTCTGTGCCGTAACATCACATGCCTCTCATCTCATCAAGATTATCGACTATGCTGAAACTGCAGCATGTGAACGTTTTCATCCCTCAAGACGAAACATCATGAAAAATGTTACGTCCCAATAAATCGAATAAAGACTGAATTTCATTTTGTCAGTCTACGATGGGATGTGCTCCTGATCGTTAAACCCGGCTTACCCAGCTTATCTTTTACCCGCCTTGATACGATTGCTGCACACAGGGTTGCCAATTTTTCAACAATTTCAAGTTCTAAAATTATTCAAATATAGCTGCAACTTGAAATTTTATTGAATTCTGGAATGTGTCCGATACGACCCTCAGATAGAGCAAAATTAAAAGTTGTTCTCCATGGAAAATGGCTCAAAAATCACGGCAACCGCATCGTCAAAGTTCTGAAATTATCTTAATAAAGTTGTTAATTTGGGAAAATTCAAAATTGGTCCGTTGCGTAGGCAGATAGTATCGTATTTCAAAATGAAAATTCGGTTGTTTCCGATCACTCCTTTTGAGACGAAAAAGATCCTCGAATATGTATACATGAATGCTTGGGTGGCCCACAAAAAATGAATTTCGGAAATGTATAGCCGTAACCCCCTAAATCGGTTACAGCATGTTCAAAAACACGGAAAATGAAATTTGGGGTCAATCGGACAAAATTAACCCGACGCGCAGTTGCCATTTATCCCCGCAAAAATAGCGAATTTTTACTGTTTTTCAGTAATTTTTCGCTCCCAAAAAATAAAGTCGGAGGGGTCTGCAAATTTAACTAAGGACAAAATTAGTTCATAAACTACACCCTAGTGAAGTTTTGGTCACCCTCCATGCTTTTGACCCGACGCGCGGTTGCCATTTTCACGCATGAAAATAGCGAATTTTTTATTGTTTTTGATGATTTTTCCCTCTCGATAAATTAACTTTACAGATGCCTAAATTGTAATCAGAGTGTGAAATTAGTAGTTTAGATGCTCCCAATGCTCCCCTTCTGATAATTTTGACACGCTGCGACGTTGTCATTTTTCTGAGCAAAATCGTGAATTTCGACTTATTTCAATATCATCTCTTTAGACCTAAAAAAAAAAACTCAGGAGCCATCGAAAAAGTGCGCTAAAACACGGTGATTATATCATGAGTATCTATTTTGAAAATTTGGACCCTGTAAAATATTTTAGTCGGCGTGAAGTTACCACTTGGCAAACAGTGGTTGACGGTAATAGTCAATTTTCATACGTTAATGCGCCTTCAATTACATCGGATACTGTGCAATACTTTCGTGGTGGAATAGTTGCATTGGCACCTACAAACCCAAGAGGGATACTTCACTCATTGCGCAATGCATGCAGTATCCCTGTTAGGTTTGTAGGCGCCAATGCAACTATTCCACCACGAAAGTATTGCACGGTATCAAATGTAATTGAAGGCGCACTAACGTATGAAACTTGACTCTTACCGCCATGGTGTCAGGGGGTATTTTCTATCGAGGAACTTGAATTTCAACTCAAATTTTTAAACTTCAAAAATCCAAAATGGCAGAAATTGCCAAAAATGTTATCTTGAGACTTTCGAGATCTAAGACGGTTGACTGCCTGACCCAATTGAATGCTCTTTGGCACATATTTCGCCGTTTTTATTTACTATTTATATGTATTTTTTTTTCTCATCTGGCTTTCCAGAGCACACCCCGTATTTCTCACCTGCACATGGTTCTGTTTGATAGAAATACGTCCAATTGACTCGATGAATTGTGCGCCGTCTCGGTGGTTCAGTATCCAGAGTGGATTAGCATCGGATGCCGGGCTGTGAGGGTCGTGGAGGCGGATTTCGGGAGGGAGTGTTTCGGTGGCCTCTCGCGGGAATATACATAGAATCAATTCCAAGGATACAGTCTGCTGAGTGCAGGGACCCCATGTTTTGCGATATTAAAAGCCAGACGTCACTCTCCGCCACGGATGACGTCTTCCATTGGCTCATCCAGGTTGCCACCTTTCAGGAGCCTTCCCAGATAAGACAGAAATATTTAGCCAATATTTATACAATATTGTTTGGATATTTTTGCAATCATTGGATCAATGTTGGTTAAATATTGAGCCAACGTTAAAAGTGTACACCATATTTCCTCTTGGCATAAATACTGTGCCAATACTTTAAAATACTGTGAAATACTGTGTCAATACCGTGAAAATATTTTTAAAATATTTTGGGTAAACATTATTTTTAAAAATACTGAATAAAGATTCTTTAAATATTTAAAAAAAATAATTTTTAATTAAAATATTATCAAAATATTGTCAGTATTGTGTAAATATTGCGACAATACTGACAATATTTGTCCAATATTGTAAAAATATTATGTCGTATCTGGGATTTCTTTTTTTGGACCGCGATCAGCAAAAATGAACCAAGCCACATCAGCTTTTGCCATATTTAATGGGGAACTTTTTTTTACATGAAAACGGTTGTGCGGATTTCCATGCTAATTCCTGTCAATTTTCTGCATAGTGCGCAGCGAATTCCTTAAAATTATCCAAGGAATCTTCACAATAAACGTTCTCTTGTAAAAAAATTAAATTGCCCACTGCCAATAAAAATGGACCAGTGGACAAGGTAACTTGCTTTCAATTTTTAAAGTTCATCGACGAAAGCTCATTTCATTCGTGCGAAACATATTGAATTCACAACAGATTTAGAGTAGGTTGCGATCTTGTAAATGGCAACTCTCTCCGATTCGCATTATAATACGATAACCAAAGCAAGAAGAATTAAAAACCACATTTTAAAGCAAGCATTTGGCGCCCTTTTTTGAAATAAGCCTTACAGACGAAAAAAATCGTATTATTTAATAATCGAACGAGATACGCATTTCTGCACTGAAGCCCGAGATACGCGAAAAAAGTTTTACTGTTTCAGGTGGCTTCCCAATTTTTTCGATTATAGTCTCTTGCTGGCAGATAGAAGACATCTTTAGCAACACGTTTTTGCAGCTAACTCAAAACTGTCAAACATCGAGATACCCACTTCTGCACTCTCACCATCGATATTCTGCTAATACTGAACCAGCGCTAAAAAGATTGCACAGTTCCGGTATGGTGGTGTTATAAAATCTGCATAGACTATTCAGTTAATTGTTTTACTTTAGTCAGTATTACAAAGACAAGTCTTGCCACAATATTAATTTAGTACTTTTTAAATATTTTAGGAGTATTTATTTAACACGTATAAGGTTTTTTTACCTTGATGGTCATTCAAGATTGTATTAATTTCAATACTTTATCGGCGAATATTCACACAGGACTTTATTAAACACATATAAGCCTCAAACGGTGGGCAATATTGGCTACACACTTCGTCATATTTAGGCGTTATTAATATCCCAGTTTTCTCTATAGTTTTTACCTGACTTTTCTTAGACCAGAAAAATAAATCTCACAGCAAACTGAACGCCACTCACTAGTATTATCCTGACTTTATTTAAAGTTGCCTTATTTCCTTTCACATTTTATTTTTTAACAGAACACAATTGATATGTTATGACTTTCGGTTGATTGCATATATTTTCCCCAGCTCTCCAAATACGCATGCTCCTCGTTTCAAGTGGAAATATGTGGCCATAAAAAACAAGTTACTGCCGTTGTGTTTCCTCATTTTTTCCCATCAGCTATGGGATTACTATTCGCTTCGCGGATGGAATGATTCCGGAACATATATATCGTCTGATTGAATACTGAGGTGAGTGAGTGACAGCGGTGGAAATGTATCACAGAGAGAAAAGTAAAAAAAAATTTAAAAGCCAAAAAAGTTGCGGATATGCGTCCCGCGTTGATATGCGTTGATTGAAGTGTAGTGTTTATTTACAAAATGTATGCGTATGTCGTGTGTAGCGCGTTATTGAACACCTAAAATCAAACCAAAATAACTATTCTACTTGCATTGTTAACATATATCTAGAAATTATGAGGAATTTGTTCACACCAGTTGATGGTAACGCGATCGTTAGGTAGATGTTAAATAGTGAACAATGGTCATGATTTAATCAAAAGCGCATTTTGGATGGATACATAAATGCAATCATCAAATATATGAAAATTCGAAAAGAAATAAAATAAAAAACTAAGTACTGTAGGTAATTTCACATGACTCTAGAGAGGGCCAAACTTGGTAATGAAGGCGCGCGTGAGTTTTTGAGGTTGATGATCGACAATTTAAAATATGTACTTCACGTATTTTGGAAAAATGTCAGGAAATGATACACGTGACGTTTAGGAGTATGTGCTTCATAAAATGTTGCTACTCTGAACCTTCTCAAGTTTTGACTGTTCCCAGAGGCGAAGTAAAGCATACCAAGACGAGCTTTTGAATGCTGCAACTAAAAATTTGCCCGGAATTAGAAAAAAAAAGATTTTGCTCTCTATCTCTGTAAATACATGGTAGAAACTAATACATTCCCGAGTGGAAAAATCAGACATCGCAGAGTTAAATTATCTATGAAGTGAATTTTGCGTGCTATTATAACACTTAAAATACGAAGAAAAAAGAAGAAAAAATACCAGAACACTTATTTTTTACTTTTTGAATTAACATACCATTGTAATTGATAATTCATCGTATGCATTTTAGGTTTCAACCATGCATTGTGATAATGTTCTTTGTTGTTTTATGTTTTGATTTATTTTAGCTTATGATATCACTGAAGATGGACTTAAACCTGAGATGCATACGATGGACTACAAATTACAATTGTACGTTAATTTGAAAAGTAATAGAATGGGTGTTTCGTTTTCAGAGGCGGATCCAACAAATCGGCAACATCGGATTTCCTCCATTTAAACCTATGATGAATAATCGATTCTTGTCGGAGCACCTAGCCCCTCTAAGAATCGATGCATATCCATAGGTTTAAATGGGGAAGAACAATGTTGCCAGTTTGCTGGATCCGCCAATGTTCGTTTTGTTTTATCCTTATTTTAATTACCAGGATTAAGTCTCGGTTGGATAGGCAACTAAACTAACCGCAGGATAAAGCGTAAGGTATCAAGGCAAAATGGAGGCGCTCCAAGCCAATGTCTCGCTTCTGACGGCCTGTACCAATGGGGCTGTTGCAAACTTTTGCTAGAGCAAAAATAAGAGTTGTTCCTTACGGATAATGTCTGAAAAATCACGATGAGTGCATCGGCAAACTCTGAAATGCACTCCTAACTTCAAAATCTGCGTAGCAGTTTTACGACTTTAAATTTTTAAACCAAATCTTCTGCTATCGAATACGAAAAATCATGGAGAATTTAAGTTTCATGTTGACCAGCTTCTCGAAAGAAAAATAAAATTTCTAAGGAAGTCTGCAACGTCGCAAATAGAGAAACGTCGTTTCTCATTTCGCCCGAAAATATGTATGTATAAAATTGAAGGCATTATGACTGGTGTCTCTCAACTTATATTCGTCTTTAAGGATGAACAATGGGACGCGCTTGCTACGGCGCGTTGATTCAACTATACAACCTCGACGGATGTCCGCATTGCGTTCAAAAAATTGAAGGCGTTTTGACTTCCTACGCATAATACCTGTAGTTGATTCGATCGACAAACGCGTTGGTCGGCGGTGACGGGGACTTGATGCAACTATTTAAGCTTTTTGGATGTCCGTATCGGTCCGACTGAAGTGCGAAACCACGTATCTCCATTGCGGTGTTTCAAAATTTCCGTTCCTATTTCATCTCTTCCATGAGAAACAATCCAAATTTACGACTTTAAATTTTGAACCAAATCTTCTGCTATCGAATATGAAAAATCATGCAGAATTCAAGTTTCATGTTGACCACGCTTCTCGAAAGAAAAATAAAATTTCTAAGGAAGTCTGCAACGTCGCAAATGGAGAAACGTCGTTTCTCATTTCGCCCGAAAATATGTATCTATAAAATTGAAGGCATTCTGACTGGCCTCTCTCAAGTTATATTCGCCTGTAACGATAAACAATGGGACGCGCTTGCTACGGCGCTTTGATACAACTATACAACCTCGACGGATGTCCGCATTGCGTTCAAAAAATTGAAGGCGTTTTGACTTCCTACGCATAATACCAGTAGTTGATTCGGTCGACAAACGCGTTGGTCGGCGGTGACGGGGACTTGATGCAACTATTTAAGCTTGTTGGATGTCCGTTTCGGTCCAACTGAAGTGCGAAACCACGTATCCCTATTTCGGTGTTTCAAAATTTCCGTTCCTATTTCATCTCTTCCATGAGAAACAATCCAAGGAGCCTTATGCAAAAACGGCCAAATCCCCCGTAGCTCCGATTGCTTCCATTATTTAGTATGCTATTTTACCATAACAAAGGGCCCCCGTTTCTGATAATTTCAAGTCCAAAAAAAATTTTCCCGCGCTTTGGCGGCGTTGCCAAGTTGCAACCTTAAAAATTCGATAACATTTGAACCACTTGAGTTATTGATCTGCGGTTTGCGCTAAAATTCTTTAAAAATTATGAACTTTTGTTTTATGTATGGTTTTTGGATAGAACGTAACATTAAACTTATGATTCACCCCTTTTTTTTGGATTTTTAATCCGTCGAATTTTACTTCTCACTGAGATAACAACGGAAATTTTCGAGTTCAGGTAAAGTGATCGATAATTAAAGTGACAGTATGGGAACACACTCTCAAAGGCGCAGGTGAAACTATTTTTAAAAGTCCCGAGGGGTCTTCTTCATAGAGAAGAATGCTTCTGCAAGTTATAAGTATATCGGATTATAGCCGATGTCTCATATTATCCAATCATCACTTTTGCACTTAAAGACTAATGGAAGCCTTTCATTTACCCATCATTCAGAACTACTCAATACTCTTGATACGCGCGTTATTTGATTAGGAACGGTTGTTGGAATAATTATTTTTAGCGCAACTCTTACTCGGAAATGGATAAACCACGATATTTTAATACGCTAGTATATACAAAAACTATATGTCTTTAAGCTTTGTATACCTCTGTACTAAAACGAAAATAAATTAAATTTAACAATTCAACAACGACAAAATGATATTCTGGGACTTTTTCAGAGCATCCGCGGAAAAAAAGCTTGTATGCGGAGAAAAAATTCGAGAAGGTCAATTGGACTGCATTCTGCAATTAGGAACTACAATTTCTGGCTCTGCTCAGGAACAACGTATGTGCCATTAGTTTCCCTATGCACAAAAGTGTTTTTACGGATGATGCAGAAATTGTTGTTCCAAATTGCAAAATGGAGTCCAATTGGATTTACCTGACTTTTTTGCGACTATCCTCCTTCTCTCCTCCTTCCCTTTTCCTCCTTTCCTGATCTTCCTTTTTTGTTTTGGAATATCCAAGCAAAAAATTAGCTTGCATCGGAGACACAATGCGGGGCGATGAATTGGACTGCATTCTGCAATTAGGAACTAAAATTTCTGGCTCTGTACAGGAACAACGTATGTGCCATTAGATTCCCTATGCACAAAAGTGTTTTTGCGGATGATGCAGAAATTGTTGTTCCAAATTGCAAAATGAAGTCCAATACTTGGATTTACCTAACTTTTTTGCGACTTACGGAATATCCAAGCAAAAAATTAGCTTGCATCGAATATACATCAAAGGTCGATTGGACTGCATTTTTCGATTGAGAACTACGATTTCTGGCTTAGTTTAGGAACAACGAATGTGCCATTAGTTTCCCTATGCACAAAAGTTTTTACAAATGAGACAAATATTGTAGTTCCGAATTGCAAAATGAAGTCCAATTGGAATTACCTAACCTTTTTTGCAAGTCACACCTCCCAGTTTAGAGCAAAAACTGTTGCAAGTTGCTTCTTATTTCAGTGCACGCATGGTGATTCCGTGACAATTTTGAGAACGGAGAAAAAACTACGTTGTTTTGAACGCAAAATAAAGTTCTGCGTTGATTAATTTTTCCCCATTATCATCACATTATAGACGCTCTTGTTTCTGGAACATTCTGGAACAGTTCATTTAGAAATTTCCTCTCTTTTTCGCCCCTCCCCAAAGGGTTTTGGGTTAAGTATTTTTCTTTTGTTTTGAACTTTTACGGACTTTTACCCCTCCCTTCCCCCAAAAAATACATCCTCACAGCGTTCTTTTCGTTTCTTATTGTTTACACAATTTAATCCTTTTTCATTGTTTTGTAGTCTCGAAGTTTCTCGAAGATCAGAACAGGGATTTTCAAATCCTGTTTACAATAAAGAAGTGCCTTTACCTCAATGGAACAAAAGGGATGCATTTTTCCCCTTTTGTTCCGTAAAATTCGGGTTTCCCGCCACAGGACAATGAGGAAATAGTTTCTAAATTACATCCTAATTGCAGGAGGGGTCAGCAGAGGGGGGTGGGAATTTTGGAGGTGGCTACAGACCAACCGAGCTTACAAAAGGGAGACCCATTCCCTAAAGCTCAATCAGTGTGCGTTTAGAAAGCGAAGAAGTTCCATGGGTGAACAGGTCAGAGGGTCAGTGGCTCAGTGGCTTAGTTGTTTAGTGGTTCAGTGCTTCAGTAATTCAGTGTTTCAGTGTTTCAGTGGTAGTGATTTAGTGGTACACTGAAGTCAGCAACCGGAATTCCAACATTTGTAGTAACTCAATTTGGATTAAGCTCCTAATATGTAAGTGAACCTTATAGCTTACTCATACCTTCTATTTTTATACACTTGAAATTTTGATAGTTTTAATTTTAAATTTTTTATTTTTCAAATTTTTATTTCTCCAATTTAAACATTTCAAATTTAAATTTTTAATTTACAAATTTCAAATTTTGAATTTTCAAATTTTTAATTTTTATTTTTCAAAGTTAAATAAAGCAGTCATTTTTCAAATTGAAATTTTTTCGCTTATAAATTATAAATTTTAGGTATATTCTATAGTATTTTATCATTACTACGGCCGTACCAGGTTTAAATTTTTATTAATCATCGTTTTAGGTACTCGTATTCTCAGAAAAAAGATAAAGGAAAAAAGAAGGTAAATAAATAAAAAAGGAAAAAGGAAAGTAATAATATTTTATTCCAATTCATTCGAATTCTATGGATCAACAGTATATTAAGGTGATTCGATGGACGCCATATTTTGTGTCAGAACGGCATGCGATATATCGCATCAATTAGTTCCATTTTTTTAGGTACTTGTCATTTTTCTCCAATTTTGAGATCGCAATTCTGTTGTCAGGAGACTAAAGTACTCACTTACCAATTTTAACAAAGAAATTCAACGTAATAAAGGCGTGGTTTTTTTTTTAGAGAGAAAATATCGCATTCGAAAGCAGTTTCGATATCAGTATCGAATGCGATGTTTTCTCTCAAAAAAAAACCACGCCTTTATTACGTTGAATTTCTTTGTTAAAATTGGTAAGTGAGTGCTTTAGTCTCCTGACGACAGAATTGCAATCTCAAAATATAGAAAAATGACGAGTAGCTGACAAAATGGAACCAATTGATGCGAGAAATCGCATGCCGTTCTGACACAAAATATGGCGTTCATCGAATCACCTTCATTGTTTTCCTGCAATTTGCACAGATCTACACAACCAAAAAAACCCTTAGATTGTGAAAACTTTCTTGAATTCTTGAGTAATTTTCAGCGCTTATTCTGAAAAAATAAACGAGAATCAACCCTCAAAATCGCAGATTTTTTAATAGAAGTGAACATTCGTTTGGTTAAAGTTTAAAAGTAATCAATCAAAGTATTCATTAATTGGACTGCATTTTGCAATATGGAACTATAAATTCTAGCCCGGTTTAAAAACAACGTATGTGCCATTAGTGTGCACTATGCACATAAGTGTTTTTTCAGATGAGCCAGAATTTATAGGTCCAAATTGCAAAATGTAGTCGAATTGTCCAATCGCTCTCATGCTTTTTGACTTATATTATTGCTATTTTTCTTTTAGGTCATTTTTTTGCATTCTTGAATCTTGAGTAATTTTTAGCGCCTAGTCAAAAAAATAAACGAAATCAAAATCCCAGAATTTTTAGAAGAAGGTCATATTTGCTAGGTTAAAATTGATTAATAATCAATTCAATTATTCATTAATTTCCCAATTATTTTCATGCTTTTAGACTTTTAATAATTCTTTTTTTTATTTTTGTTTGTTTCAGGTCATTATTTTGCATCCAGAATCGCATCAAAATACATTGATTAAATAAAAAATGCGCAACTACACCTCCACGTTTGAAAATCTCCGATGGTGTTCCACTTTCAGAAAAGAAAAGTAACCGAGGAATCTCCCTCAAATTCTCCGTAAATATTATAGAATGAGTGAAAAACTCATAATGAAAACTCATTAATGAAAACTATTAATGAAAAACTGCTGATTAGTTCTGGTTGAAAATAATAAAACAAGAGCAGAGATTTGCGACGTCACAGTCAAAGATAAGTATTTTCAACCTTCAGATATCGATATTCGAACTCTCGTTAAAGTTTTAGTAAAAAAAAAAAAAATTGCGCACAGGCTATAATTTTAATTTACATTAGATCTTTAGCAGCTCTGCTTCCTTCATTTTTCTATTTTTCCAGATCGGCAAAACAGTAATGAAGTTTCCGGCATTTTGCTTTTTGAATGAAATCAACTTATTTTATGGGACTAAATTTTTATTTTTCCTCTTCAAAGGCTTCATGCTAATTTTTCTTTCTCCTTTCTCGTGTATTTATCTCTTCTAAATTGACAAGAGACAGGGTCAGAGCACAAGCTACTTTCAGCATACTGATCGCGGATAAAATTGCTTTACAGAATTGGTAGTTTTTCTCAAACATCATATTACTTTTTCTCTCCGTGTTTTTTTCAAATCTTTATCATGTTTTTTCTTTATCTATTTCTTTTTACATCGATAAGAAACGAACACAGTGAAAGTTGTTTCATCTTCTTTTATTTTTCTTTTTTTTTTTATATATTCTAAATACCTCAAACTAATTTTCCATTTTTTCTTCTTCTTTCAGATTGGCAAGAAACGGGTGCAGTGAAAGCAGTTCATACCTAATTTTATTTTGCTCTCTTCATTTTATTTCGTAACTACCTCTTATTAATTTCTCTTTCTTTATTTATTCTTTCTTCCATCTTTCATTAGCGTCTCCTCTGAAGACCCAGATACACCTGCGAATTAGAAGCGCTTGTTGAAAGTGAAACACCAATAGGAAAGGAAGATTTTGATAGCTAGACGTCGAGCGATTGAAATCCCGGTTTCCTATTGATGTTTCACTTTTAACAAGCGCTTCTAACTTGCAAGTGTATCTGCCACTTTACACCATTTGCAGTTGAAGTACATATTGTAATTGGACGTATTTCTGTCAAACGGAACTATGTGCCTTAAGACATGAGCCCTGAGACCCATAAAAATACATGCATAACAGGGCTCACGTCATAATGCACATAGTTCCGTTTAACAGAAATACATCCGATTGAAACTACTAATTCTTTTTCCCTCACAAAAGCACTTATCTGCAAACTGCTAATATTTCTGAAATAAGACAAATTATCAATTCCTCTACTGTACAGCATGGTCCAATTTAGACGTATCATAAAGTCACATTTTGATCATTGAATCGCTCATTAATGATGTTTGATATTTTAAGTATTTAAAATCAGAACAATTATAATTGGACTGCATTTTGCAATTTGGAACTATAAATTCTGGCTTATCTGAAAAAAACACTTACGTGCATAGGGAAACTAATGGCACATACGTTCTTTTTAAACCGGGCCAGACTTTATAGTTCCAAATTGCAAAATGCAGTCCAATTATGCTGCGTTCAAAAAGCCACTTGAAATGACTAATTATTTGCTCACAGAATAAATAGCTCAGGAGAACAAATAGCGTAAAAACAATTGCACTAAGGTGATTCGATGGACGCCATATTATGTGTCAGAGCAACATGCGATATCGCATCGACTGGTTCCATTTTTTCAGCTACCCATTATTTTTCTCGAAGTTTGAGATCGCAATAATGTTGTGAGGAGACTGAGGAATTCACTTAACAATTTTGACAAACAAATTTTACTTAATAAAGCCGTGGTTTTTTTAGAGGAAAAATATCGTACTCGATACTGATATCGAAACTGCACTCGAGTGCGACATTTTCTCTCTAAAAAAACCACACCTTTATTACGTTGAATTTGTTTGTCAAAATTGGTGAGGGAATTCTTCAGTCTCCTGCCAACAGAATTGCGATCTCAAAATTCGAGAAAAATGACGAGTGGCTGAAAAAATGGAACTAATCGATGCGACACAAAATATGGCGTCCATCGAATCACCTTAAGTTCCAAATATTTGCACGGAATGAATTTAGCATTAGAAAAGAGGAGGTATGAGTTTTGACAAATATATTAAGCAAAAATCAAAACTAATTTGTTATAAAAGTTTTTATTTACAAGTTAGGTTTAGGTTAAGAACTAATCATTCCTTTTTTTTCTTCTTAGTCTGTTTCAGGTCGGAAAGAAACGAAGAGGATGGATGCTCCGCATGTTGAGTCATTGAGGACGGAAGTAGTGCCCTCCTAAATGTGTATTATTTCCATATAATTTAGAAAGTAGTAATTACTAGTATGATTGAAATTTTATCCAATCAATTTTTAATTAATTTCATTCATAAAATCCATAAAAATAATTATATTTTAAACGTGTCGTATCCTTAAGATGATTCAACGGACGCAATTTTTTGTGCCAGAACGACGTGCGATATATCGAATCGATTCGTTCTGAAATTTCAGCTACCTGTCATTTTTTTCGAATTTTGAGATCGTTCTTCTGTTGTCATGAGTCTGAAGAATTCATATTCCAAATTTGACAAACAAATTCAACGTAATAAAGGCGTGGTTTTTTTAGAGGAAAAATATGGCATTCGATACTGACATCGAAACTGCACTCGAATGCGATATTTTTCCTCTAAAAATACCGCGCCTTTGTGAAGTTGAATTTCTTTGCGAAATTTGGTACATGAATTCTTCAGTCTCATGAAAAGAGAAGTGCGATTTTAAAATTCGCAAGAAATGACGAGTAGCTGAAATTATGAAATGAATCGATGCTATATATCGCACGTCGCTCTGACACATAAAATGGCGTCCGTCGAATCACCTTAAGGCCTGAATAGACGATCAAATTCCGAACCAATTCCGATCAAAGTAGACATGCTGATGACTGGTGGTCACCATCTACCATCAAATTTTGACGGGCCGCACTTTTTTGATCAAAGTGAGATCAGACAGGAGTGCCATCATTCATCATTTCCTGCCACAGGAAACGTTTCTGTCAAGTTTTCATTTTAAAATTAAGCAAATTTATGAATTTCAGACTGATGACTCCCGACACTTTGATGCTACTTTGATCGGAATTGGTTCGGGAATTTGATCGTCTATAGAGGCCTTTAACTTGAATGCCCTCAGCTGTTTAAAGGGATATAAGAAGTATTTGCTATCCCTTCCAGTTCTGCGCATGGTTCTCATTTAATTCAGTCAAATAATATTGCATTTAACTGGGAGAAATTAAACTGCATTACGCAAAAATAAATTATCTTTCTCGGTTCACCGTAGAGAAAACACGAGTTTCATTTTTCCAACATAAGTAGGTGAATTTTGAAGAGCCAAGAATATTAATTCCTTTTTGCGCAATGCAGTTCAATTACTACAACTGAATGCAAACTTGTAATTGGATTACACTTTGTAATAAGGAACCATTATTTCTTGTCAATTTTAGAAATAACACACATGCCATTGGTTCCCCTATTCAGATATGTGCTTTTATGAGAGCTAGAGATAGTGGTTTCTCATTGCAAAATGTGATCCAATGATGTTGCGAGTCCAAAGAGAGTATGAAACTGCAATTCAAATTAAAATTTGGAAAAATAACGTTTGATTCATTATGGCATAATGCATCGACTAAAATCCTGGCGAGAGAGAACTGGACACTGTTAGGCTAGAACCAACTATGTTGCAGGCAAATCCTAAGCACATAGTTCCTTTTAGCATACATGGGTCCAACTAATTTAATTGCTGATAACAAGAAAACTTCTAATTATAATGAGGGGTTTAATAGAGAATTCTAAAAGCCAGTTTTGTCACCCATTGCAAACCATACTAATAACTCTCGATTTATCTTGTTTGTTCCAGAAGATGCGGCAGAAGAAGCGGGGGTTTTGGGGGAGGGCTCGCTGAGGGGGGAGATTCCCGGGGAACGGGGGGTTCGTGGGGTTGGGAAGAACCGCGAGACGAGGATTCCCAAGGGGGGGGAGGATTCCCGGGGAAAGGGGGGCTCGTGGGGTTGGGGGCGGAATCGCGGAGTAGGGTTTCCCAAAGGGGGTTCCCGGGGAGAGGGGGGACTCCGTTGGGTTTATGTAGGATCGCGGAGCAGGGTTTCCAAGGGGGGAGGGGCCGCGGAGTAGGATCACGGGGGGAGGACTAGGGTTTTTTTTTTTTTTTTTTTTTTTTTTTTCCGCGACTGGCTTGCTGAGATCCTCCGGGGCGTTACGTCCCGGGGTCTGCCGTCGCCGGCAGGGGCGCCCGCCGGGACCCCGTGGGTCCGTTGGGTGCCCCTGCCCCCGACCCCCCGCGAGGGGGGTCACTTTGCCCCCCCGCAAGGGGGGGCTTTTTGACCCCCCTCGCGGGGGGTCGGGGGTGGGGGCGCCCAGCGGACCCTTATGGGGTCCCGGCGGGCGCCCCTGCCGGCGACGGCGGCTCCGGGGCGTTACGCCCCGGAGGATCTCAGCAAGCCACGAGTGGAAAAAAAAAAAAAAAAAAAAAAGGGAGGAGGTTGGGAAGGAACCGGGACGCTGGAAGCCGGGGTTGGGGGAGGCCGCTGCTGGTGGACACCGTCGTACCGGGATCGTCGCATTTTTTTTTTTCCCCTTCTTTTCTTTCTTTTCTTTTTTTTATTCTCTGTTGCAGGTGCTGCTGCTGGGTGCCATCGTACCGGGATCGTCGCATTTTTTTCTTCTTTTTTTTTCCTTCTTTTCTTTCTTTTCTTTTTTTTATTCTCTGTTTCAGGTGCTGCTGCTGGGTGCCATCGTGCCGGGATCGTCGCATTTTTTTTATTTTTTTTTCCCTTCTTTTCTTTCTTTTCTTTTTTTTATTCTCTGTTCCAGGTGCTGCTGCTGCTGCTGGATCTTCCCGCAACCGAAGGTAAGATACTGTTTTATTCCTCCTCCATAATCAGTTGCGGAGGGCGCTACTTTCGTCTTCTGCGGGCACAGCTGTTTTTAGGAGTATCAAAAACGGCATGGAGAAGTAACAGGTGGAGATGCATCGGCGTTGGTGAGTGTATTTTTTTGTTTCCTCTTCCCCTTTCCCTCTTCCTCTTTCCTCTCCCTTTTCCTCTTTCCTCTCCCTTTTCTTCTTCCCTTCCCCGTGGATTAGGGCTCTTGGCGACACCACGTTAAAAAAAACGCGCCGTAAGCTCTACCTCCAGGAGCAGCACCGTATCCTCTACCTGATCGGGCTTTCCTAAGGTGGTGTGGAAACGAGCTTGTCAAAATATGTTCCTCTATTCCTCCTCTGAGTAAGTAAAATCAAAACCTGAGAATCTTTTCATCAAGTGCTTTTTTATCTTTTTTATAGGGAGAGCGTAAATTCAAAACCTGGCAAGTGCCCCCAGGTGTTGCTACGATTGAGCACCAGTTTCTATAAGGTCAAAGTTCATAGAACATTTCTTCACTAAAATTTAATGAAGGGAAATATTCAGGTCCTTTTACGCTACGAAGCAAGATGCACAATTTTAGCAATACCGGATGACACTTTCCAGATTTTGAATATCCACTCTTCACGTATCAATGGCTAAAGGCGAAAAAGTAAAACCTCAATTGTAACGCTTAAGGTGATTCGACGGTTGTCATTTTTTGTGTCAGAGCAACGTGCGATACATCGCATCAATTCGTTCCATAATTTCAGCTACTTGTCATTCGTTTCGAATTTTGAAATTGCACTTCTATTGTCATGAGATTAAAGAATTCATGTATCTAATTTCACAAAGGAATTCAATGTATTAAAGGCGTGGGTTTTTTTAGAGGAAAAATATCGCATTCGACTGCACTTTCGATATTAGTATCGAATGCTATATTTTTCGTAGTCTCCTTACAATTTTTTAGTCTCATAATGACAACAGCAGTGCGATCTCAAAATTCAAATAAAAAATGATAAGTACCTTAAATTATGAAACGAATTGATGCGATATATCTTTCGTCGCTCTGGCAAAAAATAGCAATCGTCGAATCACCTTAAAAAACGTCCGACTCGATCTTAATCCAAGAAAACTAATTGAAATGTTTCATTGCAATTGGTTGTGATTTATTTAGAGAAAGCGATGAAAATATACAGAGAATTTCAATAGGATCTAATGGTTGGTTATCCTTGAAAAAATTGAAGACTCGCACGGTTCATTGTAATCTGAAAAACGCATTTCCGATTTTTATCAATGCGTAACCGTCAATAGAAAGCGAAACATTAGTCGACGAAAACAAAATGTTTAGTGGAGCAATTTCTGTAGAGTTCCGTTGAATAATCAAAAATGGAGAATCCCACATATAATTTGGTTGAAAAATGAGAATCCCGCATATAATTTGAAGACATCTAAGAGCATTTACGACTTTAAATTTTTAAACCAAATCTTCTCCTATGGAATACGAAAAATCATGCAGAATTTAAGTTTCATGTTGACCAGCTTCTCGAAAGAAAAATAAAATTTCTAAGGAAGTCTGCAAAGTCGCAAATGGAGAAACGTCGTCTCTCATTTCGCCCGATAATATGCATGTATAAAATTGAAGGCATTATTACTGGCCTCTCTCAAGTTATATTCGTCTTTAAGGATGAACAATGGGACGCGCTTGCTACGGCGCGTTGATTCAACTATACAACCTCGACGGATGTCCGCATTGCGTTCAAAAAATTGAAGGCGTTTTGACTTCCTACGCATAATACCTGTAGTTGATTCGATCGACAAACGCGTTGGTCGGCGGTGACGGGGACTTGATGCAACTATTTAAGCTTTTTGGATGTCCGTATCGGTCCGACTGAAGTGCGAAACCACGTATCTCCATTGCGGTGTTTCAAAATTTCCGTTCCTATTTCATCTCTTCCATGAGAAACAATCCAAATTTACGACTTTAAATTTTGAACCAAATCTTCTGCTATCGAATATGAAAAATCATGCAGAATTCAAGTTTCATGTTGACCACGCTTCTCGAAAGAAAAATAAAATTTCTAAGGAAGTCTGCAACGTCGCAAATGGAGAAACGTCGTTTCTCATTTCGCCCGAAAATATGTATCTATAAAATTGAAGGCATTCTGACTGGCCTCTCTCAAGTTATATTCGCCTGTAACGATAAACAATGGGACGCGCTTGCTACGGCGCTTTGATACAACTATACAACCTCGACGGATGTCCGCATTGCGTTCAAAAAATTGAAGGCGTTTTGACTTCCTACGCATAATACCAGTAGTTGATTCGGTCGACAAACGCGTTGGTCGGCGGTGACGGGGACTTGATGCAACTATTTAAACTTGTTGGATGTCCGTATCGGTCCGACTGAAGTGCGAAACCACGTATCTCCATTGCGATGTTTCAAAATTTCCGTTCTTAATTCATCTCTTCCATGAGAAACAATCGCGCTTATTTAAGCCTCCCGCTTCAAAAAGGATACTACGGCACTGGTGAACATTTCGTCAAAGGAGTTTTTCAATTCAATCCTTGCTCAACATGGCCCACGCTTCATTGCGCAAGTTGAGGAGAGCACGAGGTCAATAAAGGCGGATATTTATCAACGCGAGAAAAACGTGATTGCAAACACGCTGCACCGATTGAAATCAGGTGGTTAGAATCATCGTCCCGTCACATGTTTTTTGGCGGATTGGCATCGGCTATGTTGAATATTGTCGTATCCTTGTGACTTGTGAGCAGGGGTTGGATGGGACGACTCCTCTGCCGAAATTTTCACCTGTGCCGTATTATATTTTTTTGAGGGGGGAAGCTAAAAAAAATGCAAATTTTTTAAATGCAAATTGTGAGGTAAAGAGTGCATTTCAGACTTTACCGATTCGCTCATAGTGATTTTTGAGAAATTTCCATGATTTTTGAGAAATTTTCAATGTGTAACAAATCTTATTTTCGCTCTAGCTAAAGTTCGAAACAGGCCCATTGAACCATCACGTAAGCCGCTTTCAAAGGGCCAATGATTACTAATTGCCAACGATGTATCGCAGTATTCAAGTCTCTGTCGAAAGTTGTAATGATTGCAAGTGTCTGAAAATATTTAAAATCTAAAACACATTCGTGCTAGCGTCATTGAAAATACGTCATGTTTAAGAGAGGGGGACTATCGGTTTTTGGTAGTCGCTCAAAAAAATCGTCTATTCGTTGACGTATGAACCAGTGGCGTGGCGTGCTTTGCGATACATCGATCGATACGCCACTGAAACCTATGAAAAAAGATCGATTTTTAGGGTGTTCGCAGCGAACACCTTAGTAATCGATTCTTTACCATAGCTTCAAATGGCGAGATATCGATAATCGATCATTCACGCCACGCTACTGGTATAAACGTGAGCGTAACTGCACTTTGAGTCAAGCCGTGCCGTCCCCGTATGCCTTTATCTTTTCTAAGGCTTACGTGAGAATAGAGTTACGCTCTTACTCGAACCGAGCGACGAAATATGAATTACCTGACATCAATCACCCGAATATAGATTCGATGTCAATATTTCAGGCTCCTGAACGCCACCTTTATGCGGCAAGCGTTATTTGATATGAAATGTATGTGCCGCCAGAGTGACGTCTCAACATATCTACGGCCGAGGAATATTACATTTTTCCGCGGAGCAAGCAGAGACGTCAATATAAATTTTCATAGCAATATATTTTAGAGATCAAGCCTTAACAATCTAAAAATCGTAATCGGTTCAGGCAAAACGTAATTTTAGAGGTCGATGCTATTTTTCGGGTTTTTTCCCTACTTCAAATGTCTTTGAGCGGGTAAAATTACGAGCGTTACGGGGTAGCTCCCCCCTCCTTTCCTAATCAAACCAGTCCCAGGTAACCGTTGTTTAGGATCAGCAGTTATATTCGGGTCACCTGGCCGGGAATCGAATATCCGGGACCCGATCAAAGAGTAAGCGCTACAACCTCTATACCACAGGAGGCCGACATTTTGAGGAACTTTTTGAGAAAAAAGTCAAATACAATTCGCCAAATGATGACTGATAAATGCCGAGCGATCACTTTCCCATAGGCGAGTTTTCGCCAGTTAGGTTAGGATTGTTTAACCAATCAATCAACTGTTTGGTCATAAGTCATTATATAGCGGATCTGTTAATTGACTTCCGAAAGTAACTTTTATAGTATGAGGAAGATAGCGGTGGATGGAAAGTATACGGGATCCTTAAAGTATATACGGCCTCTAGCAGTAAGCATTGAAGCTTGAGATTTTCAGAAGTATAATGCTACACTATTAAAAAATATCCCATGGATATCAATTTCCATGGTTGAGTTTTTTATTTTGATTTTGGTTTGATTGGGGAGAAAACAGTATTGACTTAGAGATAGGGGGAGGGGGATTGAACAATTCCATCAGTTGAAATCAGAGGGGAAAAACTCAAGTTCGTGATTCTAGAAATGTCCAACTATGGTTGAAGATTTCATATTTCTTTCAATTTTATATTTTCCTCTCATTTTTTTCATTGAGGTCATATGTTCATCTACTCATTTAGTCCCAATAATTCAATGTACTTAATGCTACCACGTCTTCTTCAGAATGTGCAAGAAGAATGTTTTTAATGTTACGATCAACTCTCAAACCATTTCATCCTAATTATTACTTTCAATTATGTTCAAAATTATTCTGTGTGTAGCGTAGCCTTCAATTCACTATTCTGATAATTTTCAGAAGTTTTATTCCGTATACTTAGGTACCCATGAAAGCGTAACCTAAAACCAGCAATCTTCATAACTTGGAGAGAAGTTGAAACTAAAATCCCTCGATTCAAGATTGTTTTAAATACTTCATCAACCTCATTGGCAAATCACCTGATTTCACATACTTTTTAATCCGATGAGATAAACTGACTGAAAATAATATTTGAGCTCGGTAATTACCAGAGTTGCTGAAAGAAATTTTATCGAATGAAATTTCTTTTTTCCCCATAAAATTTCTTAAATTTCACGAAATTTCTTTTTTCCCCATGAAATTTCTTGAAAATTCCTCACGAAATTTCTTAACTCTGGTAATGACAAGAAATGAATACGCTAATCTCTGAAGCATAACGCTGAGAAATATCTATAGCAACCAGCGCCGATGGAAATTTGCACTTCCTTGCTACATGATTGTTCACTCTCGGTAATGTTTCCTTTCCCAAATTTTACGTGGTACCGACTCTTTTTCACCAAACATTATACGATTTTTAAAACCAGGAACGTACGCCAATTTTTAATTTCAAAAATTACTTAAATTCTAAAGTTAATTCTATGAGAGGTGTCTTCGATGAACGTGATTTCGCCGCTTTTCTTCGGGCCCCGTTTTACCGATGAAAAAAATGATAACAGAAATCCAATTTCGTCACCTAGGAAACCACATGTATTTGAATCGCTGCTACAAGCATTCCACGCCGATGTCGAAGATGAAAGGAACGGCCGGCTGATGTGGATCCGGGGTTTTCGCACCGACAAGAAAAATGGGAACAGTTCCGCGGATCTCGAGGAACATCCATCCGACACGATTCTTCCCACTAATGGGGGAAGTGAGATAAATGAGCCAGTTTCTGAACTGGTTGGATCCACAACTCCGGTCCGCGGAACCGGTTTCACTGACGAGAAGGGGCGCATTCAGCCTGGAGCATCCAAGCTGGTGCAGAACCCGGAAGATGTAGAGGGCTCCTCGGTGAGCTTAACGGAGCAAGCTTCAAAACAAGAACCGGTTTTGAAAGACACGGGTGGAAAGTCGGTCGTTTCAACGTCCAAAATAGAGGAATCAGCATTACCCGATGAGATTATGACTCCCACGGCTGCAATCCACAGTCTTACGAAGGAGGACTCGTCAAAAAAGGGATCTCCGAAAGATAAATCTCCAAAAAAAGATTCTTCGAAGGAGGGATCTTCGAAAAACGAGCCTTCGGATGAAAAATCTAAGACAGAGACGCTGAGGAAAAAGTTCTTCGGGAAGAGAGATGATTCGCAAGGTAGTGAAAAATCCTCCGTCTTCTCAATTTTCTCATCGAAGGAGAAGGAAATTCCTCCTTTTTTCAACCAACTAGGGAAGCAACCCTACGATCTCTTCCACAAAGGTAAAGTGTTAACTATACAAGTAAAATGGGTGCAGCCGGGGGCAACTTATTTTCCCGGTTGAAAGATAAAAATGTAATAAGGGTTACATTTTGAATGAACAATTGGTTCTTAAGAGGAGGAAGTTAAGTGCAAGTTTAAGGGCTTATACAATTTTTGGAATCAGCGATTTCTCTCCTTAAATGTTGAAACATTAAAATACCTCCTGCAGCTCATTTATTTAAATTACTAACTGTCGACATTCTCTTATTAAGAACTGAACTGGCGGTGAAAATGACAAATAAATGAATGGAAAACTAAAGCAGTCTACATCTTAACTTCGGGCAATAGAAATTTTCAGAAGCTGCATCTTATTTCTCTAGCAAAATACCTGAGGAAATTTTTTTCCCTTCAGTGTTGATACTAGAAAACACATTGCTGTGTTTTAGAGCATATATTTAGGCGCTAATACAAAAATTCTCAGACACATAATCATTGAGTGTCAGCATATAAGATTATCAAAATAAATTATCCCTATAATAAAACCTTGACAATACAGAAAAGAACTATCATCAATCGAAGTTCCAAAATAGAAAGATTGGATATTTTGAAAATGGATTTTCTGAAAATTTAGGATGGTTGATTTTACAATGTTGAAATCAAGCAAACTGATTTTCCGTATAGCTTGGAGTAAGCTGCCTTATTAGAGTAGGAAGAATGCCAGCCTGTAAGAATCAAATATTATTTTTATAGTTGATCTTAAAATAAAATACAGGGTTACTAATTTACGAGAATCGCTTATGCGGGCTGATTTATTGAAATTGATAGGCAAAGTCATGTGAAAAGAACACAAACGGAAAATGGGGGTATCCTATTGGTTGAAACGGGTGATTCTTATTGACTTAGGGGAAAATGATGGACAAACTGTACGGACTTCTCCTAGGTCGCCGTTAGTTTGTCCTTATTACCTCCTTTTTCCATTCCACCCACCCACTACAATCAATAAGATCACTCTGTTTTTGTTTTGTCTTCTCTGCTTATAGCTTTGCCTACCAACTTCAATAATCAACCCACAGTTCACTTGATATTTTCCAAAATTTTTAGTGTCACAGTTGTTGAATGAGTCTGTCACTTTGTTGACGCAGGTTTTGCTTCGGACTTGATGAAACTGGAATTCGACTCAAAACCAGTGACTGACTCTGATTTCAAAGCGTGTGGATTGTGTGGCATTAACGGGTCAAACATTTATGGGTTTGTCGAAGGGAAGAAAACCTTACCTTACCGTGGAGTCGAGGTTGCCGCAAAAATGAACTCAGACAAAGTGATGCTCACAGAGGTATACGTTACTTTTACAGTTGAATATCAAAAAATAAGCGGGAAACAACCACATAAGATTTTTTTAAAAAAAAGGCCCATCTTTTTATTTAAAGATGGATTTGGTTTAGTGTTTTAGTGGTTAGGCCAGTCGTTTAAGCCTATACAGTAGGATTGAAACCCTTGGGTGGCTGCGGAATTTAATTTTACTGCACCGTAAAAACGTGAAGTTGATTTAACATTTTGGATGTAAAAAAAACGTGAAGTTGATTTAACATTCTGGATGTAAAAAAAACGTGAAGTTGATTTAACATTCTGTATGTAAAAAAAAACGTGTGTGAGAACTTATAAATGCTGAATTACCCGCTACGGCAGTTAATTTTACATCTTGACATTGCCAAAGTAACTGCTGTAGTAGTTAATTCAGTATTTTGTAAGTTTTCGCACATTTTTTTGTACATCCAGAATGTTAAATCAACTTCACTTTTTTTGACTGTGGCAGATCCAAGAGGTGCCGACGGAAATTGTCGGTCGGTACAATCCGTTTCACTCTCAATTTAAGCAATTTTTGCAAGAAAAAGGTTCTTTTTGGAGAGAGGGATATTTTTGATTTCTCATATTCTGAAGAAAAATAATACCCTCACTCTACGAGTAACGCGCCAAGGGAAGGTCCAATTGATGAGCTTAGAGAGGCTTCCCGCCAGATTTCCTTTTGCAGTGGCATTCATTATGACTGCTGGGTGTGGAAACATCTTAATTGGCGTATTTGACGATTCTGCACACGATTTTGTTCGGTTCCTCTCATATAATTCATTTAATTGAGAGATTAAGTTGGCTTATATCACCGTTTAGAGCGCAATGTCCCAGGACTCCATCTTCAATGTATGTCATTTTAAAACTGTACTTCGATTATTATCTCACAATTCCAAGCCTTTCTCATGGGCGGACCCAGGAGGGGGGCATGCGCCCCCCCCCCCCCCCCCGTTCGGCCGAAAAATAGGAGAAAGGAAAAGAGAAAAAAGAGAGAAAAAAGGAACGGAAGAAAGAAGAAAGGAAAGACGCAAGCATTTGTTGATAATCATATCTACGACAATTTTGACTCAAACTGCATTATAGATGCTTTAATAATTCAAAAAATTTCCGAAGGAGACCTCCGGACTCACCTTCCGCCCTCCCTCACACATTCGAGGTGTCTTGATCCGCCTATGGCTTTTCTTTCTCCTTATGGATCCAATTTTAGTTACAATATCAAACAAAATTGGCCGAAAAACATAGACTCCTTTTTGAATTATGTCTTTTTGACAAGTGAAAATACGCTAGCTCACAATGCAGTTTTGGCATGCATTTGCAGATAATGCCTCAATTTCTAACGATAGTTCGACTTTTCACAGGTATCAATTCCGACCCTCTGGGATAAGGCGAAGGTGTCCCTTCAGTTCACGAAGCCACCGTCACCGCTCGATCAGAACTTCGGGATCAAAGGCGAGATGAAAACTGATCACATTGCTCTGAACGGAGAGGCCGAGCTGGTTAAGATGCCATTAGTCAAGATGTCAGCGGTTTTTGGCGCTGGTGGTCTTTACGGCGGAGCTAAATCCGGCTACTATTTTCAGGTATACATGGGCAGTTGTTGGGAAATGCAGGCTGATTGTTTAACTTGACAGACAAAGTGATAGACAAAAAAGACATAAGGAGCCTGGAGCGATACTAGTCGTTGAAATGGGTGGTTCTTTTAGACTAAGGAAGAAAATGATGGACAAACTGAAGGGTCTCTCATTAGCTTGATCGAGTTTATCAGAAAGGAGCCAAGCAGTTTTATTCCCCATAAGACTTTTGGAAAGTAAACTTTAACCCCTTATTTTTAGAAACTAGTATTTTTTTCCGACTTTGAGTTTATACAGAAGGAAATATGCAACTAGACACGGTTGCCTTGAAGCAGGAAAAAAAAATCGACAAATGTACCTTTAAACGGTTTGCAGGGGGTAAATCTGCGGTACGTGCGTCTTAGTATCGTGAAAAATCGAAATCCTGGCTGATCGTACATTCTACGTACTGCAATTTGATATTTTCATAGTAAATGCAGGTTTTCTACGGATTTTGATCAGTTTTTTTACTCCATTGAATCGGTGGTGATCGGTTCACGTTTTTATTTTTCGTTCGATTCATGTCAATCGAACACATACTCTCTCCTTACATGCAGCCATCCTATCATTCTCTTTTTTTTAATTGAACAATTCGCCTCCTGCTGCATCCGCAGCAATTGTTGTTACGAATATGTTGTGCGTGCCGATCTCGGCTCATTACATACTTGACTCTTTGCAGGCGTTTAATGAGCGAAATTAGAGCACCCTTTCGGAGATTGAACGAATCAATTAATCCCTATTTCATTCGTTCTCCAACAGATCGCGCTACTTGTGCAAATAAAACGCCTTCAGGAAGTCGAGTATGTAATGAACTATAATCAGCACGCACAACATATTCGCAACAACAATTGCTGCAGACGCAATAGAAGGCGGATTGTTCAATTAAAAAAAAAGAAATGGTAGGATGTCTGCATGTAACGAGAGGGTGTGTATTCGATCGAAATGAATCGAACGAAAAATAAAAACTTAAGCCGATCAACACAGATTCATTGGACGAAGAAATAAAATAGCTGATCGACACCAGTAAAAAACTTTAATTCAGTATGAAAATTTAAAATTGCGGTATCTTGAAATTCGGATCAGCCAAGATTTTGATTTTCCGCGATTTTAAGTTCACACATATCAAAGACTCACCCCGCAAACCGTTTTTTGTTACATTTTTGTCGCATTTTTTTTTGCTTCAAGATCATTGTGTAGAGGAATTCAAAAATATTCTCATCTTAATTTTTTCGAAAATGTGCGTTGGCTCCTTTCTGATAAACTCGGTCCAGATGCCGTTAGTTAGTCTATTGCTTACCTCCTTCGTCCATTGCAACAACCCACTTCCACCAATAGGATTCCTTCATATCATTTTTGTCTTCTATGTCTATCGCTCTGTCTATACCAATTTCAATAATCGGCCCCCAGTTTCTAGTTGAACTGGATCTTTTGTCGAGGTAAAACTTATTACGCTATTTACGCTCATTTAATTTTGATATTTTTGGGATTTTAGGGCTTTCCATGATCTAAGTGACATTTTTGGTTCTGGGGATACGAATTGGAACTAAAAGTATTTATTTTCAGTTGAAAATAGGTACTCAAAGTGCTTACAAAATGTTAGCTAGAAGCCAAAGCAACGAAAGTCAAGCGTCACAAAATGTGATAGAGCCGGACCGCAAGGGAGGCCAAATGCTGCCGTGCTAGAAAATACGCCGTATGAGCCTTCAGGCGTTGCCGAATTTCTTTGGATAAATCACTCATTTTCAGGAAAATTTGTTGAATCGAAAAATGTTGCTTGGTTTTCCGTTGGAAAAGTGAAATATGGTATAGGTAGTAAGGCAACGCATGATGAGAATTAGGCTAATTCTGGCTAAATGTGTTCCACTGATTACTTGCTCATCTGTTTCTTTTCAATATAAATCCTTTTTCAATAAAATTAGAAATAAACCAACTTTAAAAATACGCTGAATAAAAATTCATTGCCGAATAAATTCACTACTGTTGCTGCTTCGAATGAAGAGAGATACCTTAATAATCATTCAAATTAAAAAAATGATCCAAAAAAATTCTTTATTGAGTAAATGTTGAATGCCAGCTCATACATGAGGAGATCTCTTAATTCAAGAAAGGTTGTTGTACCTCTCTCTAAACGTTATCCGAATGTACAACACTAAATTAAATATACCCATGTATGGATCTAATTGAATAATATTTTTGCCAACAGAATTATGCGCATTAAGACATGGGCCCTGAGATCTGTAATGCATAACAGGACTCACGTCATAATGCACATAGTTCCGTTTGGCAGAAATACGTCCAATTCATAAAGTTTGCTCAATTTATTTCTCATGCAAATGAGAAAACCAAACATTCTTACGGCTTGCATTCGTTCTACTTCTATCGTCCTTTCTTATTAAAAGTTTTATTACGTTTCTCCATCCAGCCGTAGAATCACTAAAACTCATGAACAGCCAAAATGCCTTCAATTGAGCGTGTATGCAACACAGACATCCATCGAGTACGAATAGTTGTATCATGGCGCCTTGTCGCGTGGCAGTCTACGGCTACGCTGCGCTGCCGTGTGGAGGAAAAACGTTGTGCGAGCGTTTGGACATTTCATTCAACACACATATTAATTCAATTTTTCAAAAGAATATGACCTTTCAATTCTTCTACTTGAAAATTGTATTTACACTGGATTACATTGAAAAAAAAATCCTTATAAGATAAAAAGCTTTCCACATTTTTCAGAAAATTCGTATCGTATTGGGGGAGATTTTTATTCGATGCTCTTCTTCTGCGCGGCAGCACCGTAGTAAGTCTGTAGAAACTGCTTTTATGTTGCCTTTATTATATTAAATTCATTTGCACTACTTAACAAAGTATCGAAACTAAAAAAAAGAGAATTTATTTTTTCTCTTCTCTCTTTTTCCTACCAGTTTTCTCACTTTCTGTGATTTCCGGAGAGTTATTGATTTTACTCTTCTCCATTTTCCTTTTTTGTTTATTTTCCCATGACTTAGAAGCCGTTCGTAAATATTTACGACGTAAATGTTCAGGATAAACAACATAGCACACGTTCTAACAGAATTTACTGTGCGGATTTCAGCATGTTTTACTCATGGAGTTTAACGGAATTAGGTCACCGCTATTCCGACCGAAATATCGAACTTCCTTGTATTCGACCACGGTTGACCAATAAAGTAGCTGCGATAATGTGACACGACAGAGAGAAGAGTTTTATTAACATACTGTGGACAAATCTGAATTAACTCGTTAAAAAAAGAAAAATAAAGAAGAAAAAAACCGTGAGAAGCGTGGGCATTTGAGACTTTTAAAATGAAACAATACAAATCTTCCATTAAAATAATGACGATTATCTTATTTACACATTTTAAAGAGGAAATTTCTTGAGTCTCAGTTACGAGGAGACGGGGTGTCTGAGGTAATTTCATGCTCAAATCTTGGTAAAAATGAAAGACAAAACGTCAAAAATTATGAGTTAGTGGACTAAGACAGATGAAAGATTTTCCTTCGAAATTTCGTAAAAAGTTTATACATCTGTAGTGGACTGTAACTTATGACGATCCTAACAATTAATGAGCCGCGTTTAGCAGAAAGGAACCAAGGCTCATCAGCTGTAGTCAAAATTTTACTGGCTAATTTAACTTTTTTTGAAGGAACGTTCGTGCGGATTTCTTTGAAAAGTTTAAGAACTTTGTTTCACCTTATGCAGGAAATTCACTGAAATTTGCGTAAAAACCTACACGACCGTTTTCATGTAAAACATTAAATTGCTCAATCAAATTCGGGAATTGCTGATGTGGTACGGTTCCTTTCTGCTTAGCGCGGTCCAAACGTCATTTCAAGATTTTGTGTCGCGGGTAGGGAGGTTTTTTGGGATTTTGTTGATAAAATTTGCTGCAAAGCCAAAAAGTTCCAACAATATCAATTCGAGTTAATGTTTTGGAGCTATACTTTCGCCACCTTGTTCAGTAGCGTGGCGTGCTCTGCGATACATCGATTGCTCCGTCATTTCAACCTATGGAAAAGGATCGATAAACAGGGTGTTCGCAACAAACACCTTAACAATCGATTCTTCACCATTGGGCCAAATGGAATAACAATCGATACCTCGCAATTCACGCCACGCCACTGACCTTGTTACATATAGAGTTCAGGACATTTCTCAGGAATTTTTTTCTAATTACGAACCTCTCCGCACAGTCTTTGAGTTGAGCTATTGCCTATCCTCCAAGTCAACTTCGGTTCCTAACGATTTTTACTCTGAAATCTTTTTCTTGGGACGGATTTCAGGACCGGCGTTTCGGGCCGAGCCAGCTGCTGATGAGCTGGTCGCGGAACAAGACCCACCTCACCGGCGGCGTGAAAGTGGCCAACATGGAGCAGCCGCAGTCCTCGCCGAAAACGGTCTCGGGCGCCATCTGCCGGCAGCTCTCGGACAAGCTCGTCTCGGGGACTGAGGTGAGCTGGAACGCCACTACGGACGGCCCAGTGGGCAGCGTCGTCCTCAAGTACCAACTCCCCTTCGACGCCTCCCTCCGGGCCAAAGTCGACAGCTTCGCCCGCGTCGGCCTCTGCTACTCACAGGTCCTCGCCCAGGGCGTCACCCTCCACGCCTCGGTCCTACTCGAGGGTGGCAACATCAGAACCGGTGACCACAAATTTGGGCTCAGCCTCGAGGTTAACTCTGAGCCGTAGGTATGCTCAAGGAAGAACGCCATATAAACACTCTAATGTTGTTTATCCGGATAAAATATAATTATTTTTTTGAAACGCACACTGAAAAAAACGGACACACGTTTTCAAGTATGGTTATTTTGACTCCTGGGACCTTAAAACGTCTAGAAATGATGAAATTTCAATTTTTTCCCCCTTGGAGGATGACAATACTTCCTCTACCCTAAGGTAGCGAGAAAGTAAATGTATCACAATCTCAACATACGAGGATTTTTTTATTCATAATTTTTACGGAAAAGTGCACTTTTGACAAGTTTGAGTAAGTTACGGGGTGGGGTAATAAGGGCGGGATTTTCACTTTTTTGCACGTTTTCTTTTTCAAAGTCCTACGTCCCCCCGGGTTGGATTTGTTACGTAACGCTGGGCTTGACTCTCCCCCCTAAGTGCGTACATAATACTACTTGAACGGCTCCTTAAAGGTCCCACCGTAAAATTGTAATTCGGGAAAGGAAATTTGGCATCGTCGAGAAGTAGGTACGTCCTTTCGTTCGGAAGAAGGACGATGCCAAACACGGGCGAGAGCATAATGCACCGAGCGAAAATTCAAGTTATTACGGAGCCCGTCAATATTTTTATGCGCCCATTTTTCCTCGCCGCGTGCGGTCTGATTTAGATAAAAGGAGCCGTTCGGGGGGAAATTCAATTTTTCCGCGAGGAGATAAGATACCTTTATGCGAACCCATAATATACTCCGCGGTGCGTTTACAACTCCCAATAGCGCGTTAGAATCTTTGCACCGAGGGGCGGCGGGGCGGGCGAGGGGGGGGGAGGGGGGGGCGAGGGGCCTCGGGCCCGGGCACACGAGACCGGTTCCGACATTAGTTATTCAAATGGGGTGCAACGAGGAGAAAAAGAGGCTGGAGCCATTATCATAAATTTTCAATTCCAGTTAAGCGATTGTCGGGACGTCATAAATTATGAAACCGCTCAGGAACACTGAGAGCCGAGGCCGGGGCCGCGCGTCCCGAATTCGGAAAAAAATTTGACTGCCGCGCGCCTCTCCCGCCGGTCCTGGTCCGGCTTGAGGTGTTCCCTCGCCAGGTTGCCGGATGAGCGCTCAAAAAATAGGACAAGAGTTGGTTCCCGTCGGAGACAATGGATCAGTTGCCCTGGTCGTAGAATTTTACTCTGATGGTTACAGCTTACAGCAGGCTCCTTGTTGAAATTGATAGACAAGCTACAGACAAAAAAGACAAAGGGGTCGTGAAGGGATCCTTTTGGTGTAAGCCGTTGCTTGTAATGGGAAAAAAAGGTAGTAGGTAATAGACTAATTGGACGTATTTCTACGAAACAGAACTATGTGCATTGTGACGTGAGCCCTGTTATGCATGTATTCTTATGGGCCTCGGGGCTCATGGCTTAATGCACATAGTTCCGTTTGATAGAAATACGTCCAATTCTGCCGTGCTAAGGAAAAACGCCGTATGAACATTCGAGAGTGGTCAAAATTCCTCCGGTAAAATGAGTATTGTTGAGGAAAATTATGATAATATTTTCTTGAAATTTTCAGGAAATATAGGTAAATTTTCAAGAAAAAAAAATTACCTGAAAACTTGAAAGAGAAACATTCATAGATGCAGTAGGAGATTCGAGTTTTATCAAAGGAAATCGAGTTTTATCCTTAGCACGGCAGAATTAATGGCAACCGACGAGAGACTCTATAGCTAGTCCATCATTTTCTCCCCTAGTCTATAGGAACCAACCATTCCAATCGGATAGCTCCATACTTTCTACGTCTTCTTTGTCTATTGCTTTGTCCATCAATTTCAACTATCAGCCCGCAGATTAGCAAAACATAAGAAGACCTCTTTAACCCATTGTTTCTACGTCGGGGATATCACCCTTGGAAAACCACGGTACATGATGACATCTACCTGTAGTCTGTGCATACCATGGTTTTTTCACCTTGGTTTCATAGATAAATGATACATTGTGCACTGGTTGCTTGACTTAAAATACGGATGAAACCTAGAGGAAAGAAACTGTGGTATGCATAACTGCGGTGGATGACGTTAAATTCGGTGTTTACGAAAGGACGATGTATCCGTTATTATTGAACGCGGAGGCTTGGTGTTTGGACGGATCTCATTATTTTTGCTGATTTAAAGTCTGCAATAATGATAACACGATTCTGTGACTATCGTAACTAGCCCATGCATATTAAACACCCTGCGCTAATATCTTTCCTGTAGCGTAAAATATCCTATCGGAAGTCAACGCGTTGCATCACCTAGTGACGTCTGATGACAAAAGAGTTGAACATTCGGTTTAGCAATCCTAATTTAACTAGCAAAAACTCGTCTAGCGATTAAATAATGGCTAACTTTGACATTCATCAGTCATTTTTAGACAATTTTTACTTGAATTTGCGCTCAACTACTTGTTCATTATCCATCATTGGGCGAAAAATAGCGTTGACTTGCGAATTTGACATTGCCTCACTCAACCACATTGCTTTTTTTGTTAGTGCAGAGTCTATGAATTCATTGTCGCTGATTACCATCATACAAGAGAATCGAGGTGACCCTAAAGAAATTTTGAGTGTATCAATCGATCAATTGATAATATGTAGATTTTGAGATCTCATTAAGGCCTTAACGGAAAACAACGCCAACACCGCTTTGAAACTTTCTGTAAATTGTCTGTTATCGTGAAGATCACTTTCACAAGATTTCAAGTGAAAATGTTGTTCAAATTTTGGTTAAAAAATAAAACATGAGAAAAAATTAGGCAATGTCTAATGTCGTTAGGCTTAGGTATTCTGGTAAATTCCGTACGAATAATTTTGTTCTCTTGTGAAGCCTGCGGAGAAAAAATAAATTGATAATTTTTTTAGATATGGCTGATTTTACATCTAATTATTTCGTATGGTTGTCATAAGAGGTCATTATGTCCTTTCATGTACCACTAAAATTAACTTGCATTCTTACGAGCATTATTTCGAGGGTTTTTTACTTATGTGTGCGTGAATTCATTGAAATACATTGTCAAGATTATAGCAATCGACTAAAATATATTTAAAAAAATGTTACCCTCTCCAAAAGGAGTTTCTTTGGCAGTAATACATACTTTCAAGATAATCATGTGCTTAAAAACTTCAACTAGCGTATTTTTCTTTAACAAATGGTGAAGGAACTATTCAGTTTAACCTTAAAACAATTAAAAGAAAAAATAAGGCGGTCTAAAAGCCAAAGGTTTGATAAGAAAGGAACTCCAAATGCCCAACAGCCATTACGCGGTTGAGTACGCTTGCGCATGATGAGAGCATTATTAGAGATACAACTAAACTAGCACCTACGCCATGCCAGGTGGTATCGTCGGAATTGAAGGCGCTTGTTAGGAGCTGTGTGAGAGCAGAGTATTTTTCCATTGTGATTTCTCACTGAATTGAATGATAACGTTGAAAAAACACTTGTGTGCCTCATTGGCCTCATTACAACTAATGCATTCGAGGAAGATTTACAGAGATTAGAGATGATTAAGAAACTATGGAGAGAGAAATTGGATTGAAAATATGATTTTTGTAAAACCAAAAACAGAACGAATTAAAGTTTAACTATTTCTTTGATATTTGCTAATTCTTATTTGGACATATTTGCATTCTGGTAAAAATAACTATGTGTATACTCGAGTTAGTGTGGAACAAGGTTCATATATCATAAAGACGCCCATTCAAACTGATAATACCTGAAATATAAGAGCATTTTAATGGCTTCAGTTGAGAATTGCGCACCAACGTTAGGACATTTCGAATTATCCAATTATATAATATTTTTTCAAAAGAAAACAAACCAAATCCTTCCTTCACATTTTCTTCGAACATTTCGAAAAAGTGATGAAAATTTACAATAAATTTCAGGATAAATGTTTTGTTCGTTCGTTTTTGAATAGGAGAATCATTGGTGTCATAGAAACATGCGACACTGTGCATTTTTCAATTGGAGAGTAGGCACTTTTTGACTTTAGCCATCGATTCATCGAGCTTTATTATCGATTTATCACTCTATAGTTTTTGTAGCTTTTGATTGCATTCGCTTTTTTTCGGAATGTTGTTAGGCCGTATACTGAATACATCAGCAGTGTTGCCACTCCACGTGAGTGCTCCGATTGTCGAGATGGTAATCGAACATATTTATGCTGAAAGGAACTACGTAAGTTCGAATTCTTTGAATAAAATTGAACAACGAAGCAGATAGTTTTTATGTACATAGTTTATTTTAGCATAGAAACGTTCAATTTTCATCCCACAACATTAAAAACTGTGAGAACTGGAACAAGAAAATCATAGAGAACCGGAGATTTTAACGGCAACACAAACTTATACGTTTCTTTTACGAAAAAAATATATCTTTTCATTACGATCTCAAAGGTTTACTCGAGTTGACCTTACAGTTGTGTACACCAAAAAATATGTAATAAACTGACCTCATTTTGCTGTATACATTACCTAATACATAGAATTATCGATAATGGGATTGTGATTAAAAGATCGTGATGATATCTGTTAGTTAAGGTTTCATCCTCCTAAATAGCATGAAATTCTAATTCCCTAGTAAAAGTGAATCGGTTTGACGTCAGGCTATGTTTCATCAACTACCCTGAGTCAGACTGATTCAAGCTGATGTCAGACTGATGTCAGTCTGACATCAGTCAGACTCAGAGTAGTTTATGAAACATAGCCTGGCGTCAGGCTGAATCACTTTTACTATAAGGAAAAAACACCCCTCAAATATTTAAAATACAGTGATGTGTCAATTTTTAAACTTAGTTCATGGGTGAGTTGAGACACAGTTAAAACGGAAATTGAGATTTAATTTATAAGATATTGAATTTATAAATCCACGTACACTTTCCACCCTCGAAAATTAGCCCATTGGCGTCATGCAAGTTCCTTGTAAGTCACTCACTGCAAACGTATGACTCGTTGCCTGCGAATTCTGATTGGAGAGAGTCACTGCCCATTTGATGCGATGGGCGCAGTCTCTCCCACGGCAGTTCGAGGCAAAATTTGGCAACGCAGCGGTTAAAGATAAAGTTCGGTACCTACCCATAAATTAACGGGAGAGGTTGAGTTGTGAGTTGGCGACCAATTCCAAATGTTAGGTCGTCGGTCGCCCCGCGGTCGGTGGGGGGTGCTCGGTCGGGGAGGGGGCGACATTATTCAATTGTCATTGCGGCCTCGTTTTGCATTTATATGCTAAGTGGCTCGTATTAAGAGCCCGGGGTTTCACCGCATCCTAAATGTTTCTTCCGCGCCTTCACTTGGCCGCGATACCGCCCGCACACGCCCCCCTCCGCCCCCCTCCCCCGAAACAAATCTTGATCCCGTAATCTTCGGCTCCAGCTCCTCATTCGCGTGCTGAGAGTGAGCACATGGTCGTCAGATTTTGGGGAGCCTGGATCGACCTTTTGAATTGCCTTTTGAGGCAAAAACCGGAGACCTGCCCAACTACTTTGCTGATTAGGGAAACTTCAGCGCTTAGAGAAAAAAAAGGTGATGGCAGTTTCCGATTTGTGTATATCGTGACGCAGGTGGGTACAATACGGTGTCAAGATTCCAGCAAAAATCGAAATCCAAAACATGGAAAACCGACCGCCACGTCCGTTGTTTCAGCGCGATTTATCAAAATCTATACTTTAATAGCGTGTCGTACGACTTCGCTCCGTTAACCTCACCATTTTCGAGAGTATTGATGAGAAAATTTGTGTACCCACTTCCGTCACCGACCTCTTTTCGAAATGCTCGAGATGCAACACTTTATTTTTCCTCCCTTGGAAAACTCCCCAGAACTATCACTCTGGCTGATTAGGGTGACCTAGTGATCAGCGTTTCTGACTCTAGGTCAAAATATGTCTCAAGTTCAAATTCTGGTAGCGGTAACGAATGTTCACCGAACTGACGAGTGGATCAGTGGAAATGGATTCCACTCTGTTTTAATCCATGAAAGCTAGCATTGCACAGGGCGTAGATTTGTCTATCTTTTGATGTCTACAGACAATTCATAAGTGATACAGTTGGCTGTGAACTCCTGACGGAATGTAAACCATTACATCAGTAAAAAGAGAGCACAAATATATAACTTTGCTTATTCATCGTCCTTTCATAAGCACCACAGCAAAAATATTATCATTGAGGATGGAATTTTGTATATAGCATGGCAGTTTAATTCTTCTTATACTAGAGTCCGTTCTTCTTAGTAGAGTCCGATAATACCCAGAGTTGTATAATATTGAGCTCATGTCTCTGGATGTCACAAACGGGCAAGAAGATTAGTTGGTAAGGTTTTTTGACATTCAGATCCTTAGTCCATTCCAGCTCACTACTTTTTCATCAGGTAAAATTTGGTATATTTCCCCCCCCCCCATGTGACATGTATGAAACATACAAACAGGAAGCAATCAGAAATGGATTCTACACTGCGCCAATATGGGTATAGAAGGACTCTAGTCTTAAGCGGTTTCCGAGGCGTTTTAATGAGAATTTTATGGCACAAGCTGGCAACTTGCGATGAAATCGGAAGTACACTCGACGGCATGGCTCTGAGTCGAAGCAAAAACTTGGCTGAGTTGCAACTCTGGTCTGGAAGCTTTAGTGTCGGGTGTTGCTCTCCGAAAACTGTAATTCTAGCGAGAAAATCTCGAAGATAGCTCCTTGCAAATCCACTTCATCCACGCCGGCTACACTCAGTTGCACAGCGGAAGAAAAGAGAATAACAAATCTCTTTGATGAATAGCGAAAAGGAAAAATAAGAAAAAACCAAGCTGACTCTTCAACGCCAACGAGTGTTCATGAAATGAATCTGAATCAAACTAAGGAGGCTCGGATCAAATTTTTAAAGCGAGAGAAAACGTGACTAAGATTATCGTTAAAACGCACCAATAAAGAAGCCTCCAAGATTAATAAAGAAATAAATGTATTAAAGTTTTAAAATGAAAGCAGCAATGCCAAATTAAGCTAGATAATGCAATACCGCTGTATATTGCAATGTCGCTGAGATTGTTTAACCGCTATGTTCACAATAAAGTGACCGGAAGAAGATAACGCAGAGAGAAGCACGTCGCTAGTAGATCCACATCGCATCATGCCCTTTCATCGCCAGTGGAACTACGAAAACATGGATCTCGATCGAATCAAACACTCAGGAAACTCCGTACGCAAACTTGGTTAAAACTTAAAAAGTTACAACTGTCATGTGCACATCAAATCCTTAAAAGGAGAACGCGTTTCGTCCGTGCGGATGGACGTTATAAGTGACTACTTGACTCAAAGACTTCGAGTTGCTGATGACGGCGTCGAAATACAACGCGAGTTCGAATAATCGCGCCAAACACGGTGCGGTCGGCGTTAAAGTCACTTCAGCGCCTGCAAGACTGCAGGAATACTTCACGCATTGCGCCAAATGGTGCAATCGGTGTCGAACGCACATTAGCGCCTACAAGACTGCATGGATACTTCTCGCATTGCGCCAAACGCAATGCGAGAGTTATTTGCTAGACCGGTGTTTAAAAGTAAGACATGACAAATGGTGCATGGCGTTGCAATCAGAGATAAATATGCTTCTTTCGCGCGCACCGTCGGCTTTTGAATCCATTCATCTCTGAAACATCTTGGACATGGTTGTTCTACGATTTTTTTCGTTAAGTATTTCTCAGTGGTTGGCGGCCGCGTAGCAGCCACAGGCTCTTGGTCTTAAATATTTAACCTAAAGTGTTAGCGCTAAGTTTGTCTTACCATATGCTTCAATTAATATCGATAATTATTCTGTGCAGTAGAGTCTCGATTATCCGCCATGCCAAAGGACCGGCGCACAATGGATCAAGTCAACGGGAGAGGTCGAACAAAATTTGGAAACTTTAAAAGCTCTTAACTCCGTTCATTCAAAACTTCGCGGTTTTAAATTGGTTCCATTGGTTTCCTCGTGAAAATTTGATCGTATAATTGCCCTTAAAAGTAAAAATGTGATAGATAAAACATCAAAATTGCAGTTTTAGTTAAAAATTTCGTGGTCAATTTCTCTAATTAACTTAAACCACTGTGCGGCGGTATCACAAGTGATCAAAAATCGTGGATAAACAGCATATAGGCAAAATGCGGCTGATAGTTTTTCGCTACTTGACCGGGACTGCTATTTTGATTTCCAAACCAATCAGTAGTTCGACCTCAAACTGTTTTGCGATCGGTCACTCGAGGTTTAGAAAAAAAGTGAAAAATCGCGGTATGAACCGAAATTGTTGATAATCGAGACTCTACGGTGCTTAAATGGCCGAATCAAACGGAACAAGGTGCATTATGACGTGAGCCCTGTTACGCACATATTCTTATGGGTCTCAGGGGTCATGTCTTAATGCACATAGTTCCGTTTGACAGAAATACCTCCAAATAGAGGAAAAGCACTGTCATCAACTTAGGAGAATCGCCACGAGCAGAAACAAGGCAGCAAATTTGTATTTCCTGGCATAGGCGCACATTGGAACGAGTCAATGGGAGAAGTCGGATAAAATTTTGAAACTTTAAACGCACATAACTCCGTTCACACTAAAGTTTATACAAAAATGTACTGAAATAAATATCTGAATTTGCAATTTTAGTAAAAAATGCCATGTCCGACCTCCCTGATTGACTCGATCCAATGTGCGGCGCAGAAAAAATCCTCCTTAGAGCACGGTCACTCCACCGAAAAGAAAACTCGCCGCGCCGAGTGGAAGACAGAAGAGAGTCATCAAAGATAACGTTGGACCGGGGGGGGGGGGGGGGGGCAAGAAAGACTCGGAGAGATTAAACGGGAAAAAACTTGGAACTTCAACTCGCATTTCGAAGGGACGGGGGAGCGCACGTTAACACCATTAAATTTTTTTCCCGCATAATTACATCATTGCGCGAGTAAGTTTTACGAGTCGAAAGTTTCTCCTTTCCCTGGGAGGCCCCCTCGGCCGATCCACTTTTGAATAACTTTTCTTTCGCCGTTGCGTTGAAAGTTCCGAGCCAAAGGCGGGAAGCCGCGCTCCCACACGCGGTTCGCGACGGAGAGCTGACTACGCCAAGTGAGAGCAAGATTTAAGGTTGATGCACGGTGGAAAAACAGCGAACATAGAGGCATCAAACATTTTTGCTAAAGTAAAGTAGTCAAGAGTTAACTTCCCGAGACACGCCGGAAGATATACCTTGTGGTAATTTCGGCGTGTCTCGGGAAGTTAACTCTTGACTACTTTACTCTTATACTCATTTAATTAACTATTTGTGCTTATGAATAACTATGTATGTATAATCATTTACTTTACTACACTAAATACTAGACTATAATTTTATATATTACTTACCTACTATACTTTTACATATTAACACTAAGTACTTTGGCTTATCATTCATCTTTGTAAAATCTCTTGTTATCTATGGAATAAATAATTTCTCTTGACAAAAAAAAAAAAAATTGCTAAACTACTAGTCCGCTTTGAACTTTTGGCGGATAACGGATTCATTACGTCTAGGGGCGTATCTCGGCTCTTCCTTCACATACTTTTAGTTGATACCTATTTTGATGTGAGTAAATATCGAGTTATCGAAAACAAATTGCACAACAAGTCTAGCCAAAAAATATTTTTTTCATATATTTTAAGGTAAATAGTTAAAACATTCATCCAGATATCGCGTCCATTTCATTGTAATATCGTTTTCTTCTTAAATCGTTGGCACAAAACGGATCCACTCCGCTAAGAAGCACATTATCGGCGTTCACTCCCAAAAGATCTATTAGGAAAAACCTAATATAAAGCCATGGGGATGCAAACACAAAATTATTATCGCCGAAAACTAATCTTTGAGTGTGTTTGTAATTAATTTCTTAACAGATAACCCGTGTTCTTCTGGGTCGAGTTTGTTTATATTGACCCAACTTTGGAGCTCCATGATAGCCTAAAGCTGATGAACCAATCCGAAAGCGGCACAGAGATGGCAATACTCTACCATTTATAGGTACTCTATCCGTTACCACAGACGTTGGTGACGAGAATCGCCACAAGAGCAGCAGCAGGCAGGTTTAAAATGATTGCGTCCGGTCAAATTCGCGAGGGGGTCAACTTCTCGTCGCGCGCTGCTTGTGTAACCGCGGCTGAAGAATGACTTGTGTAGCCGGGGACAAAAGCAAAGAGCCCGTGTAACAAGCTACCGACCCGGAGAGTCGGAGTTGATTTACATAATGAGGGCGTCAGAAAAATAGGATCGTAATCGAATGGCGCGGGGTCGCGGGCGCGGGGGAGGGGGGCAGGTGAGTCCCCGAGGACTTTAAAAGTTCGATTTTTATCTTGAACCATCCCTTTTAACCCTGAAAGCGCGGTCGTGAAGCTGCGTTTCAGTGGCGTGGCATGAATAATCGATTATCGATATCTCGCCATTTGAAGCTACGGTAAAGAATCGATTACTAAGGTGTTCGCTGCGAACACCCTGATAATCGATCTTTTTTCATAGGTTTAAATGGCATAACAATCGATATATCGCAATTCACGCCAAGCCACTGCTGCGTTTATATTGTCTGTCTTCTTTTTCCTCTTGGCTCTTCTCCTGTCTACTTAATCCCGGAACTTAAATGTGTATCAAGGTTGGAGGGAAAGACTCAGGTGGATTGCACCTCACTTTCTCTCCTTTTTTCCCTTCGGGGACTGAGAGGAGGGAACGAGTCAGGTACCCATTGTTTTCAGCTACGTCTTTTTATTGTTCCTTCGGGTGGCACTAGACAAACTCTCTTCGTAGAGCTCCGCGGTGGTTTCGCTCTACATTTGGATTGGATTTTGCAAAAAGGAGCTACCAAAATGGAACTGCACTATCGAACACTCGTAGTTCGATTGATTCCAATGGATCCAAATCGATTCCAAAAAATAAGCATGGAAATTCACATTTTTTATTGCTCCAATTGAAAGTGTTTAAAGAGCTGATTTCATGGTATTTTTTATAATTTCTTTCTGATATGGGGAATAGTATAAAAATAGATTTAAAAGTGAGAAAATGCACCGCCTGGTGACGTCATCTGGCGGCATTTTCCATTTAAACACACTTATTTTAGCAGATTAGATCATTTTGTCATATCTTATTCTCCAGTAGTTGTTCAATTCATGAACCAAGGGCATCCTCGTGTACAGTTCACTCAGTAGTTTCCACCTAAACACGAAATTCGTCAAATTTCAGACACCTGCAAATTCTCTATTCTAAAATACAGAACGTATGTTTATAATAATCCCTTATTTCAACTATTCAAGCTTCATTATGTCCGTGTTGCCTATAAAAATTATGAAGGTGCAACAGGGCGTATGATGCGCCGTGAGGGATAGTTTTCTCAGTACTACATTCGTCAATAAGTAATGCACGAGTTACACTAGCTGCTCCAAGGACGACAAGCATTAGATGTTGTGAATTACTTACAAAAGATTGGTCATAAATTTTTGATAAAGATGAGCTACTGTAAAATGAAGAAAGGATTGGCTTGCCTGTAACAGAGAAAAAGGAGAATATTATTGCAAACATGTCCAGAGGAAAGCTATTTAAAAACTGTGATTTCAATATAGGTGACGTTTTCAAAAAACGAAATTCGAGGTGAATTATTTTATCAAAGGAGTACTAGGCAAAGTGCGATTTTTAGCAATTTAACACACATAACCTGATCAAAATTTTACCCACAGTAATTGACCTCCTGCTAGGATATTTAACGTTTTCCGATGCGTAAATTCAAACTTCCCGCCTATGAAACAACAAGAGTTCATGCGAGTCACATTCCCCACCAATCATTATTGTGACTGTCTCTGCGGTACGGAAAGATGGTAACTCCAATTTAGGTTTTTCTTCTCAGCTGTTGCACATTGTCAACAATTTGAACAGCAAGGTGGAAAGGAAACATGGAACATTGCTTATTGAGGAAGCCTGCCTTTTGCACCGGCAGAATCGCACGATTTGAATCAAGTAGATCATAGTTTTTCTTATGAGCGGGAAATTCAAATTTTCTGAAGGTAACCTATTTTAGAAGCTAAAATCAGAAATTTTTGTTGTTTAAAAATAATCGTGTTTTAAGTGGAGTTTTGGCTGGGGAACATGGATTAGAATGCTTAAATTCGCACCTTGTCTAATGGTTCATTGATGCAAAAAAGCTCCTATTTGAACTACATTTTGCAATACGAAAACATTATTCCCTCTACTTCCGGTCAAAGTATCACGAGAGCCATGCGACGTTTCATTTCCGCCGCCATCTTATTTTTTTATAGAGGAATTGTTGGTTGAGTTGAAAATTCCACTGAATTTTATCGGCAGGACAAAGAAAATTCAGTGAAATTTTCGGACAGCTTCGTTGAACAATATCTGTGTAAAAAAATAAAATGACGGCGGAAATTTTGAAACGTCGCAAGGCGCTGATGATACTTAGGCTGAAAGGTGACAATTTCTCGTTAATTTTAGGAGAAACATATACACCACCTAGGTATCAAAAGCGCCATGCGACGTTTCAAAATTTCCGCCGCCATTTTATATTGTTTTACAAAGGAAACGTTGGTTGCATCTGTTTGAAAATTCTACCGAATTTTATCGGCAGCACGAAGAAAATTGAGTGAAATTTTCGGACAGCTTCGTTGAACAATTTCTTTGTAAAAAGATAAAAAATTGCGGCGGAAATTTTCAACGTCGCCTGGCGCTCGTGATACTTAGGCAGGACTCGAAGGTGACGATATGTGGGGTATTGTAACATGAAGCATCATCTAAAGCCCCTCAACCCACCCTGGAGTTCATCCTCCGAGAGTATCTCTCGTGCAGCTGGCAACAGGGCCCGGCGTTAAAACGCTGTGAAATTAGCTACTCGCCACTATCGCGTCATAAAATTATGAGTCCGGTCTCTTGCTGCACTCATAATAGCAGGAGCCAGCCCGAGTATCTAGACCAGCGCCGCGGGTGGAGGGGTTGTTAATTGGAGGGGGCTGGGTGCCATTAGGACCTATCATTCAGACGCTTATTAGGACGCGGGGGGCGGCAGGGGTCGGGTTTCCTGGGGGAGGGGGAGGGTCGCCGCCGCGCCGCCCGCCAATTCAATTAACAAGCTCGAAAAGTTGATAACAAGCTGAAAGCTCCGATCGCGCTATGCTCGTCTTTTAATTGTTTTACTTATCGAAGCATCTTCAGTTCACTATGAGGGCCCGGGCGGGGGTGGTTTCGGGGTGTTTTCGAGTCGGCGAGGGTGTTTTCCGCGATGGAGGGAAATTGAGGGAGCTCCTCTTGAGCAGGCGAGAGGAAAAACCTCGCTTTCTCAATAACTCTGCACACAGTGCATCGAGCCTCCCCTCAAAGTGGCCCTTCCCCAAAGTATCTCGCCGGATCTATTGAAATGTGGCTCCGACGAAACCTCGTCATACGGAACGAGCCACAAGCCCCTGGTAAAATTTTTAGCTCCAGTTCAAAATTGGTCCAGTCGAAACACGGTTGCAAAGTTTATACATCCAGGGAGGGAAAAAATAAATTTTGATAGCATAAGTAGTAGGTTTCTCTGGGAAAATACTGAGGATATTCTTCCGAGTACTTACTGAAAAGTGGAACGAGACGAAATCATGCTGAAGCACAGTGTAAGTCCCCAAAAATAATTTAGACGGAGCGGCATTGACACCGAGGGGATGTCATGGTTACACATTTTGCCTTTAATTTTCGAAGTAGGTCAGACAAGAATCTTCGGACTGCGTAAGTTTGAGGAGGTGTCTTCGGTTGTCCTCAAATCTTTTCTTGCAGTAAATTATATGGACGCATTTATGCTAAAAAGAACTATGTGCAAGAAACAATGTAGAAGTGGATATAGTTCCTTTTGAGAAAATGGAAAAGCGGGATTTGACATTAAATCAAAAGGAACTGTGCGCTACCTCGTGAGCCGTGGGTATGTGACAAGAGCGTTGTGGACAGGGCTCATGAGTTAAAGCCGAGCGAGGACGACAACCGAGACGGCTTCGTTGCCGCTGACGTCACTGGTTCTTTAAAATCCCCATTCATTCTTATGGCTCTCGACTAACGAGCACACTCCATCTTCCCACTTGCACATAGTTCTATTTCGCATAAATACGTCCATGTGTTAGTATATAAGGGAGAGGGTGTGTGTGTGTGTGTGTCCCTCCGAGTCTGTATAATTTCTAATATAAATATACAGAAAATAGAAATAATAATTCAATTCCGAGTTTGATCAAGGAATTGTTGTTTACAGCTAGATGGAAAAAAACGCCATTATCGGCATGGTTTTTTTCTCGAATATTGTGAACTTTTAAGGAAAACATTTGCTGTTGTGTTCATGATATTACGATCTGGCGATGAGCGTGACACGTGTCTTGAACATGTTTTTGAAAAAGACAAAAACAGATCCTTGTTCCACTCGTTCAAGAAGTGTGTCCACAGAACAGTTGAGTCAATGCTCTTTAATATTCTGGAGGAATAAATGCACAGCGATGCGGGTCCCGCACAGCGAGGGTATCTGCTCGGGTCTGAATCGATCTTGTGTCGTCTTCTCAATGTTCCTTTCAGCTCTCGCACCCGGAGACATTGACACTGAGCCATCACAACTATCCAGTCTTGAACGGCACTCGGCTTAATTGCACTATATTAAGCAACGATCAACTACTATTCCTCGCTTATTTTAGGAACGACACATGTCGACGGTGTAAGTCAGCAATCGCATAACCCGGTTTGCGATGTCGCAGACTTCCTGTCATACTTTATTTTTTAAACGGAAAACTACTCATCGGCAATTCTTTAAAACTGCCACGATTTTTCTTTTCCGAGCAAAGAAAATTCTGCATAAACTATTGTGGTGGTGCTTTTAAAGCTACGTGAGCAACCAGGCGAAGATAAGAGATACTTAATCGAGCCTGATTTTTTAACTTTTCGCCCGATTTTGAGCGACACTTCATCGGTATCTTAGGAGCATTGCGAGTTCACGCCTCGCACCATCGCGCCTTCAATTTTGCAGACGCAATGCGGACATCCATGAAGCACGAATAGTTGTATCTCTGCGCCGTCATTAACGCATGTCATTTCCCTTACTTTATTTCCATTTTTTGTTCGTTTCAATTTGTCCTGTAATTGTGGAGGTGCTTTAAGAGCTACAAGAGCGACCAATCGAGGATAAGAGATACCCAATCGAGCCTGATTTTTTTTAACATTTATCCCGAATTTGAGTGACACTCCATTGGCAGCTTAGAGCGGAGCATTGCTAGTTCACGCCTCGCACCATCGCGCCTTCAATTTTGCAGACGCAATGCGGACATCCATGAAGCACAAATAGTTGTATCTCTGAGCTGTAATCAACGCGCGTTAAGGTCTCTCTAATTTTCGAAATTCGAGAAAAAGGTAGGGTCAGGTTTCCTAAAATTATGCGATAATGTGTCTAGATTAATGAACATTTTAGAAAAACTACGGAAGAAATCAGACTTTTTTCTATCACCTGAAAGGAGGCACCTCTAAAAATTGGTATTTTGGCGAGAATCGTGTCGCGTAAAGGAATTTTTCTTTTCACGATTGTGCCTAGGAATCCCAAGCCGGATCATAAATTGACCCGACGGATTATCTGTTTTAGGGGAGATATATGTAGTGGATAAGAAGAGAGAGGGCAAAAAAGTGTTAGTATAAAAAAAGTCGTGAGTATCTAAGAGTTAAATGATGATAAAAAATTTATAATGTTGCCAAATTTCCGGTTGATTTTGACAACAATTTGGATAATATGACCGAAACTTAACCTGAAAGAAATAATTTGAAAAATGAAGTAATATCATACTGCCCTGCTAATGAAAAACGCCTTATGAACATTCGAGAGTTCTCCAATTTTCCCGGATGAGACATGTATTTTTAAGGAGAGTCACGCATATTTTACTTTGACATTTCCAGATATTTCAGATCAAATCTCGAACAAAATTTTTTGAAGATTTTGAGGAAAAATATTCACAATTTTCCCAATTAATTAGTTTTATATTAAAGAAAACAACGTCTGAAGGTTCATACGGCGCCCTTCCTTAGCACGGCGGAATACGAGAAAATTGCAATACTGTCAATAAAAAGCGAACAACGAACACACTGAGAGGACAAAGACAGTCTGAAATCCGAAGTAACATGGCGCGCATGCAAAGAGGAATGCAGGTCTTCGACTTTTTCTCTCCGCTCGAGCCGGAAATTGGAGTAAAAGCCTTATTTCCGGCGACGCACTTCACCGCCGCGGCGACGGAAAGCCCAACAAGGACCGTTTTCTCCTGCTACTTCTGCTTCCGTTTCCGGGGGAGCAATCAGCGCCATCGAATCCAGCGGCGCGGCGTGCTTTGCGATATATCGATTGATCGGCCATTTAAACCCATGGAAAAGGATCGATAAACGGGGTCTTCGCAGCGAACACCTTAATGATCGATTCTTTACCATGGTTTTAATGACATAAAGATCGATATATCGCAATTCACGCCGAATCGCGACGCCAACGCCGGACGGCGAGGTGCTCCGCTGTTTTTTCCGTGGCAAATAAAAGGTACCGATGATTTGACGACCGTTAAGCCGCCAGATCTAAGGAAATGCTGGCATTTTCAAGATGCAGGTATAACGTCTTCACTTGCATCGACGTGTTTTCGCCAACTAGAAATGATAATTTCACTTCGCATAGTGTTTTGATATTAAAATTACGCTGTAGAAAGTAGCTGGTGGATTCCTTTTTTTCTGATCGGTCACGCCAGCGGGCTGATTATTGAAATTGATAGACAAAGCGGTACACAAAGAGGACATAGAGAACACGGAGCAGTCCTATTGGTTGAAACGGGTGGTTGTTATAGACTGGGGGTAAAAGGCTGGACTAACTACACGGTCCAGTTTCTCGTGAGTTGCCGTTAGTTGTCTATTACTATCTCCCTTGTCCATTGCAATTCCTCCTTCACCAATAGCATCGCTTTATTTTCAGTTTTCTTTTCTTGTCTATCGCTTTGTCTATCAATTCCAATAATCAGCCCGCAGAACTTGTGACGTTTATTTTGTAATTGTCAACGTGACAATTCGTCGCCCTCCTAGCCTCGGCTTGAGATTGAATCAATGTCGGTGGTTTACTCACTTGGAATAGTTGCTGTAGTTAATGTAGGATTTCACTTTTGTGCCGGATCAAGCTCTTTTTCCAGGATCAAAATGAGGCGATCGAAATGGAACATTGATGCAACAGTTGAGTGTTCTCCAACGAAACACAGACGAGGGGCATCAATTTTTTGATTGTTATACATCGTGAACAGAATTTGGCACATATGTCTTTTTGATACTCTGTTCGCGGTTTTTGTTGATTCGAAAAAGAGGTGCTTCTGAATTTAAGTAAGCATTCCTCAACAGTTGCATCGATGTCCTATTTTGATCGCGAAAACAGCTGCTTGAATGATTGAGAGCCCAAGGAGATATATCGCAGGTTGATTTTACCATAATGGGCTTCATGGAGATGTTGTAGATGAACTGGAACGGTTGAACTTGCGTCTTACTTGCTTTTGCATCGTTAATTAAATCAACTTCGCACGTATGCGGTGCAACGACACACGAAGTTTGGTTGTTTCCCAGTGAACTGAGCAGGCAACCTTGGTTCGAAAATTCAATTTCCGAAGAATGATGTCTTTGGAGTTTGAATAATTGTGAGCTCGCCATATTGTGCATTATCGTATGTCACCTGCTTCAGTGATACAGAATTTCCTTCAAAATTCACACCTTATGACTCAAATCTCGCGGAAACCTCGCGATGCACATGAATTTTACGTCATCTCATAAAACAGATGTACAAAAAAAAAAAAAAAAAAAAAAAAAAAAAAAAAGAGAAAATTGGTTATTAAAAACCATACACAAAATTCAATTAGGTGTAATACTAATTCTGCGTGGATGGAATAAGCACGGAGAAAAAAGTATAGTGCTCATGCCTAAGGAAGGAGGTCAGATGGCTTAACCTAAATTTTGGGTAGGTACCAGCCCTATCCCGCGTGAGCAGGATTGGTGCCTACCCAAAATCGACGCAAAGCTGTTTCGTCCTTTTCAAGCGAAAGAAACGAGATTCCATTATGAAGTTGCAAAATTAACTTATACAACCAAATTTTTGTACGGAAATATGCACAATTTTTACCTAAAATGTTGCCGATTTTTTTGTTTTATTAGAAGTAAAGTCGATGATATTCTAATTAGGAACATCCAATAGTTTCCAAGTAAACAGAAATTGTGAGAGCAAATACAACGTTGAAATGTAATTCTGTAATTTCGCCCCGGAAAGAACCATAGAAGAGCACACACACACACATAGTGAACTACACAGTGAAGAATTTCTGAGTTTGGTGTTATATACTCGTTGTTACTCCGTGTTACTTTTTTGTGTCAGATCAACCCAAAGGACTTTGAATCGACCCAAACAGTAGGTTACTCTGAGACAGCGGATCATGAAGCAAGTACCCTGCCGAACTTTTGTGTTCTTGTTTTCCTGCCCATTCTCATAATGGTCCTTAAGCAGGAGCATTGATTTCTTTTTTACTTCTTGCGTAAAGCTCATTCCCTCTTTGCATCAATTCTGTCTCCTCTTTTTCGGTCGGAAAACTCCACTAGGTAGCTAAACACTTGACCCAATTTTTTTTCGCCCGACACCTTATTTGGCCAACTAATAGAATCCAAGTCATTTGGCTGTGTTGCTCACGTCGCCCTTTAAGCCCCGCTACAAGTAAGACAAACGGAACCAACACAACGTGGAAATAGAGTAAGAGAAAGGACTCGCTTTGATAACGGCACGGAGACACAACTATTTGTGCTTGATGGATATCCGTGTTGTATCTGCAAAATTGAAGGCGCGATGCGTGAACTCGCAATGTTCCGCATTATGCCGTCAATGAGGTATAGCTTGGATTCGAGAGAAAAAGTAAAAGAAAGGTCCGATAACATCTCTCCTATGTCCGGCTATTTTGCTGACGTAGTTTTTGAAGCACTACTACAAAGGTGGAACCAACACAACATAGGAACAAAGGGGGACAAGGGAACGGTCGCGCGTTGATGACGGCGCAGGACAACAACTATTCGTACTTGATGGATGTCTGTGATGCATCTGCAAAATTGAAGGCGCTATGGCACGATGCGTGAGCTCGCGATGCTCCGCTCTACAGTGGCGTTGAGTGCTTTGCGATATATCGATTGATCTACCATTTAAACCTATGGAAAAGGATCGATAAGCAGGGTGTTCGCAGCTAACATCTTAATAATCGATTCTATACCATAGCTTTAAATAGGGAAATATCGATAATCGATCATTCATGCCTCGCCACTGCCGTTTTATGCTGCAGAGGTTATAGGACATTTCGTCATCGATTTTTTGTCCGAGCACCTGTTTTTTTCAGTAGTTTACGTCCACGTGTTTATTCGGAAGGGGAGTTTTGGTCCACTTACCACTTGAGACCCAAAGTTAATTGGTCCACATGTAAATACAAACGACAATTGCTTACAACGTTTTTGGATGAGAATGTTTAATGTCTTGGAAGAATGAGGGTTTGCTTGTTTTTTTTTGTTTGTTTGCTCCAACAGAAAAAAATATATAATTGAGATTTTTTGTAAAAATGAGGGAGCGTCAATTCCATGAGAGAATATTCACTAATACTCTTTAAGCCTCTTTGGTGCAACAGGATTTAATTATCTTTCAAGATAATACCATATTTTTATACCTGAACTGGAAAACCTTTTGATTTGCCTCAACTAAAGGATCTCATATTTTTCCTCTGCACGATAACTTCGCTTCGACACTGGTTTGCCGCAGCGCTTCGAGCTACTATTTCGCCACGGAGGTGTTGCACAGTATTATATGAGATGAGAGGGCCCCCCAACGTATCATGATTGATGGCATCTTTCTAAAGCACGAAGTTCCCTCGCAAATTAAATCGAGTGACGACAACAAAAAGAGAGTGGTAGTCGAAAAACTTACTGTCCTAGTATCTGTGTCTAGTAAAGTTTAGTGTGATTTTTAACTTCATTAGAAGATCAAGTGATCTAATTTAGGGAGAAATATCCTCAAATTTACCGCCGAGAAGATTTCCTTATGAGTTAATAAAGAAAATAATGTTTTCCTAAAGAAGAAAAGATGCTTTTATAAAAAGGAAAGTCACATACATCAAGCAGAAACCCGCTTTTGTTCACCTATTTTATTTCTTGATTCAAAATAAAATCTTCTTGACGGCATACTCAAAAATGTTTCTATATCTCTCTTATCTCGACTTATTTTGCCAGGAAAGTTCCGTACTCTTAAAGGATGCCTGTCATTCTTATTGTTGGTATGTTGGAGTGCCTTCAATTTCGTATAATACTGTACAACACCTCTATTGCGAAATAGTGAAGGGCTGCGGCGCGGCTAGCCAGCCAGCACGGAACACACATTTGAGTGAAAGTTCCTCGTTAAAAAATACCCCCTAATACCATGTACGTTAGTGCGCCTTCAATTACATTTGATACCGTGCAATACCGTGGTGGAATAGTTGCATTTTCGCCTACAAACCCAAGGGATACCTCAAGCATTGCGCAATGCGAGAAGTATCTGCTTAGGTTTGTAGGCGCCAGTACGCGTTTCGTGCGGGCAGCACGTCGCATCACTCCGCTTTATGCTAGGCCCTATCATTTAAACTTGCGGATTCAGCGTTTTTCAACTCATGATTTTTATATGTTTGCACACTTTGCATGGATTACTCTTAATTGATAAAAAATATATATATGAAAGGAAAATTTAATGTGCGTTTTGTAAAAATTAAGGTTGTTTCCTTGTCGTATATAATTATTTTCAAAGCACATTAATATTTTCTTTCATATTTTGTGCTTTTATACTGTGCTGCAGCGTGGTGCAGTGAGCGCAACCACACGCTCAAAATAGGACGTATTTGACTCTGAAAGATCGATGTACAAATGGGCTAAAACCGAAGATTACGTGCTTCTCAGTTTTTTCCCTCTATTATTCATTTGTGCATAGTTTCTTTCGACCCTACTGCTGCTCACTGACTTTAATATCGATGCCATTGCTTGGAAAAGGTTTTACAAATATTAACCACGTTTTATAAATGTAAGTGTTTTTAAAATAAAGTAATATTTTCATTTAAAAAAAAGTACTTACAAGGTTTATTTTTCATCGAAAATTTTAAGGATGGAAATAAAACCAAATATTCACCCATGATAATTTAAAAAGATTGATCAAAAGAAGGAAATAACATTTCATTCAAAAAATGAGTTACCACAACAACTCTGCCGTCTCTCAATTTTCTCATTTCATTATTGTCAATATAATTTTACTTACGGACTAAAATATGACTTGGACCAAGTCACTGTTGCTTATTTCACGCGTGGACGTAAACTACTGGACAAAACAGGTGTGCGGAAAAAAAATCGTTGACGGAATGCCCTGAAACCGCTGCCGATGAATTTTCGCTCTGATTAGGGATTAAGTAATAAAATCAGACACAAAAGCGAATCTCCAATCTTCGGTTGTGTTCATATTTGATTTTGTACTTTTTCCAATTTGACCTTTTGCCAATACAAAATTTGTAGACCTATATCTCAGTTCGGATGTACCAGCCCCATAGAACCTGCAAAGTACGTGTTTTCAGCGATCCTTGGGTCAATTTGAACCGGTTTGGACATCTAAGGGTTACATTCCATTATTTGGCAAAATCTCAGCATCTATTCAATTGCTTATAACCGAACTAAGTAAACTATTGGTTCATAGAGCATTGCACACAAAAAAAAACTATTTGACCAACTGTATAAATGGACAGTGAAGAATTTGGATCAAAGAAAACTGGGTTAAATGTCTGGCCACCCTCTACTAGAGTACCTGTATACGGGAGCGAGTATTGCCGTCTCTGTGCCGCTCTCTGATTGGTTCATCAGTTTTCAGGCTATCATGAAGGTCCAAAGTTGGACCAATGTGAACAAACCCGACCCAGAGGAACACGTAGTATCGACTGAGAAATGACTGATAATCATACTCAAACGTTTTTGGCATAAATATCCATCAAAGTTGGAGTCCAAGGAATTCAGAAGTTGGATATTGAAACATTTCCATCACATCCAAAATCACGTCTAGAAATTTGTAGAACTTTGTCGCCATCTTGTTTGATTACTTTGGGCCAAACTAGGAGCGAAAGGCTGGGGTTTATTTACATTGGTCCAACTTTGGGGCTCCATGATAGCCGACCAATCAGAGAGCGGCACTTTTTTTCTACAGTAAAAGGATTGAAATGGCAATACTCTCCCGTATACAGGTACTCTAAACTCCACTCTACCTCAAAGCTCTGTAAGCTGTGAGACAGTTACGACGGAGATGTGGCAAGCGCGGGCGGACACAAACGGAGGATCTCGCCAATAATATAATAAAAAAGATCAAGGGGCATCGCGATAAGGCCCGCCGCCTGCATCTTCGGACTAAGTTTTATGCAAAATAATGGAGTAAGAAACGAACAATAGGCCGGCGTCGAGCGCTTTCCTTTTGTCTCGATTCCTCAGAACTTTCCGCCCGGCGCACAATGGACAGAGTCAATAGGAAAGGTCGGACAAAATTTGGAAACTTTAAACGCTTATAACTCCGTTTATACAAACTTTGAAGTTCTAAAAGTGGTTCCATTGGTTTCCTCGTAAAATTTTCTTCTGGGGGCACCCCTTGAAATTTAAAATGTGACGAAATAAACATCAAAATGTACGGTTTTAGTGAACAATGCCATGTCCATCCTCTCTAATTAACTCGGTCCACTGTGCGCCGCGCCCAAGCACCGTTTGTGGGGGCTTTGCGCTCGGTCAACATTCGCGATAACTTATAGAAAACGTCCCAACGTCCTGTCTTTTCTAGAACACCATGTTTCAATATCTCTCATTTCCGTGGGCTTACGAAGGGGGGATCCGGGGGGCTGGCGGCTGGCCCCCCTAGAATTGAACATAGTATCATCTGCTGCCCCCCCCCCCCCCAGAAATTCTGGATGGTGGGAAAAGACCTTCGTTGAGGATGATTATCTCTCTTAATTATCGAAAAACACTGTGTTTATTCACAGAGTATTTTCTAAAATTTTCAGCATAGAAGCCTCAAAAATAGAGTTAAAGTTCCAAAAATTTCTCGGATCTATTCAATAAAACAATTCAAAAGAATTCTTTGCTAAATTAAGTACTGTGTGATGCAAATTTTTACTGAGAATTTTTCCTTACAGGAGAAATTAATTATCCTGTCTGAAATTAGGAAAATAATCAGAATTTCAATCTAAGTTAGAATATTTGACTATTTGCCTAGACATTCTACAAAATGCCTAATTTTGCTATTTGCCTGCGACATATACGTAGTAGTAACTGAGCATCTTTACACGGAAATAAAGATGAATGAAATGAATCTGAGAGAGGCTTTCCCTTGCTGTTCCTTGGAAATCAAAATCTACGGTGTGGTGCGGGAAAACAGCAGACTTGAGCATCCGACAGATTAGGGCATTTCTTAAAGCAATCATAAAGGTTCGCAACAGTTTTTGCTATGAGAGAGCAGACAATTAAGCCGTTCAATTATAGAAGAAATGCTTCATTTTGATATTTTTCTCTGACATCAACAACAAAAAAATAGAAAACACGGTTCTAAGGAACGGTGCTTAAACGTAGACAACTAAATTAAAAGATAGAGATGAAACTTGCTTATCTCCTAGCACAGTTGTACAATAATTGTATGAATATGATAATAAATATCGCAAAATAATTGTAGCACTGTAAGACCAAATATCGTACTGTCCATAGAAGCATAATAAATTAAATCAGCTCTTAGAAAAACTAGGTGCATTAAAGTGTTGAATGTTAGACCGCGTAGTAACTACGGCTTATTTGCCCAGAAAATGTCTTAATTTTTACGTGTTGGGAAACCCGAGACTCTCCACAAAGTGGCAACATCGTTTTAGATTGTCGATGACAAAACTTCGGATTTGGCGCTATTCCGATTGGAATGAATTGTCAGATCAAAGCACTTCTTGTTCTGCTATCGCGAGACCGCATGAATGCAAAATGAGGGAGGTTAGTAATAGTTAAAATCGGGGTCTCATCATTAGCCAAGTTTTCCTGCATAAATTAGAGTAAACAAGAGAATTGCACTTCGTAAATTACAAAACATTATATGACTAGCGTAGAAAAAAGCACGAAAAAAAAAATGAACTTGCTGATATGAACAACTATGTAGTTTAAAAAAGTGTCCGACATGTCTTAATGTAGATTTTACGTGAAAAAAATGCTGATTTAACCACCCCCGAGGTTGAATTGGACGTATTTCTATCAAACAGAACTAAGCGCCACAGGGGGAGAAGGGTAGAGGGGGGCTTGGATTGGCGGTGAAACCGGGCGTCGGGCTCATTCCGTCCTATACTCGCAACGCTTTTCCATGGCGCTTAGTTCCGTTTGACAGAACGAGCTATCCGGCATTCTAAATTCCTGAAAAGGATCTCAAATTGGCGCTCAGTTACGTTTGACAGAAATACGTCCAATTAGCTTTCTCTTATGTAAAATTTGAAACATATCGGACATATTCTTCAACCATTTAATCGTTAAATCAGCGATCGATTTTTTTGCGTGAGGACCGTGCATTCAGGAACTTTCAAAGTGCCATGAACTCTAGAAAAGTGATGATCTTACAAAAAGAGATCCTTCCTCTTCCTAGTGTTTTAAAACTTCAATGCAATTTCACATAAAAAGACGACCGAACTAAGTAGCAGCCCTCCGATGAAGCAAATGAGCGCGATCTGAATGTCCTTGATGGAGGATGGTCTCCAATACGCGCTATCCTCGATCGAGATACTCGGCAGGTCGGCGTCGAAATCTCTCAAGAAATTCCGTTTAAAGTTAACCAGTATCCCGGCCTCGAAGTACTTGTTGAGGAAGGCGTTGAACTCGGCAAAAGCGAACGTATGACTCGGCGCGAGATACAAATGAGGATACGTGATCAGACACTCCTCTATGCAGTGGTACTCGCAGTATTCCTCCATATCGACGGGAAAGAACCACCTGCGGCCTTCCATCTGGGACGGCCGGATCGACGCAAAGGCATCCGATTTCATCGCCGCCCTTATATTTTTCACTGCGGAGGACTTTGACAGTCGGATAAGCTCGACTGTCTTGTTGTTCAAAGGGTGGGAGTAACCAAGGGTATAGTTGATGTTGTAGATCCATTCAGAGGATAGAACTTCGGAGGAGAAGTAAAAGCTATCACTGAGGCGTTCTAAGAGCCAGTTGAAAGTGGCATCCGCGGTGAGGAACCTAAAGTCCTGGCTCCTTTGGGCCGTTTGCACCAGATGACCGCTGTCCTTCAGATCCTCCATCGTGTCGACGTCTGCAAAGCGAGGCTGATGACTGGTCAGCGTCACCATTCTACTCTGAAGAAGAGTCGTCAGTATCAAAGCCGAGAAGATGAAGACACAGAATAGGATCTTCCCGGATGTCGGCCTTCCCAGGAGGAGGCGTGGCTGCGCCACGCCCAAAAAGTACCGGTAAATGGTGAGGAAGCTAGACAGATTCTCATACTGGGTGAGCTCCGCTTCTGTGTACAGTCTCGGTTGTCGCAGTTGTAGCGACGTATGATAGTGATGAACGGTCAAAGAGACGGCAATTGTGACCAGGATGCAGACCCAGACGGTGGGACTGAAGCTCTTGAGGACGGCCAGGTAGGGCGGCTTGAACCCGCGCCGCGGGACGAAGATGCACACGGACCCGTGGTCGGTGGCGACGGTGGGTCTGAACTTGACGTCGTCCCACCTCAAACGAGCGTTCATCTCGGTGAGGATGAGACTGGCGTCAGACCACAGCGCCAGACCGGTGTCAGGCATGATGTCGAAGTCAGGCACGCTGATCACGACGTCCACTGCAGAGCGGTGCTTCGCGAAGTCCCCCAGAACGTAAAAGATAATGTTCGACCACAAGGCGTAGCCGGTCCGGATCTCGAGGACATTCGCGTTGCTGTCCAGGATGTAGCTGACGAGTGGGGCGCCGTTCATGTTGCGCCAGGAGAAGTCGAAGTAGTTCTCCCCGGAGGCGCCGGTGAAGTACTCCATCCGGTCGAAGAAGGCGTCGTAGCGGTAGCAGGTCGCCTAGGGTGCGTCAAAAAAAATGAAAGTCTGAAATGTTCCGCTCCCCAGGCGGCAATCGATGACGTTTGGTAAAAAAACATGTTTGCCAAAATTTGGGCCAATTTCAACCATTTTAAATGGTGCCAAAGGTCAATTTTGTGATGAAATTATGATATTTTGGTTTAGACCTCGATTTCGTACAAAAAACTCGATTTTACGCTGAAATCGTGCGTTTACGAGAAAAATGCCAAAGAACTCGACTTGTAGAGGATGAAATTTTACACTAGGGGGACGTCTTTGTAACCGATAAAAATCAAATTGAACTAGAAAAACTCAACTCGGTATTTATTTTTTTGGTCCTCAGAATTTCCGAGGTCTTACAAAGTAGAGGTTTAAAAGACTAATTTTTCACGAAAATTAGTCGAAAGAGGGTCTAAGTGAACTGTAGGCAAGTGTTGAGGATGCAAATGTCATCAGAACTTCCTCAGTTTCAAAAAAAGTTCCAACAATTTTGCACAATCCTCCAAAAAGTGTACGGCTCGAGAAGGAGGATCGTGCTATAATAGTAAGGGGAAAGTGCGGTTTGACCGGGAAAAATTGCGTAACAAACTTTCCCTATGTAATCGTCATCAGTAGGTCCCCCTGAACAACTTCCTAAAAGTTAAAAATGGCCCGACCCCGGAACAGTCCTCAAAAAAGTTAAAATTGAAAATGGCGGCCGTAATAAGAGGGTCCGGGAAATCGGTATTTTAAAATGCTCATTCTGTCTCATCATGTTAGGTATCATTTCCTATGTAATTTTGGTCGTAGATTTCATAAATGAATTACGCAAGGCCCCTTCTGAACTTACGTCTCTCTCGGTAGTTGTATGTTTCCTTTAATTTCCTTTATTAAATACGTTTATAACATCAAATTTAAGTTTCTTGGCCATAAATACATGAAAATAATGACACTTCACATTCCTTGTTCCTTCGGTGAATATTTAAAACAATGCAACCTCCTGCCTTTCACATTTGGCCGCCATCTTTGATTTGGAGCGCCTTCTTTGGCCGGAGGACCTTGTGGAATTCCTTAATGAAATTTACGACCAAAATTACATAGGAAATGATACCTAACATGATGAGACAGAATGAGCATTTTAAAATACCGATTTCCCGGACCCTCTTATTACGGCCGCCATTTTCAATTTTAACTTTTTTGAGGGGTGTTCCGGGGTCGGGCCATTTTTAACTTTTAGGAAGTTGTTCAGGGGGACCTATTGATGACGATTACATAGGGAAAGTTTGTTACGCAATTTTTCCCGGTCAAACCGCACTTTCCCCTTACTATTATAGCACGATCCTCCTTCTCGAGCCGTACACTTTTTGGAGGATTGTGCAAAATTGTTGGAACTTTTTTTGAAACTGAGGAAGTTCTGATGACATTTGCATCCTCAACACTTGCCTACAGTTCACTTAGACCCTCTTTCGACTCATTTTCGTGAAAAATTAGTCTTTTAAACCTCTACTTTGTAAGACCTCGGAAATTCTGAGGACCAAAAAAATAAATACCGAGTTGAGTTTTTCTAGTTCAATTTGATTTTTATCGGTTACAAAGACGTCCCCCTAGTGTAAAATTTCATCCTCTATAAGTCGAGTTCTTTGGCATTTTTCTCGTAAACGCACGATTTCAGCGTAAAATCGAGTTTTTTGTACGAAATCGAGGTCTAAACCAAAATATCATAATTTCATCACAAAATTGACCTTTGGCACCATTTAAAATGGTTGAAATTGGCCCAAATTTTGGCAAACATGTTTTTTTACCAAACGTCATCGATTGCCGCCTGGGGAGCGGAACATTTCAGACTTTCATTTTTTTTGACGCACCCTAAGGTCGCTCCCGCGCAGATCACTGTTCGGCGACCTTTGTACACGCGCCATGCGAGTCGCAGCGCGAAACGGATATCGCAGTTGGACCCCGAGGCCTCGCCGGTGGCGAAGATGAGGAAGTTATCCGGGTTCCAAACTTCATCGTACACATTGCCCCTGATGAGCCAATAAAGGCCAGTGGCCAAGGGAGCGCCGTCTAGGAAACTTTCCCGTAATGAAGTGATATTCATGTCGCAAGCCCTATTTCTGTCCCTCAAGGTGAGCGTGCCAAGACCAAGGCAAACGTTAGGAAGAATGCGTTCGTCTAAGGGACGAGAGTCGTTAAAACTATGATCGACGTGAACGGGGTTCACTTACGTTCTTGAAGTGGTTGATCATGGAGCCGAACATGAAATTGAGTACGTCGCTACAGTCGTTCAGGATGAAAAGTATGTTTTTCACGTACTCGTTTCCGACGCAGGTATGGAATTTGTGGGGGCGGTCTACTGTGACTGTGGCTATGTCGTTGTCGTGAAGGTTGCGGATGAGCCGGGCGTGGTTAATATTTTGGTTCAAGTTGATCACGTAAAAGAGGTCCATTTTGGAGCGGATTACTGAGTGGATGCATACGTTAGACAAAAAAGTCTCATAGTCTGTATGATTATCAAAAAGGGATGCTTTTTCAGAAGTTGAGACGCGCATTGTGTAAAAAAGTATGCACAATTTAATAAATTCCATTTTGAGATAAAAATCTTCGACAAAACTACGATAAAACTGTTCAAGACTTCAGTATTCGAATCGGCGAAACTTCATATGTCTAAGGAAAGAAGATTTCTTCCGTGTCAAGGTTACATTTTAGGTATTTACTGATGTACTGACTTCGTTGTGAGGTTTAGTAAACAAATATCTTCAGATGAGTGTCCTCAGTGCTTGTGTTTGAAAGTTCTTTGCTGGTTGTCTTGAAAACTTGCTTGAAAACTTGAGTGTATATCATAACTTACATCAAGAATGAACACAATTACAGCTACATCCTCAAATACAACGTGGCGTCCGTTTAGATTTGACCAATCATTTGCTATTTCTACATCCTAAAATGAGGAAAGTCAGGTAAGGTATATTTTTCCTCAACGTGGAGATGAGGAACCATTAATTTTTTTGCGAAGATTCCACTAATCCATCGAAGGAGAGGCATGTTCACGTACAAAATTAATACTCATAAGAAGAATGCAATGGCAATATTGCACTCAGGGAAAGAAACGTACACAAACATGGAAAAGGAGACAAAATAAGACACGTGTTGAAAACAAATACATTTAAGTCTTCAAGCACTTTTAACGGAAGGTAGAAAGAAATCAGGCATTGTTAAGGGTTTTTTTTTGTTTGTTTCAAGACTTCCTCTCTTAATAATTTCACAAATCATCTCACTGGTATTTATTTCACTGAAAATATCATTCTATCATCGAAAATTCCGCATAGGATTTTCATACTTACACAATGATGAGGTTGTAGTTAAAAATAAGAAAAATCTTAGTATTGCAATGTGAGATACAACGATTGACCATGTACACCTGGGCAATGCTTTTTAAACTATTAGTGTGCGATGCCATATATTGATGGCTTAAAAGTAAAACCCTGTATTTCTAATTCAACGCTCTAAAATTTTCACTCATGCTCGATATTATCGAAAGGAAACAAGCCAAATTTATGGATTGAAATTTATTTATAATAATCTGCTAACACAGAGAAAAAATTTAAAACTGTTTTAAAATGTTCAAAAAAAAAAAAAATTACGCCGGGCAGTTTTCCAAACAAATAAATAAAATATAGCATGACAGGAAGTCTACACCGTAACAAACTGTGATATGTGACTTCGAAATTTGCCCATCGATATGTTATAGAAAATTAGCTATCGCCAGCTAATCACAACTTTTCAGTTAATTAAACCGTAAAATTCAGAGAGGATGAGTTAGAAGTTAGTACTAATTATTTTTACTTGATTCGAATGAGATTTCTCTTGTCTTTAAGTGCATGGTAGTGATTGCATGCTGCGTGTAGTGAAACCAGTGACCTCAGTTGGGCTCCGCCCGGACAGGCAACTAAACTAACTGCGTGACAAAGCGTAATGTATCACGGTAAAATGAAGGCACTCTAAGTCAATTTTGTGCTTTCAGAGGCATTTATAAATGAAACCCTCGTATTATACTAGTGCAGATCATCGCAATTTGCCTTGACAATATGTAAGTAAGCCGCTTGCGAATAATCGGCAGTTGCTGATGGGTTAGTAGTGCCGGTCACAGAATCGTGTTTTGATGCTTGATTCGTGTAGATTTGCTGAAGATCCGTCCAAACAGCAACTTTCTACATTGAATATTAACCAACATATCGCGATTTGACAAATTCGGTTTATGACGTCATCCACTGCGGTGGTGACACCCTTGGTTTCTTTCACCTTGCTTTCATCCGTCAGGGAAACAGACATTTGCACTGATTACTCGACGTGAAACTCAGATGAAAGCAAGGTTGAAGAAACCAAGGGCGTCACTACCACGGTGGATGACGTCTCAAACCGAATTTTTCAAATCGCGATAATTCGGTTGATTTTGAACGTAGGAAGTTGCTGTTTGGACAGATTTTAATATTTTTCGCTGATTGACAAGAATCAGCATCAAAACATAATTCTAAGACCAGCGCAACTGACCCATTCCCTGCTACACATTCACCAAAAATGACTCAAAAACTCTGTTTTCAAAATTATTCTATCACTGGTAAAAAAAAAACCTCTTGGATCAATGCCGCATTGCATTGACTTAAGAGTGCAGTTTCTTGTCGCCGAATTGAAGAGTCTTGAACTCTTGTTTCAAGCGGATTTTGCATTGAAAGAAGAGTCCAGACTCTTAAATCCGGCGACAAGAAACTGCATTCTTGAACCAAGAGGTTTTTTTTTACCAGTGAAGTTTAAAGTATAATATCATGATTGTGGAGCTTACCTAATATTCCTAGTCTAAAATTAAGGGTAACGACGATGAGGTTGCCGTAGCTTGCCAGAGAACTTCCGTCGTACGGGTTTCCGGAGTTCCACTCGTACGACTCTCCGTGGATGTACACTATGCACGGCAGACCGGTTTCCTCTCCCTCGATTGGGGTATCTGCAACAATTCAAAAATGTAACAATTTTAATTTTTCCGCAAAAGACGGCTAGACCATCATTACCTGAATAAAGTGGGCCCTTGCAAGCAAGAGATACAGCCGACTGAATACACTTTTCAAGGGTAACCCTTCTTTATCTGAAATTAGACTCTCCATGCTGAAAGAAGGAGAGAGCGAATACATTCGCAGAGTTGCCGTGGCTGCAGCCTCGTAGTTCCGATAGAGACCCACCCCTCCCTCCGCGCTCGAAACCGTTTCACCCCTTAAAAATTACGTGACGCTCAGTTCAACCTCCCCGTCTTTTAGCGATTTGTGATACATTTTCGATGAAGAATTGCCACCCCGCGTGGATAATTTTTCATTTTCGATTTTCGAAAAATCGGCGCCAAGCGCTAACGCTGGCGTTACGAATCATTGATTTAAACGACGCTCATAACGCAACCGCGACGCATTGCGCCAAACAGAGCGGTCGGCGTCAAACGCATATAAGCGCCTACAAGCCTGCATGAATACTTCTCGCATCGCACCAAATGCAATGCAAGGGTTATTTGAGATAACTATTCGACCACGGGTGTAGGCATATTGCCACTAGCCGGATTGAAGGCGCGTCACTCTGCGGAGATGACTGGACTCCTTTATCTCGGATTGCAACGTTATGCACCGATGCAAATGTTTTATTTTTGATAGCCGTGTGTGTAATTTTTACACATAGTTTTTCTAAAGAGTTTCCGCGAATTTTCCTAAATGATTTCAAATATATCAAGAGAATTTTGACGCAATATTTTCGATCGTTCTAATCTATTTTTTTTCAAATCAGGAAAAAATGTAACATCATCTGAGTTTCTGAATTTTTGTAGTATTTCCCCTTTAATTATCGTAAAAACTGAGCAAAGAGTGAAGACTACTGATGCGTGGTCCTAGTTTTACGGTGATTTTAACGTCACACGGTGGAGCGAGTCAATCGGAGAGGTCGGACATGACATTTTTGACTAAAACTGTAAATTTCTATGTTTATTTCGTCATATTTTAAACTCCAAGGAAGGCCTCCAGTCGAAAATTTCACGAGAAAAACAATGGAACCACTTTTAGAACTTCAAAATTTTGTTTAAGTGGAGTTATAAGCGTTTTAAGTTTCAAAATTTTGTCTGACCTCTTTTATTGACGCGATCCATTGTGCGTCGCGCGAGCCAGAGAAGGGAATGATGTGGAGTCATCTTCGTAGTGTGACGCGCCTACAATCCTACCAGCAGCAATATGTTTACACCCGCAGTCGAATACTTATCCTTCCTAGAGCGTAACGCATTCTATGAACCTAATTACTCAGCGGATAAAATATTTAGATATCGGATCCCCGAGGCATGCAAATGCAGGGTGGCATGAAATGCAAGAAAAAGATGAAAGATTGGACATTTCCGTGAAATATTTCATAATTTTTCAGGAGGCTAGGGTATGCAACCTGCACTCAAACACAAAAATTAGGAGATAGCCACAATGTTCACATTTTGCGAAACATGAAAAGGAACCGGTATTTTTAAATATATGTCATAAATTTCTGAAATTCCATGAAACATTTCACTGGAAATTTCAAGACTTAATTTTTCGTGAGACTTTGCCACTCTGTGCAAGGGCCTTGCGAATCACAAATTTTTGTGAAATTTTTCGGGGGGTCAAACAGAAAAATTAGGAGAAAGCCACAATTTTTACATTTTGCGAAACATGAAAAGGAACCGGTACTTTTCAATATCCGTCATAAATTTCTGAAATTCCATGAAACATTTCACTGGAAATCTCAAGACTCTATTTTTCGTGAGACTTCGCCACCCTGTGCAAGGGCCTCACGAATCACAAATTTTTGTGAAATTTATCGGGGGGTCATCATCGGTAGGGCTTGGCAACGGCGCGCCGAAATTGGGTCGAAAATCGTTGAGTGGGCCACAAAAGATAAATCACCGGGCGCTATTAACGCCATTTACGCGGCGTATTTTAATTTACACGGGTGCTTAAGTGCTTCATCAGACGGCTTCATCACGACGCCCGATTAATTTCTTCGCGAATTTATTACGAGCCGAGCCTGGCGGCCCCAAGCCCCTGTTTTACATTGCGCCCTCGGCAGACATCCACTTTAATATTTCACCGTGCGGTAATTGCCGCAGCACTCCGGCCTATCCCGCAGTGACCGCCCCCCGCTCCCTTTCTCCCCCTAACCTCTTCCACGGACGATTCCCCGGATTTTCTCGAGAAAATAACGCCCACATTGAATCACCAGACAAGGTAGGAATCTCAGCATTTTGATACATGTTTCTTGACCAGAACTACATGTAGAACATGATTTCGCATCGAAAATTACTGAAATCAACTTCTAAATATAAGCACTGAAAAAAAAACTCCGGCCGTGGGAGCCGCAATTACGGGCTATTTAGACATAACGTCCGTTCCGGGCTCAAAGGCCGAAAATTCCGATTGCTGGAGGCGTAGCTTCGATTGTTCCGGGTTCAGAAGCCGAAGCTACGGCTCCAGCAGCCGGAATTTTCGGCCTTTGAGCCCGGAACGGACGGTATGTCTATATAGACCGTAATTGCGGCTCCCACGGCCGACATTTTTTCTTTCAGTGAGATATTAACGTTTTTAGTTTACATTGGTTACGGGAAGTTTGAATTGTCCGGTCAAGAAACGCAATAATCTACTTGAGTCAAGTCGCGCACCACGACGGTTTTGGCAGTTTTCTCAATTGACCATTATTCCTTTCCCACCACGTGTTTTTAAAGCGCGTAAACAACTTGTAATATCTGAGCTAGAGCGTCAAGATTAAGGTTGCCATAGTTTCATACCAAGAGACCTTTATGGCGACGTTTATTGTGCGATTTGACTCATATAGACCATTGTGTTTTCATGAGCGGAAAGTTTAAATTTACTTGTCAAGAAACATTAATATATTGGTTGAGGGTTATTTTTAGCAATTTTCGTGGCGCGAATCGTATTCTATGTGTAATTTTGGTTAAAAATATGTATCAGAATGCTCAAAATTGCATCTTGTCAAGTGATCCATTGCATATTCTCAGGGCCCTTATAGTTGTCCGTAATGAAACACTCAGCTCCCTTATAGTTGGACCACATTTTGCAATAGGGAACCACAATTTCTGGCTCGTTTTAGAAAGAACATAAATCCCATTGGTTTCCCTATGGAGAAAAGTGATTTTATGGAGGAGCCAAAGATAGTGGTTCCTTATTGCAAAATGTAATCCAATTGTCCATAAGGAAATATTGAATTCCCGAAGGTGAAAGCTTCCACCTGTCGCCAAGAGGCCAGTGGAGGGTCTCTTGTTTCTCTTAGTGAGTCAGTGACGTCAGAATGTGTAGATTTACACAGACTATTTATAAAATAAAGGCAGTGTAATTAGTCGAAAGATAGATGGACTCACTCCCACAGGGGAATTGCTTAATTTATTTTTTTGCTTAACCTATATGAGTCTGGCCTAGATAAGTGCGTATTTGAGCTTAAACAACTCTCATGAGTAAAGCCTTTCTGGAATAAGTAGCAATGCGAGACAAAAATATTCGCTGAGGCATAGTTCATACGAGGGCATAACACTACCACATACACACACCCGCACCCATACAAAGAAAGAGTTCTGCACTCGAACCCAGAACGTCTCGACATATCAATATCACTAACAAGCGTGGAAGTTTCTCCTCAGCCCTGGTTGTAGGTGCTTCGGGAAGTTCGCTAATAGCTCTAAAGCGGCGTAGCGTAGACAGACAGGAAAACTTTCACACTCTTCTGTCACTCGTCCAGGAAGAAAACATGTCTTTGGTGAAAAGTTGGCGCACTATGATGCAATCAGCGTCGCCAAGTTTATGAAGTTCTCAAGATTTGCTTTCCGAATCTTGAATTGAACTTTTTCGTGAGGAACGGCAACTCTTGAAGCGATGCCTTAGCAGGCAGCTCAAAGAGTAGGGTTTTTTATCCGTAAAGTAAAGTATTATGATCATCAATTGTCATAAACCAAATTCAAAGGGAAGGATCAATTTCAAATGTTTCAAGAAACTGAGTGAAGAATACTTCTGAGTTAGACAGTAAATTTAATTTCCTCTGGTTAACAATCCCTTATCGAGAAATAATTTTTGGAGATGGAAAAATGGATTGAACTTTATTTTGGTGCATAGAGATTTATTTCTGAGAATAAAATTTGGAACCTTCCTTGCTCGTTCCAACTTGATGCCACTTAATCCACAAACGAAAAACACTCGAAGATCAGGAACAAGGTCCATTCAGAAATTTTTCCGGAAATCTATAGTTGATCAGATGGACATATCCAATCAAAATCAGTCTAACTGTATTTCATGTTGCCTTACTCTCTCTCATATTTCATAATTTTTTTTCTCCTGAGTTCCAAATTGTTTACAGCTTTTTAACTGTCTGTTTTACCATAATTGTGAAAAATACACTAAAACAATTAACAACTTCAGTGTTGTTAAGTTCTCTGCTTAAAAAAATAAATGATCAGAGAAAATGCAATGTCTCCTGCAGTTTGGCCGATCCCGGTTAAATTTATCAAAACATATATTTTCCTGGATGTATTTTGACGGTGTAAGTCGGCAATCACATAACTCGGTTTGCGACGTCGCAGACTTCCTGTCATACTTTATTTTTTTAAACGGAAAACTACTCCACGGCAAGCTCTGATTTTTCTTCTCTGTGCGAAGAAAATTCTGCAGGAACTTCAAGGAATGATGTCAATTTGTTCTCTTTAAAAAAAAAACAGAGGCGAAATTTTCAAACACCGCGAACAAGATATGTAATTGCGGACTTACGCCGTCGATCTGCATTTTAAACTGTCTCAAAACCAAGTAAATTAAATCCACTTAATCCAAAGTCATCGCTAACATTTTTCTATCCATTACCGACGAAATCAAACCACCGAGGACAGATCCATTAAACCCACGAAAAAAGAACTCGAATGGGGGAAAAATTCCCTCACTCGGCGAACTAGCCGAGAGTCAAACTACCCCTATCGCGTACGCAGACACGCTCCGCTGTTCTCGAAAACCGAGCGAATTCAACTCAATTTAAAACGCTCGGAACTTTTAATTGCTGCTGTTGCTTTCCCGGCGATACGCTGCATTGCTGCGATTCAACTCCTTAATCTACGAGCAGATTTCGCTCAAGATGTTGTGATTTCGGGGAACTTATGCGAATTTCCCCGAACCGATTAAGCGTGCGGGCGCCAACGACGCCCCCGCAAACGGCTACACTGCTCCGCGACCTCGATACCCACTTAAATTGCGCTAAGCAAGAGCGGAACACCGGTGTAATCACGATCAATTTAATCTGAGGGGATGAGGAAAAAAAAGTGAGGGAGTAGTCGGGAGGAAAACTCACCCCCGGGATTCGACTTCGCTGTGCTGGAGGATCGAGTGGGGTAGTTCGAGGCGGGGGCGACGAGGGGGAACGGGAAGCAGTCATGAAAAGAATCTGGAAGTTGATTCTTCAATCCTTCTAATCTGTTTCTCAATGGGGCCGATCGTTTAGGTTTAAATTATGGAATTTTATTTAGAGCTCAAAATGAAGCATTGAGCCAGGGACAATATGGATTGCATTTTGCAAAAAGGAACCAAGAGAATTGCAATGATGCTAAGATTGTGCATTTTCATCCTTTGTAATTAAATTACTGAAACTATGAAAAAATGAAATTTACATGGTAATTTGTGTCTTAAATTTACGGTTTTTAGCGGGTAAAATAGAAACTGTTAATCTGTTTAGTATTTGGTTTTTCTTCCAAGACAAAAGAAGTCGCACAATCTTAGCGACATTGCAATGCTCCTGGTTCTTTTTTGCAAAATGCAATCCATATAGTTTGGAAAACAATGTAAGCAATGTAATCGAAGCAAAAGCTAAAACATAAGGAAATCAACGCTATTTTTTTGTTTAATGATGGCTATAGAGCAAGCTTAACCTGCACCGAAGAAAGTGATGCTGATTTAAGATTCGGGATGTAAAAAAGTGTGAAAGAAGTCACAAAACGCTTAATTAATCGCTACAGCAGTTACTTTAGCAATGTCAAGCTGTAAAACTAACTGCTGTGGAGGTTTATTCAGCGTTTTGTGAGTTTTTGCATTCAGAATGCATCCTAATCAGCATAACTTTATTTTTGGAGTGTTAAGTCTAAAATCAAATGAACTTCGGTAAATTATGACTGATGATGAAAATCAGGATGAGCACTTCGCTATATAGGCAAATTTTTGGAAAAAAAGTTTCGGATTGCTGAGGCACTTACTCAACTCTTCGGTCTTCAAATATCATTAGGCGACTTCCAAAAGTAACTTTTACACCATAGAGGAGATAGCAGAGTAGGGTCTCTAAAATATACTGTTTCTGTCAGTTTGGCATTGCATCGGTCAGAGCGACAGTCTGGTCCTTCGTCAACGGCCATACCACGTTGAAAGCACCGGTTCTCGTCCGATCCCCGAAGTAAAGCAGCGTCGGGCGTAGTTAGTACTTAGATGGGAGACCGCTTGGGAACACTGCGTGCTGTTGACTTTTTAAATTTCGTTAACCGGATAAACCTCTATATTTGCCTCAGCTAAAGGCTCTTAGATTTTTGTAGTGTACGATAAGGTTCTTGATTTATTTTGCGAGGAAAGATCTGTACTTTTAAAGGATGCCTGTCATTCTTAATACGATCAATTTCGTATAATACTGTGCAACACCTCTGCTGTGAAATAGTTGCTTCAGGCGCCACCGCACGGCGGGCGGGTGGCCAGCGCGAAAAGCGCATTGGCGCCTACAAACCTAAGTGGATACTTCAAGCATTGTGCAGTGCGTGAAGTATCCACTTAGGTTTGTAGGCACCAGTGAGCCTCTCGCGCTGGCAGCATGCCGCTCCGCTCTGTTAGGCTTTAAATATTTATACTCGCATAGTCAGCGTCTTTTAACTCATGATTTTGAAATTTTTGCACACTCTGCATTGATTATTCTCATTTAAATTGATAGGAAAAATATGTATCAATTTATCAAAGGAGAATAATAATAGAATGTGTAAAATGCCCTGAAACCGTCGGGCATGTTGTTTAAAAATTTAATTGTTAAATTAGCAATCACGTTTTTGCGTGATATAAGGGTGTTACAGACACTCTAATCAGTTGACTTCATCAGATGTGTGGAACAGACTCATTGCGTTGGTTGCTTGTTTCCAGCTTCTTCTCCTCCTTTTCATTTATCTCTTGCTTCTATTTTCTTGTATTCTTCTAAAGAGCGGAAGGCAACGCGGCCGGAAATTCAGCGCCGTTTTTGCTTCTGCAATAATTATCAACGCTGCAAGCGACGCTTCGTGCGGGGGAGGGGTGCAACTGAGGCACAGCCGCAACGTTTGCGAAAAAAATAATGCACTTGCATTTGCGTCGCGCCCAATCTGATTTGCTCCCGGCCCTGGTTCAACTGTCAACGGCTGCAACGCGACGACAGACCGAATTTTAAAACTACGCCTCTCGCCGCACGACGAGCCGATTTCGACACATCTGCGACCTATACTGCCGTGCAACACAAAAAACACCGTAAACGCCATTTAACATTTTTTGGGAACAATGTATCAGCGCAGAACCACGTGTGTACCTTGGGGCAGTGTTTTTAAAGAATCCTTTCGCAAGCACTATCAAGACTCAACCTGAAAATTTAAGGTGTATGGGTGAAACAGTTTTTATTTTGTGTTAAGTTTCAAAAAACGAGGGAAAATCTTGATGGATTTACGACGTTCTTTCTTAGGACGGCAGTATACGTGCCAAAATTCGAGGACTAGAAACCGCCTCTGTATAAAGGTCCCTGGACAAAATATTGAAATAGGCGACATTCTTGTCCCTGGTCTTTTATTAGCATATAAGTTTGTTCTTTATGTTCTGGCCTAAATATTAAGAAAACACTTTTTTTTAATAATTAACACAAAAAGATTGCCAATATTAATTGTTTTTTATAAAAAAAATTACCGTTTAAATAGAGTGTCAAACTCACGACAGTTACGCATCCCTACACCTACACCATGACCCTAGTTCGCGATGAAACAACTCAAAGAGTAAAATTTTATTCGAGAACTTACGCATCATCAAATATTTGAAAACGTTTCTCCATTGTGAAACAATAAATAGAGGATGAAAAATCGTGATACTTTTTTCCGTGTGGTCACCTCAATCCGAATATTTGGTCGTTTGACAAGGGGATAATTAACACAAAAAAATCGACCAACAACTTGTGTTACTTCGTGTTCTACTTCCCATATGAACACAAGATTTTGATTATAATTGAACGTATTTCTAAGCGCCATATGGTGAGGAAAGTAGAGGGGGGCTTGGATTGGCGGCGGAATCGGACTTCCGGCTTATTCCGCTCTATACTCGCAATGATTTTCCATGGCGCTTAGGTCCGTTTGACAGAACGCGCTATCCGGGATTCTAAATTCCTCAAAAGGAACTCAAATTGGCGCTTAGTTCCGTTTGATAGAAATGCGTCCAATTTTCCTCACTGTGAATGTTTAGAAACGTGTCCCATAATCTGAAATTATATAAAAATTGAAATATTTGAAGGTGCGGTGCTCTTTTTAAGAGTAGAAGCCCACTGAGGACCGCTCCTCATTGCGGAAACAATAATTAAGAGGGAGCTGCTGCGCCGGAAAACACTCACGTTTTATGCTGTCGTCGGGGCCCAGGGGGAGGGGGGAGGGGGCGTTTATGAAAAGAGCCTTCAAAAGGTCTTCATCTCAGCCGGAGGCGCCGAATGAATGAAGTTTGCAGCGTGAATATCAACATTGCAGCCGGAGCTGAAGAGCTGTCATTCTGCGTAACAGTGTTTTTCACCTTTTGTCCGAAAATCTCCTCCCCCCCCCCCGCCTCCTTGGTCCCAGACACTTGCCGCTGCTGCACGCTTGCCCCTCCCCTTTCGTCTCCTTTTTCGCGTCACCATAGATCACTGTCGGCACTGCCATTAATCATAATCCGTGGTTGCCCGAGTGGGCCACCTCTCCCCGAAAAAACCAAATGGAAACATTTCTTGAAAAGTTTTGAAGATGGAAAGGCTTTCCTTTGCTTACTAGTTCCTTCAAAAGTATGATTATAAATTGGATCACATTTAGCAAACGGACCCAGCGCGATTACGGTGTATTTAAAATCGTGCAACTTCCCCCTTACTTTCAAAAATACTTTGCACAGTTATTTTCTTTTAAAATCAAACATTTTTGGTGGGAAGCAGAAATTATTTGCTATTCAGGAGATTTTTTGGTTAATTATAAAAGAGCAACATTTTTACAACACTGCAATCGCGCAGGTTCCTTTTTGCTGAATGCAGCAATTGAATTGTAGCTAAATATGCAGATACACAAAAATTTGATCGTAATTTTGATTAAGTAATTTTTTTGAGTCGATAGTGAAACTCCTAAACCACATTTCGGTTTGTGACATTGCAGACTTATACATTCGTATTTTATTTTTTTAATGGGGAAGTATTCAACGTCAATTCTTGAAAACTTCCGTGATTTTTCTCCTGTGTGTGCGAAATATTCGGAGAAAAGGTCAGGGAACGATGTTGATTTGTTTTTCTTTAAAGAAACAAGGCAGTAGCAGATATTTTTAAACACAATGGATATGGAGAGAGATTTAAACGAGATGCGTAGTCTGGAAGGTTCATCGTTGATATTCAAACAAAATTATCACGAAAAGTCACTTGCTCCAGTTACAAATGGACGTATTTCTATCAAACAGAACAATGACATCAGCTCTGAGACCCATAAGAATACACGCATAACAGGGCTCACGTCATAATGCACACAGTTCTGTTTGATAGAAATACGTCCAAATATGTTAAACAATTGGATTTTATGGAAAGATTATAGCAAAGAGTGAAGAAAGTCCTTTCAAGTATTTAAATTCAATATCACCAAAGACACCGTCCTTCGACATTAACGGAGGATGACGTCATCTACCGCGATGGTGTATACTCAGGTTCTTTCGTCTTTCCCTCTTAAATTCATCAGCTATATCGACGGTGAAAGTCGCAATCACATAACTCGGTTTGCGACGTCGCAGACTTCCTGTCATACTTTATTTTTTAAATAGAAAACTACTCAACGGCAATTCTTTAAAACTGTCATGATTTTTCTTCTCAATGCGAAGAAAATTCTGCAAAAACTTCAAGAAATAATATCAATTTGTTCTCCTTTAAAAAAATGACGTAGAGGCGGAGATTTTCAGACACCGCAAACGAGTTATGTGATTGCCGACTTGCACCGTCGATATAGTAGTTTTGAGCGATTCATAAAGGTTTTTTCTCCATTAAAGTTCAATTTTGCTCTGAATTTTGTAATTTTCCCTATTTATTTCATTATTAAAAATGGATTTATTCACTTTATGAACTTAACAGTCCCTTTAGGGATAGATAAAATTCTGACAAAAATCAATATTATACTATAATTAAAAAATATACATGCTAGATTTATCTTGCCGTACTTGAACTGCAACTCTTAAATCATTAGTTGGACGTATTCATATCAAACGAAACTATGTGCATTAAGACATGAGCCCTGAGACCCATAAAAATTTGTGCATAACAGGGCTCACGTCATAATGCACATAGTTCCGTTTGATAGAAATACGTCCACTTGATGGGAGAAAACGAATGGCACTCTCGGACTCAGTGCTAAAAACCGAAAACAAACAAACAACTGACATCGTGCATAATTTTTGTGGAATTAACGAAACTGTAAAAGTGGCACTCGACACAAGGGTCGATAATATCAAAGACAGTGTTTGAACAATATATTCTTGAATATTGAAAGGAGGAAATCCACGTTCATACGGATAATACGTACTGCAGTAAACAAGAGGGAAGTCAAAACGCCTTCAAACATTCGTGTATGCATTACGGGCATCCCAGGATCACGAATAGTTGCATCAACCCATCAAGGCGTTTCGTATGCTGCGTCTCTCGCGCGTCGCACTCAACGTTTGTGAATACGAAGTTGAAACTTGAAAGTGATTTGTTCTAATTCTGTGCTGTTTGTTGAGAAAGCATTAAATTTGTCTTTTCCTCCTCTTTTTCAAGTATCAGTTTTAATTATACACTAAGCAGTGGATGAAATCACTGGTATTTTTAACATTGTTTTTTGCGATGAAATTCAGAAGTCGAGACTGACTCGAGGCAATGCCGTTTTAAGGAAAAATAATGCACTTGCAAAACCACAAAACATTGTTACATGCAATCCTGTTTTCAATAGAGCTCTTTTTTTAAAATCAAGTTAGCTGAAATAATACTTAATAGATGAAACGTTGCGACTATTTGTTCCCCTCAATACGCCCGCTATGCATTCTTTACGAGTTTATAGACTTGAGTGCTATTTTCAAATCCAGTAGAGGAGTGTGAGGTTGTAAAAAGAAGGGAAAGGACTGGGAAAAGTTAATTTTCCATTACTCTTTTTTCCCCGACGTAATGGAACTTAACAAAGACGGGTTTCTTCTCTTGTACAAGGATAATGGAATGTACCACGTGATCCATCATGGTAAAAAAACTAAGGGTAAAAGTAAAGCATCGCCGAATATAATGAAGATACAAGCATCGAAAGCTAATACAGCCACCTTCAGTGGTTAGTAAAACTTACCTATTGCCGAATTTTGAAACGAACCTGTAAGTTTTACTAATACAATCGTAAAACTGTTCAAATTACGTAAAATAAAACGTTTTCGGTGTCATTTTAAGTGAAATTTACGGGGGGCTATGATTAAATAATCGAATTCATTGTAAAATAGTGTTAAAAACAACTATAAAAACCTAAATCAGTTTCATGAAGACCTCTTCACGTACACTTTTTCGGACAAAGTATCTAAACGAAGTATCTTATTCGTATAGACATATTCAAAAAAATTAATAAGGAATACCGCTAATCTGTTCTCAGTTTGTAAAAAATCCAGCAGATATTAATCATGGAGGAATTACCGATTATTTTTTGTAATTACAGTTATTTAATCGAGTAAGTCTATAAAAGACCAATGATCCAAACGGTTCATAGATTTCAATAACTTCTTCTAGAGTTTTTGGAAATATTGACCGAGAACATTTGTGCGTTATTAGAGGAGTAAATAAAATCTCTAGAGACCACAGACAAAGGCGAATCCAGCAATTCGGCAACACCGAATTTCCTCCATTTAAACATATGTTAAATGATCGATTTTTTCCGTGCACCTGGCCCCTTTCAGAATCGATACATTTCCATCTTTTTAATTGGGGAATAAACAATGTTGCCAATTTTTTGGATCCGCTAATGACCACAGAAACCTATAGAGGACCTCTGTGAGAGCAGTTTCCTATCTTTAACTTGGAGGAGAGCCTGCATATCTGCATTCGTAAAGACAGAGCTCGAATTCTAAGGGCACCCAGATGAGATCCGAAATTCTCGCAGCATTGATCGGTTCTCTCGTTTTCCCGAGCGGGGTACGAAAAGTTCGTAACCCCCCGTCCCCCGTTGGAGGTACCAGCGACTAGTGCCGGGTGGGTATCTATTCGATGAGTCATTAGTGGCGTAACTGCGGTGAGGACGTTCCTGCGACCCGCCGGCAGAGGGCGCGCGGGCTGCGGAGAGTGCGCCAAGTTTGAGTAATTCGCCATTCCGTAGGATTTATGTGTCCGATACTGTTTTGGCTCGCACGAGCTCGCATTGTTGCCGCTTTTAATCAAATTATCAGACCGATGTCACGAGGATGTATCGATTTTTCAATGGGTATCGATTAATCACACTGCAGAGAGAAAAACGTCCATGTTACGAAAGAGAGCAGTAAGTGAACTTCTATAAGAGCCAAGGCTAGCATATGCTTTTATGTGTCTCGAAGCTCACCCCAGAATGCAGTAACGACTCTTTATGGTAACACGGTAGAATGAAAACCCTTTACTAATATCTTAAAAATGGAGGAAGCGATCTGCAAATTATACAGTCAGTAAAAAATTGTCTGCCATTCCAGAATGAAAAGAAAACTGAATTTTTTCCTGATTACAAGGAGATTTAGCTAAAATTCCGATAAGAATTGCGCAGCCGAATTCTCGAAGAAAATTTGAATTGCCGGGGTCATTTTGCAATATTGAAATTTAATTACGCTCCTGAGTTTATCCGCAATCGCACGCTGAATGTGGGAGCTGAATGTGGCTTGAATGTGGAAAACATCGGCCCGATACCTGAATTTTGCTCATGACGCGCAAAATTCAGCAACGATTCTCAGCAACCATCGGACTAATGTTGAATTTGTCTGAACTATTCGAGTAGATTTGATACAAATCTGGATGAAAATAACTCGAATTTGCGGAATTTCAGCCGTTGGGCGATGACTGTTGACTTCCACATTCAGCTGCTAAATTCAGCGTGTGATCGCGGCATTTAAGAAACGAGCAGTGTTCATCTATACTTCCTCGTTGGCTGCTGTGTCACGTGTTGAACTACTTTTTCAGCAAAAACAACTGTGACTAGAAATGTGTCAGACACGTTTACTCCTAAACTCAACAGCCAAGAATAAGATACGATAACTGTTGCTGTTTAACTTATTTCAAAGAAGAAATATTAGGTCCTCAAAAGTAAGAGCTCCCTTCTGTCACCAAAAGCCTGATGTCTTTAGTTCTGTTCCATTGCTACCATTGAAAACAATTACGTCAATGCTCCGATGAAAGATTTAATCGATGTATGTTAACGAAGATTACTTCCCGACTCTCATATAGACATTCTTGACAAACATAATTAAGAACAACCGATTCATTTTCATCAAATTCATTTCATGCAGCTCGTTTCCCGCATATAATTTTCAAAGATGATATGGATTGCATTTTGCAAAAAGAAACCAAGAGCATTCCGATTTCGCTAAGATTGTGCAACTTTGTTTGCCTTGCAAATATCAAAGATTATCTATACACATTGTATCTGTACTCCCAATAAACTATAACTTCAAGCCGAAAATTACCTTTGTAAATTTAATTTTTTTGCACGATTTCAGTAATTTTATCGAAAGAATGTAAGTTACACAATCTTAGCAACATTGGAATGCTCTTGGTTCCTTGTTGCAAAATCAAATCCATATTTCGATGATTACAACTGTAATTTTCGTTGCAGCCCGAGTCACCAAAATCCTGATTACTCCAACTTTCAGTGCACAAGTAGTCTAATTGTAAGTCTAGTAGAGTGGAATTTCTCCGCACGAAGACTGCGCAACAAGGTTTGGGGCTCATAAAAACCCTCAAAGCCATTATTCAAGGAGAGACGCATTCCACGTTTTTGCGCTTATCCAACGCGGTGCAGCGCACCGCAGTTTGACACGTCGATAAATTGGAGCGACGATGTGCCCTCACCTGACGAAAACACTGCGAGCGGTACGCCATTTTAAGGGAGGAAATGGGATCTAGCAACAATGCACTTCTAATTAAAGATACCATAAAGATAATAGTAATATGCATTCCATTAGTTTGAAATCATTACGGACTAATACAAAATATGTCGCCATCAGACTTGAATACTGCCGTGCTAAGGAAGAACGCCGTATATGAGCATTCGAGAGTTGCAAAAGTTTCTTCAATAAAATGTTTATTTTTGAGGAAAGTTATGAATATTTTTCCTTGAAATTTTCAGGAGCCATAGGTGAAATTGCGAGCAAAATTATCTAAAAAAAATTGAGGGAAAATATTTATAAGTTTACCCGGGAATCTGTGTTTTATCAAAAGAAATTTGGCGATGCCTAAAGGTTCATACTTCGTTTTTCCTTAGCAAGGTAGAATATGTAGGCGGTTCCCGATATTTGGACTGCATTTTGCTAGTACCACTACTCCTGGCTCATCCATAAAAACACCTGTCTCCACGAGGAAACTAATCCACACATACACAGTCCACATCACAGTTCCATCATCAGAGTTTCTTTCTGCTCGCCAAACATAGTACGGCCACCAGTCGGTGTGGAACCCATACTAGCGCCTGCAAGACTGCAGAAATACTTCACGCATTGCGCCAAACACAGTGCAGTCGCCGGTCGGCGCGTAGTGCCTACAAGACTGCAGGAATACTTCACGCATTACGCATTCACCACAGTAAACGCGCCTTAACCGCCCAGCTCACGCTCAAATCGGGGCTCTCAAACTGACACTAATTCTTCAATTTATTTGCCATATCTGCACGAAATTCCTTGAAAATCTCAAGATCTGATTTGTGACGTGTCCCACACACATCGGTTGTCTTCAAAGATCGTCAGCCTTACGATTAAGCAAGGCAACAGTCAACAGTTCCATCGATGAACCTCTTTGAAGTCCCTAACTTGTGCGTGGACTGGATGCATTAAGGTCTCAATACACGATCAAATTCTCGAACCAATTACCATAAAAGGACACATCAGTCAAAAAATCGTTTAATTTTAGAATGAAGACAGGACAGAAATGTTTCGTGCGGCGGGGAATGATGAGTGATGGCACTCCATTCTGATCAAAATTTGACAGCCCGTCCAAATTTGATCAAAGAAGACTGTTGCATGGTGACCATCGGTCATCAACTGATCTATTCTAAGTAGAAATGGTTTGGAATTTGATCGTTTATTGAGATCTTTAGGCGAATTAAATTTCAACTTTTGCTCAAAAAGTTGCTCATCAATCATCATAGGGCGAAAAGAAACGTTGAGCTCCGAACTTCCCTGCCTCATCCAATTACATTACTTGATTGTTAGTGCTAAGTCTCTAAAATATGTTTTCTCTGATCCGGTGGTCTTATGAAAGTGCTAATTATGCGGTCATGAGGTGGAACAGTTGAATGTATATATACCAAAAGGAACTATGTACATAGGGTTTGCGTGGAACATAGTTCCTTTTAGCATGAATGCGTCCAGTTGAGCCTCATGTATATTATGAGCGTTCGCCAAGTTAAATGGTCCGTTCGGAGGAGGAAGAGAGAGGACGCTCTTGGTGCTTAAAATAAGGACCGGGTCTGATCAGAGATAAGTCTCTTGGCCTTGCTCCACCTGATGAATCCTAGGATAACCTCGAGAAGTAAATTAGCTACATAATTGGGAGCTTGCAGACCTGTTGAGCTTTCCTAGCCGAAAAAACCAAGCTTCGTATTCAGCATCAGCTTTTCAGGCTTTGACCGAAAAAATCCAGTGGTCATAAACCGTAACTTTGCCTAATTAGATTGCATTGTTTGGATCGTTAGTGAAATGTCTCTAAGAGACACCGAGAAAAAAACTTCGGTCATGCGAACCGAATGTACGGTGTTCAATGTCGGCGGTTCTTCGGTCCATGTAACCGCTCTCTTATGGTTCTGGGACCGGTATCCTCGGTTCATACAACCAAACTTTCAAATCAAACAGAATAAATAACGAAAATGCTCGGTTGCATGAACCGAGATTACAGGTCCCAAAAATGAGAGAACGGTCGTATAAACCGAACAATACGGCCCTTATTAAACACCGCACGTTCGGCTCATACGATCGAACTTTTTTGTTTCTGCTCGTCATGTGAATCCTATAATGTTCCTTGCCATCAAATTTAATAAATATTTTTATGAAATCAGCCAAAACAAAAATCACCCAGGAACGGCGAAAGCCCATCAAAAATCCACGTTCATTTATTCATGTATTTATGCAAATTTTTATTGATTTTTCCCGTTCATATTTCCATGTGTATTTGTATGTTTAAGTTTCGGAAGTTTGAACTTTCAACGGTTTACTCCACACAATTCAAATCTACGGTTTGCTGAACAACGGGTATCCACGAAACGAGTGCTACGATGTAAAACTCAATCGAGAGTCAACTTCTTCCCCTCCAATTGGACGTACTTCTGTCAAACGGAACTATGTGCATTATGACGTAAGCCCTGTTATGCATACATTATTATGGGTCTCAAGGCTCATGTCTTAATGCACATAGTTTTGTTTGGCAGAAATACGTCCAATTCTACCCATGCGATGCACAGCGAGCATTGTTGCAAGATTATGCGGAAAATACATGGCGAACCCCTATGAAATCCACATTTCATGACACAACTCGACGACCTCAAGACCAAAGCTCAACATGGCGGGAAAGTCTGAGCCGATCTAGTTGCCGAAGCGATCCCACACTCTTCTCGGAACTCCGGGGTCGAGAACAGCGGGAACACAAACAATAACTTTTAACAAGAGCAACTTCGTCATTGTGGAGATTCACGGTGGTAAATTCAGACTAAATAATAAATAGCGATGCGGAGGAGACTACCAGATTAGTTTGCTTGGCGAGGCCAGACAATCGAGGAACAAAGAGCAATAACAAGATTCAGTTACGCGTGCAAAATACCGCGAATAATATTTGCGGAAAAGGAAAGGTACGACCCGCTCGTCCCGGGATTCAGACACGTAAGTGCGTGACTAAGGTAACGCAGGAGGGCACAAAGTGTTCTATTACTCCTTCGCATTGAGCAAGAATGACGTCTGCGCATTCCAATGCTGCCAGATTACTTCCAGATAAAATATTCACGCTTTAGAAAAGTAATGGCTATTTTGATACTGGATTATGAGGGAGTGTCAGCTCCCTGAGGGCTCTGGGAGAATACGGGACTTCGACGGCTGGGTGTCACAGAGCACTGGAAAAAAAACACATTGGATCTAGAGTCTAGACTCTTGAAAACGTTGACAAGAAAAAATACTAGTAGTTATTATATGGCGGCGAAGACCGGACATAGGCAGAATTTGACCTTGAAAAGTTCATTGACCCCTAGCGTAAAGTTGACCTTGTAGTATTCATTCATAAAGTTCATTCATAGAGTTCATTCATAAGATCATTTGATAATAGGTCGCGTTTTCCCGCCAAAAAATTCACTACTAGAAAAAAATGAAATTAATTAATTACGATGCAATGTTGCTAATTGGCAGTTTGAAGTGAAGAATATCCAAATTCCGCTTATTACGAACATAAATACTAGAATAGTGGAAATAAAAGAACTGATGGAAAGAATCGAGTCCCACAATGGAGAGTTTGAATTATTGGTAATGGTGTCGTCAGCGAGAACGAGTAAAAAAATGTGATTGTTGTTAGACGGTGAACAGTTGCAATTAGATTCTGAAGTAATGTTGGTGGAGTTGTTTTTCGATTCGATGCATATAAATTTAATATGATCGATAGATCGATTAATAAGTTGAAAATAACGGTTAAGTTCTAGGTTTGCACGGCATTCTTCGATTTTGGTAAGGTTGAGATTGAGACAAGCATCTGTGTAATTGGATGCTAAAAGAATACGGGTAATATTTTGCAGTGCGGCAAGACCTGTTTTTTCGCGGGTGTCATTGTGGCAGTAAGCGACCCGTAAGGCGGCGTGCAATTCGTCGGTATCGCAAAAGATGAAAGGGAGACATGCGATGTAGGTGGCATAAATTAGAGAATAGCATTTGCATTTATCCAAGACGGAGTTGCGAACCCCAACCATTTGACGTATAATTTATGTCCCTGTTTTTTTATGACGCGCTCGATGAGGAAATCTTTTGTGAGATTTGTTTTTTGCAATTCGGATGCATAAAAGCCACCGAGAACTGGTGTGTTGGATAGGTCGTTTAATAAATAAACGCGGGGTATTGTTTTGAGGATTTTGGTGATGTAGAAGACTTCTGCACTCCAGTTAGCGTGGTAAGATTTCTCAAAAATGCCCTTGTATTTAGAGATGCGCACTGAGTCACCTACACGCAGCGAAGTTTTGGAATTTCTTATATAGGATTTTTTGTTCAACAAGCGGAGAAGACGTTTCTCGTGTTTGATGGTGACGTCCGAGGGTTTCATTTTTATAGAGGAGTGAACTTTATTGTTATATTCGTTGACAAGATTTTGTAAATGGTTGACCCAATTAAAATTACCCTGCAACTGAAAATTTTTGAACATGCGAGATTTGAGAGTTCGGATCCAGCGTTCGACAATTGATGCTTTTTTGTGACTGAAAGTACTGTAATGGTTAATATTATGTTGTTTCATGAGTTTTTGGAAGGGAGCGTTATAGAATTCAGAGCCGTCATCGCTCTGTACGTTTTTAATTTTTTCGCGGCATCTTTTTAAAATACGTTCCATAGCAGACGTCACAGTGGGACCTTTTTTATTTGGGATGGGTTCGGCGTAGCCAAATTTACTCGTACAGTTCAGGGCAACTAAAATATATTTCATTCCTTTATTATTTTTGCTCAGAGATTGGACATCGATCAGATCAATTTGCATTAAATCGTCAAGCCCGCGTAACTCTACGTGTCGTCGGGGGAAATTTTTCCTAGCGGGTCGATACAATTCCTCGACAATTTTAGTTTTAATAGAAGGCATGTTTTTTTTTTTTATTCGTAAAGTTTTTCCGACCAAACTTTCGCTTTCATCAACTCTTCGCGAGAGTACTCTGTCCTTTTTAAATGAGTCGCTTCGAGTGCCGACCTCCAATTTCGACCTATCGAACCGTCAATGCTGTTGAAATGATCAGCTAGTTGTTTTTTAGTTTTTTTCGATCTGGGTACAACCTCGTAGATTTCCTTACGCAATTGCATGGCTAAATCACACATTTCATGCGTCAAGGACATTGTCAAATGTTTTAGGATATTTTCCAGATGACCCCACGGCACGGCAGAATCTGCGCTAACGGGTAAAGCTAAATTGTCTATGGGTAAGTTTTTAGCATCGAAAACGGTCGATTGCGTCACTTTTTTCGATTTAGGGTCCTCAAGAGTGGCGGCAGCCTTGGAAAGACAAAATTCAGCGATATGATCGAGATTGACAGCGTCTTGTGCGTTTTCCGGAGGTCCAACGTTTGCAATACTCCTGGATTTACAGTCGAAACAATCTGTGGTTTCGTCCAGGAAAGGAACAGTATTTTCTAGGAAAGATTTACACACAACATCGTTAGGCGAAACCGGTGGTGCTACGTTGCCAATTCTACGATTATTTACCGACAGACCATCCGCCTCTAGACTGATTCGAGAGTCGAGAGAGGAGATTACAAACGATTTATTTGCAACATCACTTGTTTCAGTAGGAGTGGCAACATTGCATAATTTTTTACCGCGTAAATCGAAATTCCCATCACTAGTCAAATTGAAACCGATCCCCCGGGGACCTTGTTTCGGAGTTTTTTTACTGCGACTTCTCCCGAAAATATCGATCGACATGATAGGAGAGCGAAAATAAAAAAAGGACAAGCCTCGCGTATTTATAGGTGGACAAAAATTAAATTAATGAATCGTGCCGTTCTCGCGAAGTTCCTCTAGAATACTGGAAATTTCAGGATCCAAACCTGAATTCCCTGCTTTTTTGGCAGCGATCAGCACTTCTAACCTCGAAATCAATTCATTCACGTCATTCCAGTAAATATAATTGTAATTTTTTGTATTGTCTCTGATGAAACCTTTTCCTGTCACACGTTTCGTGCTCGGGAATAATTTACCGATAAATCGTGTATATTTGTCCATGCGTGTGGAACGCAATCGACCCGTGTCTTCAAAACCGACCCTATGTACATTACTAATTTGTAAAATTTTCTTATAGTTTTCCATATCGACATGGGTAATGATCGAAGGAGAAGGATTTTTCAAGAAAAGTAATTCGTAGAGGCCCGGAGTACCTTGGAAAACGGAACTGTTCACGTGAATATTATCGTTAATTTCAAAATCCACTACGGCCGAACCGAGCTTTAGAACACCGTCGGGATGAAAAGTGATACCGTACGTGGAATCATGCAAATCCTTGTTAGCAGTTACGGACCCAATGTATCTCGTCGCGAGGGGACCGTACACTTCCTTAATACTATTGAAAGATTCTCTTATTTCAGGATTGTGGATGTATTCTGTAGGATCGTCCATTGCAAAACTCGGATAAAAAGAGCCACGTTTAGGAGTTTCCATCGTTGACGACGCGCCGCTTGTTCGTCTAAGCGAAGTAACAGGTGTTTCATGATTGAAAATAGGATGATCCGAAAGATTCGGCCATTCTTCCTCGTACGCCGCGTCGTCAACTATGAATTCCGGTTCGGGTTTTTCTACTTTAGGTTTTACATTAATCTTATCATTAGACAAATTATTCGAGGCTAGTTTTTCGAGAGGTTCGACAAGCGGTTTGAAAGCCCGCGAAGTTTCGATGTCAAAATCAACTTGACCTCTCTTCAAGGCTAGAGCCTTTTGTTTTATGGCTCTTCTGGCGAGAGCCACCTCTCGTTTCAAACGAATTTTCGACTGACGAGACATTTGTGACAAAATTATGAAATCCCTCCCTGAGAAAACCTTTATTTATAGGAAAAAATTTAGCAATTACCATGAAACCGAACGGTTTAGTCCAAATTTCTCTGGCTAAACTTAAGAAGCGAGCGAAAGTGACGTCACCAGCAATGTGATCTTTGTAGATATGATGTAAGTTTTGAATGTCTTGCTTCAGAACGATTAAGAAATTTACATTGTCTCTGATTAAATGTTTCGGAACTTTGGCGTAACTTTGCACGAGAAGAATAACGTCTATGTGTTGATGACGTCCCTGGGCGAAAAGTTCGGAGATAAAATTGAGAGAATTAGATTCCGTTTGACAATCGTCAAAAATAACAACGGAGTGCGGTTTAATTGGTATGCGCGAAACGCAAGGGAAAAAGTTAACGCTAATCTCTTTGATGCTGCTTAAAACCTGGAACAATCGATGGTACTTAGGTTGATTGATCGAAGGGGAAAATAAATAAATATTAAGAAATTTTAAACCGTTAGCATCCTCAAGCAACCTGGTGAGTATGGTTGTTTTACCTCCTCCACTTACGCCACAAATAATTGACCGTACTCCGTTGGCCGGGAATAATTCTCCATGTTTGGAAATTGTCGTTGTTTCTTCGACGACGGGTAGAACGGTAAGTTTTTTTTTGAAGGGGCGAAAATGGAATCTTGAATCGTGAGCTTGCATACTGATTTTCAACGTAGGAAAGCCGAGAGCAAAAAGACCACCAAACTTTTATACCCAAAAATTTTGATCTCTTCAGTTATCAGTGTTTTCTAGTTACGGAGATCTACGTGCGAAAGTTACGCTTGTGCGTGTGAGCTCTCCACTACCCGTTCTTCCATCAACATAAGGCGGGTAAAATGTATTTTTGAAGAAGAAGAAGAAAAAAAATACCCATACCAAAAGAAAATTATATGTAATGTGAAATATATTACCTTATTGTGGTTATTGATCCAGTCAGATGGCGGGGAGTTATATGATTTAAAGACGGAAATTTAAAAAAAAAACAAGAAAAAAAAGAAAAAAATTTAAAAAACACAAGTGGACACTGCGATCATAATCTTTCTTAGATTATTTCATTTTTTTAACGGTGTCAGCAAACAAGCGAAGAACGACCGGGTTGAATGTCTTTTTGCCATGCAATCAGGCGCAACTCGATAAATCCTACGGTGCAGCACTCGCACGAGTCGGTTACGTCGACTGCTAATCCCGGAAAATACTCTGACAAAGGACAGCATTTAAAATGTCCCTGTTGTTCGCCACAAGAGATTAATTTTTCCAATTTTGTTGACCATTTTTGTAGTGTATTCAAATCACTATTGGTCAAAAACCCTCGGTTACGTTGTTTAAATTGTGAAATTTTTCGTAAAACGTCACGTGCACCATTACATGTCGGACCCATAGTTTTTAACGTAATTAGAAATTTTTTCACGGATGCGATTTATTTTTTTTGTTATACGATCGTACGAAGGATCGGAATGCACCAAAGAATCGGAACACAATTTTAGAGTATTTTCGAAACGTACAATATCGTTTTCCGACAAATCGTCAATGCGCAGACGTTTGTACAGAGACCGCTCGAGAGAGACTAAGTGTAGCAAAATTTCTGACGACTCCATAATCGTTCGAAATAGAGCGACAGAGAGGGGAGAGAGGGGGAGAGAGAGAGGGAGAGAGAGAGAGAACAAGGAGGACGAAGAAGAAGAAAAAGAAGAAACAATTGTATTTATACTGTTCGAATTTGAGTCAAAGGAACCGCCGTAGATCGCATCTTATAACCCTCCTCGAGTAATCAAGGACGAAGGTTATGCGAGAGACAGTTCAACTAAACTCATGATTCAAACGAAAGTGGTTGACCTTAATCAGGTCATGGCGGGAGACGATGTGCGGGAAGAGAAGGGTACATGCATAAAATATGTGTGAACAAAAAAAAGTAAATAAAAAAAGTAAAACACATCGTCTCCCAAATTTTTTTTTATATGTACATTTTTTCCTTACAGAATGCAACCGTAAGTCTTCATTTCAGCGATGCATTGCTGGATTCTGACGTCATTAATGTTAGTCAAATTTTGAAAATCGGTCGTCAAGAGTGCATCGCGTAAGACTCGACTCGTCATGACTGCTGCCGATATGTTTTCGCGCAACCATGAAAACGAGTCGAAAACGGAGCGTTGGAACGAAAATTTCGCTCCAGTTTTTTTGTCCTGTATTGTGACTGTCGGTTTGTTTTGGTACTGATCTATTATAATATTGAAGTTGTCAAATTCTAAAGTTTTCGATCCAAAGTCGGGCGTGGCAAATGCTTGCTTGAAAAGTGGGAAATTTTGGAAAAACGATTCGAAATCAGAAACTGACAACTCGACATGTCGACTGGGTACCTTTAAATGTGACAGCACAATTTTAATTTCAAAATTTTCGTCCGCACGTAACCCGATGCACACTTGCTTTAAACCAGAATAGTTCAGGAAGAACGTCGTGGCAGCGATCAGCAACGGTTGAGGTTGAAATTCACCCCGTTGCAAATGTCCCGAGTTAATTTGGTCGAAACGAGAAGCCGTGCTGAAGGCAGGTTTCATGTCACCGGAGACGTTAGGGTTTTGCTGAACAGAACTCATGGTTGCACTCGGAAAAGAAAACTTGTAGGTTAGAATGATCCGCCGGTCGTGGTGTCGTTGCTTATATACCAAGTACGTAGCCTAGAAGCGATGCTCAGCGCGCACGACGGATGATTGAGGCAACAAGAAATGGTGGGGATGAAACTAAGCTCCAAGAGAGGGGGACACCCTAAATTTTCTAAATTGATAATTTTGCAATGGCGAGGCACGTAATCTAGCAACCAATCACGTTTCATTTTACCTTTGACGTAAATGCAAGAGTAAGTGCGTGCGATACGTTCCAGAACGAGCGTGAATCTATTGTATTTTATTTCGCCGCAGTACCAATCGAGACAATGATTTTTACGAGTCAACCAAGAATTTGTAATTTGATCTTTTTGAGAAAGTTCGCAGAATTCGAACGGAGGTTTAAACAAGTAATGCTCTTGTACTGTTCCGTGCAAGTTTTGCAATGCTAATTCCTTTAAAATGAACGTATTGTCACATTGGAAGCCTTGAACATCAACGAAACAACAAGATTTGTCGGACATTTTTATTTTTTTTTAATTTTATTTTTTTTTATTTTGTTTTTTTTTGTTGTTTTTTGTAAGCTAAACTAGAGTTTTGAGCGAATTACTGAGCGGTCTGTATTCACAAAGTCGATCGTGAATAATCAGTGCGTAAGCAATTGTGTCTTTCGGAATGGCTTCACTACTAGAGTACTCGATGCGACAATCGACCGTAGAATCGATTAAATTATCGGCAGATTTGGTCGTATCGAACACGAAAATGGGAGCTTTGCTTTTAAAGTCTGAGTAGCTGAGCAGTGGTTCGAAAATATTAGTGCCTGCGAACGAGCCTTTCATGCGACAATAGTTTAAATACTGTTGTAAATATTGGTTATGAGTAAAATCACTGTTCAAAGCAGCGTACGGGTAACATTGTGCGTTCAAGAAACATCGCATATCGGTTATCGAACAATGATCGAAAACAGACGCGTCTTTTGTGACGTCATTTCTGCGTCCCGTTTGTAATGCAACAATTACGAATTTGGGTCGTTTCAGCGCGGTCGTTGTCAAAATGGTCCACGAATCTTTTTTATTTTCGGTCAAAGGATGTTCAAAAATCGAGAAATCTCGAAAAGCGATTTGTAACGGTTGGTCAGCGTCTATGATTTTCATTAATTTCAAACGCATCGAGTCGGACAGTGTTATATGCGGAACGTGCCACGCGATCTTGGATAGGACGATTTTATCGGTGTTGCCAGCGGCGCCTTTCAAACAATCAACGTCGGAGCGGGACCGCAATAAGGTCAGCTCTTGTTTAGCGTTTATGATAGGGCTGTTCAGATCCTCGGCCAATCCGAGAAGAGATTTCAACGGAATAAATGCAGTAAATTTTCCGTCTTTAGTAAGAGACGTGTGCGGATTTTCCCAGCCGGACATTTGCATGAAATGCGATTCTAAAGGGTTCAATAAGAGATAATTTTTCAACGTCGACACGATACCCGTGTTGCGTGTTTTCGATATTTCTTGCGATGCCATTTTAAAACGAACCTCCTCGAATAGATGCGCGACACCGTTGCAAACGAGTTCGGATTCGCCCTTCGTCACGCCATCGGCTTTAGTGATTTTTCCCTCAACGTAAACAAAAGAATTCGCCGTGTCGGTGAGCAAATCGTGAAAATTAATCGCAATAGTAATTTCGTCCGAGTAACCTAAACTTGCCGGACTGAACGGACTGTAAACGTAATATTCATAACTTGTTATTTGATTTTCGTCCAAGACCGGTTTTTGCGCTAGACCCAGTACGTCTGCTGCCGCGAGCGCCATTTTTAATTTTTAATCCCAGTTTTTTCAGCGTGAAAATACTTTGACGAGTGAGAGAACCTCCGACGACGTCGACGTTGCCAGATCCACTTCCAAAATTAGACGATCCTAACGGGATCGAGTCAAAATTCACGGTTCGATCGCGCATGCGACGTCTTATATAGTTTTTTTTTAAGTTAAACATTCTCTGATGTGCAGACGCGCCGAGACAGATTCACCCCGAAAATTAACCAATTTATTGTTTGTTTCGTGAAACGTCAAAATTATTTCGTCGATGATTCTTTTATTTATAGGTAAATATATGAGCTGAGACGGCGTTTGACTCATCTTGAATCCGGGATCAACGTCAATGGCGAACGAAAAAAGCACGTGACTTTTCGAGCCGTTCACGTACGAATTGTTAACCAAATTGCAACTCACCCTGATCGCTGTAACGGACATTATATCCACCGGTTTATCGCTTAAAATTTTATCTTTGGCCTTGAAAGTTTTTCGTGAAAAACCCAACAACGGACCTATGCAGTCGTTTTTCGCGAAATCGATGTCGTATTCGTTGGAGATAATTTCAACTTTCATGGTGTTCGAATTCGGTTTAATTACGATACCGGGAACGTGTTCTTCGATAAATGCGGCAATGCTGTCCACCTCGTAAGAGCCCTCTGCCATTTCGATCCATAGAAAATCTTTGGCACCGTGTTTGCGGTAGTAAAATTTGTTTCGACCCTTAGTGACATTCGGGATAGTATTGGCAACCTCGCACTCTACAAGTGCCATCTCGTAGGATTTATCGGCATTTAATTCGATAGGCGGGTAAAACTTTGAAACTAAAGTGGAGCTCCGGCCGTCCAAGCAAATATTATAACTCATGACTCAAGGTGCGGGGAGGGGAGGGTCGCTTCGGAGAGGAATTGCAAACACAACTGTCCGCACAAACTACTTTTTACGGGTTGGACTCGATCGTAGTTATATAGTATTCGATATCCGCGAAAATATTCGCTTAATTCAACGGGCGGTTTTAAGTTTCCGATCGGATCGAAATAATGACATTGCGGAAAATTCGACACGTAACATACCCAGTGAGTGCCGCTACCGGTTTTACAATCGTCTAAATTGACAATAGCGCATTCACGTTTAAGCGGTTTTCCGAGCGTCGGTAACGAGTCCTTACAAAAGACTCCTCTGAAATTGGGAATCGCCAAACGTGCAGCGTAACGCAAAAGTTGAACGTTAGAAAGCGCACTCGTCGGTAATTTCATGTATACGGGCTTTTTTTTTTAAACTGTCTCAGGTAAAATGCTCCGCCACGCAGCACGCGTTTTTTTCGTCGTTTCGCGCCGCGCAACGCGCCTCCCGTCATTAAATGTACGATAGATTTCCTTTTTGTCGCTTTTTTACGTTTGGAGACGAGCGTTTTTCTTCGATGCACAACTCTCAATTTACCCCCCTTAGTGAGCGAGGAGATGGACAATATTCGAGGTTTAGATTTACGCGGCGAGGCAGGCGTTTTTCGTCGCCTGCTACGTTTGTTCAAACCCTGACCTGTCATTACTTTAGCTTTCATCAAGCCGGCCGTAATTAACGAATTTAAGCGTTCGCGTAAACTCGAGTCGGACGATTTAACCCTGTCCCAAGCTGCGTCCTGTAATTCTCGGTCGGCCTGCGAACGAGCTGCGTCGTCACTAGTTTCGATATATCGCTTACTGTGACGTAAACACGCGTCGTCCAATTTATTCAGTGGCGGTAGACCGGCTTTGATCAAAGCAGCCTTATCCTCTTTGGGACCGCAATATCGTGTACCTCTCAACGTTACGTCAATCGGAAGAAAATGGTCCACCACAGTGTTTAAAATTCCTTTCCCCCGTTTTATGCGGCTTGTGCAACGGCCACGAGCAGGCATTCTCGTAATAATCATATTCTAACTACGTTCGTCAACACCCTTTATATACATTTTTGATCAACATTTTATCTTTAGATATGGGGGGGGGGGAGGCCCCGCTACCTCCGGTAAGGTACCTTCGGTAAGCTACCAAGAAGACGCGGAGCGTCTTCTTGGTAAGGACATACCTTCGGTAAGATATACCTTAGGTAGGCCTAAGGCCTACCTAAGGTATAGAATATACCTTCGGTAAGATATACCTAGGTAGGCCTATGGCCTACCTAAGTATAGAAATACCTTCGTGGTTACCTAGGAAATACCTTCGGTAAGATCCTGCCTTACATTTTCTTTGCAGCGCATCGCCATTTTGTTTTTACATATTGATATCAATGTGCGGCGACGAGCGAGATTGTGATTGGAAGGAGGCGTGGCTTGACCACCATTTTGTCGCAGTCAATTAACCAATTGGAGAATAACTAAATGTTCTGATTTGATTTCATTGGATTATGATGTATAGTGAGAGAGACTTGGTGATATCTTTTTTCTACAATTAGTCAATATTTCTTTTCAAAACTTACTATTATTTCTGCGGCATTTAGCGTTACTTGTTTTGTTTTTTTTTCTCTCCAGTTCATTCATTCATTCTTTTTTATTAAATTGTTTTTTTTTTTTTTTTTTTTTTGCTATTCAAGTAAATTCAAATCTTAACACACGACGTTTGACGTCATCATTTTTGAGTTTTGAGTTTTTCCGACTTTTGTCGAGTTTGAATTGTGTGTATCTTACACATTATTTCAACGTACAAACACAAAAACAAGTGTATTTCAAGTCGTCGACGCCGTCACGCTCGACATTTGCACTACATTTTTGCAATTGGGAGCTATAAATTCCAACCCGGTTACGACAACGTATGTGTCAATAGTTTCCCTACACACATAAGTGTTTTTTTTTTCAGATGAGTCAGAATTTATAGTTCCAAATTGCAAAATGCAGTCTAATTTTATTGATGATTCACAGTATGAGCACTCTGTGTGAGAGAATAGAGTGTTAAGAATTTTCGTGGTGGAAAATTTGATTGCTTAGCAGCAGGATGCAATAGAATAATTTATGGAAAAATAAAAAAAACAAAAAGATTACTTTAAAATTTGAAATACACTTGTTTTCCGCTTGTGCACGTGCGTGTGTTTAGTCAATTATTTATTTATATTTTTTCGGGGAAATCGCACTAGTGCGCGGGAAGATGAATAATTTTACCAAAAAACCAATTTTGTTTCTTCATTTTTATTTTTCTCATTTTCTTACTAGTACTACTACTACTACTACTACATGAAAACATCATCAATAATATAAGTTATACCTAACACACACACACACACACACACAATAAAATGTCCCTTGCTGCTAAATCGTGCGCAGCAACAACTTACTTAATTAAGTTTAAAACTTATTAGATTAATTTTATTTTCTAATTTTCATTCGATCGAAAATGGTAAATGGATCGATACAAATCATAAGAATCACCCGGATGTAGTTGTCTCTGCAAATTATTGTACGTCTGAAACAAATTTATACTTATAAAATTATCAGGATCGTTGTTAGAATTAAATTTTACAATCAAAGCAGTGATAAACATCTGTTTTTCGTGCATATTACGTAGCACATCATATACATTAGCTACGGAAACTGTTAGTCGTGACCAACACAATACTCCGCACACGTGCGTTGAGAAAAGTTGGTCAAAACATGATATAAAATGAACAAATTCCTCGTACATTGCGTGCGCTGTGCGAGTTATTATTTCAACTCTCAACATCGGAGATAAACCTAAATTTCCCAATACGTATGTACACGTGCTTAAATCTATTTGTTTTAAACACATCATTTCCAACCTTTCGGACATTGTCGCAACAACTAATGCGCCGGGAAGTGACGATCCAATGCAGTTTTACTATGATACAAATTCAAATATTCCAGTCTGGTCAATCTAGCGAAAGCCCAAAAGAAGTTTTTTCGGAAAGCCAACGACGAAAAAAGACTCAATCTATGCACAATAGGATACTGTGTGAGAAAATTGACTACGTATTTCATTAATTCCTCTTCCAGAGACGCCGGTAAAGAAAGTTCGTTCAACACGAAATAGCATTCGTCCAGGGACAATTTGTAGACACAAAGATTACTAAGAGCAGGAGCCATTTTCTATAACATATCGCAATCCGGCAAGGTCACGTCGTCGTCCAACAGTAAAAACGTGGTTTCTACAAAATCAAATATTACTCGATTACGTTCTTTTAGAAAGTTGTCTGCACACCAAGAATAAAATTTTGCGATCAGACAATTATACTTTTGCGGGCAGGATTTCCATCTACGTTTTACTGTGTTCAGTATTAATTGGAGGTTATTGATGCAATCATAATCGCATCGATGCCACTCTCTTCGGTGATAAGGATTGATCCTATCAAACAACAATGTCACCACACGATTGTGTACTCGCCACCCGATCTCTTGTGGGAATTCAAATTCGGTCAGTAAATGAACGCATTCGTCAAAAGATTACCGTTTACACGCAAGTTCCCACAATTTATCAGGGTCCATACGAGAGAGATACACACACGTGTGTGTTATATGTTGATTATATGCAACCGAGCAGATTATATGGACTTATCCCCTCCGAATGGAAACACCTGCTATCGCTACAAGTCGGTATCTTTCCGCAATGAAAATTAGGCGTGCCAAACACAATGTATTGTAAGTATTTCGAGTTTTCATGAGCAGGCGACGTATGAATGCCGGAAAAGCGTACGGATTGCTACTGAATCTTTGTTCTATCAAGTCTAAAATACGTGACACTTCTCTCACACACCTTCTTTTCGTGCAAAAAATGTGAATATATGCGTACGGTGGCGAGATTCGACGTAAAAACTTACACGCTAAACGGTCCACAAGTTCAGTCGTAACATACCATGGGAAATCTAAGTTTTGCTCCAGTAACCAAACAATCGATTCAAACGAAAGTTTTTTCAAGGCTAAAATTTGCAACTCCGGTACCGTCATTGTATCACATTTTAAATTTTATTTCTTAAAAAACAGGGGGGGGGGGGGTGACTTCAACATTAAATATCAGTCGAAATACAGTGATTTGGGGTTGGAAACATAGGTCTCTTTTAAGTATTGTTTTCTAATGAAACGTTGCTGGGCGTAACAAAACGAAAAATTTAAATATACTTCCTTGTAAAATGCACGCATCAAAGCACGATAAAAATAACGTTTTTTGTGCAATTTTTGTCGTATAGTGCTAAACAGTGTATCTACGATTTCTACACAAGGATTATCATTACTCGTAGAAAGACAAAACTCATTGGAGTCATGAACACGTGTTCGGTTAGACAAAGTTTTTACAAGTTGTCTTTTAATAAAATTCTCCACGTAATAAGATAATTTAAAATTCTCAATCATAAATATACATTCGTCAAAACTTAATTTATGCACTGCTTTTATCATCAAACTATCGACATCCATTTGAGACCAGTAAAACTTATCTCTCTTAAATACTCTCATAACTATAATAGTAATAATCTACGTCTACCATAAAATCCGTCAGCGGATGACTATGACCTAATTTATGTAAACACCAATTACGGAACAAATGTACTATACATGTATACAAAGAAAGATTCTCACTCCATTCTCGTTTTAAAGCTTCCAAAATCTTGCAGAGTCGGCTTACGCATTCAAATCTGCACGGACAACTTCGCACGTTGGAGTAGAGCAAATGATTTTCGATTCGAAAATATAGTCTATCAACTAGTCTCAATTTCACACTGTATGATAAATCGACAGGTAGTTCTACTCTCAACGCTAGCACACAGTCGTCAAATCGCAAATTCTCAACACATTGATACGTAAGATAATTCTGCATTATTTTCAAAAAAATAAACGACTTCGTAAAAATCACTTGGGTGTCACACACCCTGAGCGACATCAAGAACTATACACTATACACTCTCGAATGTCGTTTTTTTTTTTTTTTTTTTTTTTTTTGTACAACTCTTATGATAAACAACAGAACCATGCCGCATATTAAAAAATTAATTACATTTTAAATTTGGGGGGAGGGGGCATTGCTCCCGCATAAAATACTAAAACTAAATTTGAGATTCTTCCGTACTATCGATGTCGTCGTCAACAAGGTCATGATGTCGTTCAAATAATGCATCTTAATTTCCTCACTTAACGCCTTCATTTTTTCCTTATGCTCGACAATTGCATAATGTCCCAGGGGAAACGTATCGATGTTATTCGGCCATACATGAACCTTGTTATCGTACGAATCTAAGGAAGTTTTTCTCACCGAGGCGGAATATATGCGTAGTTTTTTTGACATGATTACATTCTGCGAATGAACGTGACGTTCATTCAGAAAAAGAGCTCTCAGATAGTCCTCGTGAGTAATTTCTTTTTCAACCACATAACGTTTGATTCCCTTACATTTTTTCTTATCTCCCAACAAAGTACGGATACTATACATTTTACTACGTAAACCGACAAATTCTACCATGGGGTCATTACAATTCTCGTCACTCATTTTACCGGCACTTTATGATTGATCGGAGAATAGCACGGGTGATCTGTCGCATACCCCGAGCAGTCGTACCAACTGTCTGCTCCTTTCAAGTTTTCTTTCCTGATTATCTCGTAAGGATCGGGAGCGTCCTGCCCCTTCCAATACAGCGCTAGGCAATCTGTGTCACTGTACACTGTTGTCACATTGTCACCAAAATGAGTAGCTACGTGATTGTACAAATAATCTAGAATATAAGTCTTAGAAATATCTAAAATTGAGGCTCCTACATAGATAGGAAAATCAAAATATATCTGTTTTTTCCGCTTATGGACAATCATGAATTGCGGATCGATAAAACTTGCTCGTTCAAAATAAGGATCGCTAACGTGTTTCAAAAAAAGTCTCTTTTTGCTAATCATCAACACATTTTTATGCTTGCTTTTATCTAAAAGTGTGCGCCCGTACAACATATTGTTCAGGTCTTTGTAGATTTGTTGCTGACATTTATCCGTAGCTTGTTGTCTCAACGCAGTATTTTTGTTAATGTAAGACGCCAACCAGGGCTCTTGATGGAATTTTATACCGTAATGTATTTTTTTTATTTTTACCCCCAACGATACTGCCATTTTTAACGATCGGTAATGAAGACCGTATTTTTCTTTATCGTACAAATTAGCCGTCAATTTTGCATATTCGAGTTTCCAGGAGTAATATTTTCCGTTAACACAGGTAGCAACCGCGAATGGAGGTCGTGGAGCTCCCGTCCGTAACTCAAATCGCAAACTAGAAAATATCCCTCACTGGACTCGTTCGATATACTCAAAATATTCTGCCGAACAAATTGTAATTCTGAATCGTTCATCCATCGGAACGAATGCAAAGGTAAATAATCACACATTACTTTCCCGTATAAATTATTAAAATCCACCATAAACAGATAACTCGGCACATCAATGTTTGGATCAAAATTCGGATTAACATATTTATTATTTGCTCGTGCATATCGTTTTTTACACACGACTAATCCCCCTCGTATGCTATTCTTAAATGCGTAGTACATATTAATATCGGTCAATAATTCGATTTCTTTCCGCGTGTGGTAAAGCGCGGCGTTCCACGTGAACCCTGGCGTGCTGATAAAATGGGCTACATCCAGCCCGTGCGATAAATGAGCGGAATTCCGGTAGTGCTCCATGCAGTCTGCGAGGAGTGTACAATCCAAGGTTAAATAATGATCGTTCAGTGCACCCAAAGATTTTAAATTAAATTTTTCCCAACACTCTTTTACAAAATTGTAATTTTCCACGGAACATGGTTCTTTCGTTAAATCGTTGAAAAATTCTGACCTGTCCGGCAACTGTGTTTCATTAAACTTCTCCCAATCGGTAATATAACTATAAGGAAAAACCTGTTTTCGCATTGTCAAATGCATTAAATGATCAGGGATTACTTTCCTTGTTTGAACGAACAATTCTTTTCGACCGCCAAGTCTGGCAACTAAGGTTTCAAGTGAGCTCGGCAATATTTTGAACGAGTCAATGAATCGCAATTTCACCGTAAACCCTCCTTTAGTGTAATATTTCGTAAACGTCATATATTCCTCGTCGCTTTTTGCGATTACATGTATTCTTCCTGGAATTTCGTTCAAATAAGGAATAAGTAACTTTCCGTCGTAAACTAAATTATGAAAATAAATATTAAGATAGTCAGGTTCAGTGTACTCAAGATTACACAAAACATGAGCGTAACCCCTGATGGGTCCTCCGTCTCCTTGGTGAAAATGATCGACAACAGCTTTTTGAGGAGGCACGATAGCTCGTTCGCAAATGTGACACATGGTGGGATCAAATTCGGAAACTTTGGACTTATCGTACGGCGTGTACCGAGTCATATAGTCGATGACCTTGTCCGCCTCTTCTCTCAGATATTCAAAAAATACCTTAACAGCGTCCGGCCCTCGATACAAGCGCGGGAGAGTTGACCTATCAAAATCGTTAACTACTAACATACAAAAACTGTTCGGCTCGTGCCTTTGATAAAATTTAGTGTTCCCGTTCAAAGTTGATCTATCTATCGGTTTTAAAATCGTCTCGAAATCTGCATAAATTACTATTTTTACTCTAATTTTATACTTGAATTTCTTAAAGTTTAGTTTACAATTTTCGCGGGAGGGTACTCGAACACGAGCTTCCGGATTTGGTCCACACAAATCCATGTGTCTACACAGCGCTTCCTCACTATAAAAATGATTTAAACATCTATGACAAATTGCAATGCTATGTTCATTACGCGTTACTTGTGCCCGAACCAGTCTACTCAGACTTGTTATATGATAATAAGTTTTACTCTGTGACATGTACAAATTAATCATTCGGTTTTTACTCGATATTTTGGAATTTTTTGTCACTACTAAAGGATAAATTTTCTGGTTTGTACTAGTGTACAGGTTAATTAAAACATCCGTACTTTCCCTATTAAAATTATCTATGTCGTTCACTGTTACCGGTGGCTCCATTTCTGACAACTCTTCCGGCACCGCTCCATTCAGAGCAGAGTGAACCGCCACGCTAAAAGATATGTCAGGCACAAGATTTTCCGGCACGAACAAAGCATTACGTCTTAAAAGCTCAGTGGGTAATTTCTCACTTCGACACGTTACATTCTTCCCTCGCACGATCCTTCCACTACAAGAATATTCGTGATTGGTCAAATCTTTCTTCACTCTAAAACTCAAAAGACACTTTTCACACGTATTCTTTTTCTCCTTATCCAATCTAGTCGAGACGAGACTGCTTAAATTTTTTATATAATAATAATGATTTTCGTACAGTAACAAATTATTATGGTCACTTCTTTTTTGTTTGGAGATCCTAAGAGGGTACAACGTAAGTTGACTATCGTACGAATATACATTCACCGAAGTGTTGGGGTTCTTACTTTCGAACAAATCGAGCGAATCTATCGTCACGGGAAAACTTACCCACTGATATTCTTTCAAAAAAGGGATGATAGTCTTAACAGATTTTATTGCCTTGCCGTCGTTAAATTTAACTAACATCGCCCATTTGAAACACAAATCATCCTTGGACGTCACGAACGAAATTATACCTCGCTTTTTTTTTATAAAAGCCGGTATCACGTAATTTGCTCCTCCTCCCAATGGTACATACGAATACACCCTTAATTCTAATGCGGATATTCTCAATAACCTCCACTGACTGTTCCGCATCTCTAACTCTACTATCCTACGAAACAAGTCTCTATACAAAGAATCTGTATATTCACTATAGTCTCTAGGCGTTACAAGGGTTTTCGGTATTGAACTTATCGTATATTCTAATTCAGTTTTGGTCCTGTCGTGATAAAATACAGTTGAAAAAAAGGATGAAATTTTTATCGGCATGCTACGATGTTGATCCAAAATATCTCTAATTCTTACATTATTAACCTCAAAAAAATCATATGGTGAAGCTGTTTCCGGACTTACTATACTATAAGATTTATACGCTCCATCGAAAGCCTCCTCTCCTGGTGTCATGATGTCAATTTCCAGAATCCAGTGTCGCTCCTTTATATACACACTTGGTGGTCGACCCCCCCACACTCCTTTACTCTTTCCCTGCTTCAACTTTTTACTTCGTGTTCGATAATATTTACATAAACTTTACACATGCGCAATGTCTTCGCGTAATCACTTATTTACATTCACACCCCCCACTCCGCACATCTTCAGTTTTTTTTCCCCCCAAAAAAAAGTTTATCCCAAGTTTTTACGTTAACCTACTCTTTACACACATTATTTACATACACAAATTAATCTATTCTTTTAAAAAATGATATTTCTGTAAACACGCTATCGCAATATTAACAAACTCATCGTCCGTCTCCTCCGGTGGTGTGTATCTATTTCTTAATGTTTTAATAAAATTCTCGTGGGCAATGTCAATATAACCGTCATAATATTTCAAACTGAAAGCGAGTCTTTTTCTTATTTCGATCTGTCCCATATATTGGTGTGAATACAGTTCTAAGGCGATTTTTGTGTCCTCGTAAGATATGGTAGCGTCTATTTTTTTCATACGTTTCAAAATTTGATTGTTCATACTCCTCCGCGCACGCGAATAACTCTTACATAGGTGGTAATCGGCGTGTTCCGACCGGAACTTTCGGAAATGTGTTTCGCACAAGGTGACTCCGCGGTAAGATTTTCCCAACTGGGGACACAATTTGCAAAGGACGGCCATTTTTTCACGTTTGTTTTTTAGTTCACGGTCCACGAATCAAGCACAAATGTTTTGCAGCGCAGCAACATTTTCCGTTTTATAGAGACTCACAACAACACAATTGTGGTGGGGGACTTTACCAATTATTTACCATTTCAACAATCTGACAATCTCGTTTTCTAATTTATCGAGTTTTTTTTTTCGAATAATTTTTTAAAATAAAAAAGTACCTATTCCGACCGACTTATTTCTTCTCGGATGAATTTTGAATGATAATTAATCTTTTCTTTTTACAAAAACCGCTAACAAAATATATTTTTTCTTAGATATACTCGAGTCACTTAGTCTATCCAATACATTATTTTTTTTTTGCATTGTCATCTTCAATCGAACCGCACTTGCATTTTCCACACATTTAATCCTCTCTCCCCTATATTTAATTACCAACGCATCCTCTTTTTCTTCCTGTCAAATTTTAAATCCCCTAACATCAAGTCTCTTTCCGTAACCTATACACCAAAAGGGATTTTTTTTTTTTCATGTTGACACCCTGTACATTCCAACCTCTCCCGCTCTTTGATATTACCCCCTGGCGAAGCAACGGATCTCTCTGCGATCTAGATTCCTTCCATATTTGGTCTTGAGGACTAGACATATGCCTCATCTACGGATTTTATCTCCCTGTCTCTTCCAATTTTTCTCTAACTTCGTTTAAAAAATGGTTGTTTTTTTTTGCGAAATATCAAATTCCTCTTTCCGAAAACCCCGAACATTTTTCATGGTGGAAACATGTACACTTTATTCATAGTCGACTTGTACACATACCTCTCCCGCTCTTTGATATTACCCCCTGCCGAAGCAACGGATCTCTCTGCGATCTAGCTACCTTCCATATATTTGGTGTTGACGACTAGACATATAACTCATCTACGGAATTTCTCTCCCTGTCTCTTCCAATTTTTCTCTAACTTCGTTTACCGACACACATTACATCACTTAACTCTATGTATGTAAAATAGTTGTTTTTTTTTTTTTTTGCGAAACATCAAATCCTCTTTCCGAAAACACCGAGCATTTTTCATGGTTGAAACATGTACCCTTTGTTCATAGACGACTTGTACATACCTCTCCCGCTCTTTGAAATTGGACCCCTGCCGATGCAACGGATCTCTCGCGCATAATTTCAAGGTAACTTCCATATTTGGAGATGTCGTCTAGACATACAAGTCTTCCATCCGAATAACATTGCCGCTTGCACGGCTCTCTCTCGATTATCTCTAACCTCGTTTTCCGACGAACATTACAACAATTTAACACTCACCTTATCACTATTTCAATGTTTCATATTCAAATTTCTGACATATTTTCTTGTCTTATCACAATAACAAATAATTAAATTTTTTTTGGGGGGAGTTTTTCTACATACCAACATTTACATCGCATTTTATTAATTAACATACTAGTTCCTTCATACTTTTCATTGTAGTATTCAAACGCAACTTTTCGTTAAAGTTCATTGAACTTTCAAAATCTTCATTAAAAATGTATGACCGTAATGTGAATGTTATGAATTAATTTATGCATAAATGTATGAATGCACTTTATGAATGAATACTACAAGGTCAACTTTACGCTAGGGGTCAATGAACTTTAGGGGTCAATGAACTTTTCAAGGTCAAATTCTGCCTGTGTGTCCGTTGCGCCCCCATATATTCACTACTAGCACATTGCTCATTGTAAAGTCTGATTTAAAAATCAGAATTTGAGATTTTGCCAAAAAACTTCCCCTGTAAATGATCTGCGAGCAATTTACTTCATCTGTGTCGGGCTGCGCGCGTACTCGTATTTACAACACGTGACTCCAGTCACGTGTTGTAAATACGAGTGATTCTAAGAGATCATCGACGCACGGTGTATAAATCGCCTTCATTTGCGGAGAATACTACTTGAGCACATCAGAGCACATTTAGTTGCTGGTAGCCCCTTTCGCATCAGTACACCTCGGGCATTCTACTCCCAGAGCTCACTAAACACCCTCACTAGCACATTCAGTAAACCAGATCAAACTTAAGAAATTCCGCCAACTTTAGTGGGGAATAATCTCAATTGACATGTTGGTGAGTTTTCTTCAGGAAAAGGGCCTCTTAGACAAATTTAATTTGATTTTACGCTCATGCTCAACAAGTTGCTACATCAATTGGCATTGAGCGGAAAGTATCGTTGACCTCTGTAAATTAACTTTTGCCTCACCCAATTACAGTGGTGCCGGTACAGGGCCTCGGCTCTTTGAATTTTTTTTCCCTGGAGCCGAATTTTGTCGGTTCTTTCACATAGAGGTGCAACATCCATCAATGAATCCAAATCGCATCACCGCCCAATCTGAGGCGCTGGAGAAGCCAGAATTGAGTGGAGCCGAGACTCTTTCTAGGTGAATCAGCGAGGACGAAAACACACCAACTCGAAAAAAATGAAAATAATAAAGACAAACACAAAACTGCACAGTAGGCGAAAAAGTTAGTCCAAAATAAAGATTTTTGGTACCGAAAGACAAGTAATTAAGGACCCTTTAACGGTTCAAGTTGGAACAGATGCGCTAACTTCAATGACCTTCAAGAAAATTGACCGTCTTAAATGAAAATTGAGCATTTTCGACCCACCGAGTTGGTGTGTTTTTGTTCTCACTGATTCAAGTATATTTAAGTGCGGTAGAGGGCCAACAAAATTCGGCTCCTAGATTTGGCAGGTTTTCAGCAGTCATGCTGTCCCTAAGAAAGTATTCTATTAGGCCGATTTTAAATTTGCTCTCGACTAGACAACAGGGGAAGGTAGCGGGCCTGGACAGAAGATCCTGTAACCACCTGATGATCAAAGAATAGCGGGAATTCGAGGCTTTAACCCCGGATCAACCTGTCACCGCACCCGAGCTTCACCGCTCCCGGAATGCAGCCGCGGCCGCGGCTCCCGGAAAACCACCCTTCCACACCAGCAGTCATGCTTCAAGAGCGCGCTCGGCAGTGGATCCTCCTTATTCCGTGCACAACACGGACAAAATTCATTGCTCATTTAACGATTAAATTGTTAAAAAATATGTCCGGCATGTTTTAACTGTATATTTTACAATTGAATCAGTGAGAACGAAAACACACCAACTCGGAAAAATGAAAAAAATCAAGACACACAAAAAAGTGCTCAGTAGATAAAGAAAGTAGTCTAAGAAAAAGTTGTTTGGTGCCGAAAGAGAGGCACTTAAGAAACTTTTAAAGGTCCAAGTTGAAACAGATGTGCTAACTTCAATGACCTTCATAAAAATTGACCGTCTTTAATGAAAGTTGCGCGTTTTTGAGTTATCAAGTTGGTGTGTTTTCGATCTTACCGATTCTATCGTGGAAAGCTAATTCAACCACTGGGGTGGTTTTTTGGCATCTTTTATGGTGAATATTTTGGAATATGTCAGACACTTTTTTATAACTACTAAATTTTTAAATCAGTAATATAATTTTTTCCCGTGAATACAGCAATGTCCTTTTTTATGCATAAACGATCGACATGAATACAACACCGTCCTCTCTCTCATGGATAAACGATCGACATGATTCGATCTGAGTTCTTTTGCGTCCTGGTGGTGCAAAAGAACAGCCCTATGATTTCAATGCAATCTCACCGTCCTCATTTTTTTAGGCAACGGTTCCCTATCCTAATTTTTTTTTTTTTTTTTTTTTTTGCACTAGGTGGTTGAAATCTGAGATTTTCCTTTATTTTTGAAGAGAAAATATTCATTATGCGGATAAAAGCTAAATTTTCACCTTTTAGATTTATTTGTAATTCTTTCCCAGAATTTTCAGCTTTGGGATTAAAAATGTATCTAAAAATTGATGGATGCTCCATAAAATAGAAAATACTTAAGTAGTTTGATAATGAAAAACATTATCATATTAATTTGAAGAAAACTTTTTTTTTCCTAAAATAATTTTTGTTTATTGAGGCGGTCAGAATGTTCTATGAATAACATGCAAAACTTAATTTTCCTCCAAAATCGCATTCTTTGCAGACTGGGCATTTGAAAAAAATGTCTGTTTGATTCATGCTTCACGCGGCCAATTCATTAAAAACACTTTAACAGAACTTTCAACAAACGAATCGATAAACTAATAAATGTCTTCTACTTTTTTCCGTCTTTAAAGTGTAATTTTTTCTTTGCATATTATTAATAGTAAACCTGGCCTGAAACACTGCCTTACCACGCTTCTTATGACACTTATGAGCGAAGGATAGAGGAGGGGAGGGAGGCTATAGTCAGAGCCAGTTTTACGTCGCTTATGGGGAAATCTCCAGATAAGTCAAGCACCACGGAGCGGCACAGGGTTGGCGGGTACCCAAAAACAGCAGACTTGGTATCACGTTATTTACGGATGGCGCCTTAAAGAGTAGAAATAAATGAACAGCGCTTAGCACAAGGACTCCGCCCACGCAGAATTGTATCACACCAATAACGCCATGGAAATACGCCTCATGAACATTTGGGCCTTTTCAGAATAGAGAATTTGCAGGTGTTTGAAAATTGATGAATTTCGTGTTTCAGTGGAAACTACTGAGTGAACTAAACACGAGGATACCCTTTGTTCATGGATTGAACAATTATTGCAGAAGATATGACAAAATGATCTAATCTGCTAAAATACGTGTATTTAAATGGGAAATGCCGCCAGATGACGTCCCTAGGCGGTGAATTTTCTTACTTTTAAATCTATTTCTGAATTATGTCCCATATCAGAAAAAAAATTATGAAAAATACTGTGAAATCAGCTCTTTAGGCATGTTCAGATAAGGCAATAAAAATGTGCATGTAAATTCTCCATTCAAGTTATATGAAAAACAAATAATCTGGAAATCTTGGGCATGCATTTCCCTGCATTTTTCAAAGAATGTCCTTCGCAATTCGATCTTGGATATCCGGAAATTTCAAACCGAAAAATTCAAAAGTTTCTTCAATAATAAATTTTCACTAGAGGAAGTTTGGCCTTACTCAATTGCTCAAACGGCGTTTTTCTTTAACGGATGGAGGGCGAGAGATCTTAGGCGCTTTGAAAATGAAGTTGATCCCCCCCCCCCCCCAGCTTGTTTTCAAAAGCGTCTCGGAACCACGAAGACAGCGTACTAAGTGTAAAAAGCCCCCAAGAAAAAAAAGGGAGTGCACTGAAAAGGTCACTAACCACGAGGAGACTTAATTCACCCTTGAGAGAGTTGTTCTTTTCTTCTCCTTTTTTCCCCCGACGAAGCGACAGTCAGAATAGCTAAGCACATAGCGCGTTGACGTCAATCCTCGCCGGCTCGGGGCCCGGGCGCTGTGGTGAGGTTATTCCCTTTGGTTAGGCAACACCGCTCGTCGGGAGAACTCCACCGCCGGCACTTATTACAAATTACATCAAGAGGCTATAATACATCACGTATCCTCGCGGCGCGGCGGCTGGCGGCGCGCTTCAAGTCGCCGCTCCGCCAAACAACGCCCGCGTCTCGCTAAATTTCCTCTTCCCTCGTTTTAATTACGGCGATAATGAGGATTTCATAATTAACTCTAATGATGGCACGCAGACAGTTTGCGCCCGTCTCACTTCCGTTGCATTCCAACGCCAAAGGGAGTCGGAAAAATGTAAGGCAATGACGTTGAAAGAGTCCGACCTTTCAACTCTGTCATATTGGGGCTTCGTACAATTCGACAGTTTTAATCACCAAGCAAATAAGGACGTGTAAATGCGGCAAAAACCGCTTTCGTGCAATTTTTTTGGCTTTAAGTGCCCTTTAAGGGTAATGACCCCTTAAGGTCCTTAAGGCCCCCCGTGCGCTGAAATCTCTCTCCCCGTGGGGGTCGCGCGGAAATAAATCAGTTTTATTTATATAGTTTTGTTTCACCTACAATTTTAATAAATGCAAAATACTAACCAATAGATTATACGTGTCCAATATACTGGGTGTCTGGAGATTGACGTACTTAACTTTCAGGATCGATTTTGAGGCTCAAAATATGCCTTTTTCCCCTATATACATAATTATGTCCAAAAACGCTTAAGTGATACACATCCAAAGTTGCCATTTTTTCCTTTTCAATTGATGTAACTCGTGGTTATTTTATCGCGAGTAGCTGAAACTTTGTGTAGGGGGGTGTCTTAAGCGTATTATTCATTTTTCATGTTTCCGAAGACTAGACGTTCGTCCTTGAAGACACGAAGCATGAGATTACGAAGCTGGCTAATCGCATATCGAGACAAAATTTAAGTATTATTCATGTCACCACTCATTAAGGTGGTTCGACGGTTGCCATTTTTTCCTTCAGAGTGACGTGCGACTTATCACACCAATTTGTTCCATGATTTCAGGTACTTGTCATTTTTCCGAATTTTGAGATCGCACTTCTGTTGTCATGAGACTAAAAAATTCATGTACCAAATTTGACAAAGAAATTAATCGTAATAAAGGCTGGGTTTTTTTAGAAGAAAAATATCGCACTCGAGTGCAGTTTCGAGACCAGTATCGAGACCAGTATCGAATGGGATATTTTTCCTCTAAAAAAAACATTCCTTTAATATGTTGAATTTCTTTGTCAAATGTGGTACATGTATTCTTTAGTCTCATGACAACAGAAGTGCGATCTCAAAATTCGAAAAAAATGACATGTAGCTGAAATTATGAAACGAATTGATGCGGTATATAGCGCGTCGCTCTGACGCAAAAAATGGCAACCGTCGAATCTTCTTAATGGTGACGTGTAATAGTATGTGTGAACCTGTTGAGAAATGCTGATTCGGGGATAATTAGATGGAGACAATGGAGATGTTGCATGTGTGAGGAATTTGCGAATTGCCTGTTGGTTCTTATGTAAAAGTTCGCCAGAGGCACGATGGTGCCACTGGTTTTCTCTGAAATCATCTCCCAAGGTCAAAAAAAGCTCTCAAGTTGAGGTCAAAATGGAGGGTATATCCCACGCTATTCTAAGAGTCCACCTTTACATCAAAATAAACTCTCCATGCAAAGATAGGGAGCAAATATATTGATAGGGCTGCCACTTTATTTGAGGACTCCAAAACTGAAAACACGGAAACCCTGCTGATGTATTTGCACCCTATCTTTGCATGGAGAGTTTGTCTTGGTGTAGACGTGGACTCTCAGGATAGCGTGGGATATCCCCTACATTTTGGCTTCAACTTGAGAGCTTTTTTTGAGCTTGGGAGTTGATTTCAGAGAAAACCAGTGGCACCATCGTGTTTCTCGCGAACTTTTACATAAGAATCAACAGTCAAATCGCAAATTCCTCACACACGCAACATCTCCATTGTCTCTACATGCAATGAGCGAGCTTTAATTTTTATCCTGTGCAGCGGTCCATTTCAGCGAGGATGAGAAGATGAGTATCCGCTCCGGGGCCGGGGCCGAGCGGAGGTGCTTGAACCGAAAACAAAACTCGAGGAGCGAGTGCGTAAACAGTTACATTATCGATCCGGGCGGGACACGGGAAGTTGGAGCGCGGAAAAGGCGGCGCTCGCCGAGGAACAAGTTGCGAAAGAAGAGTATCGATAAATAATAGAGATATCATAAAGGGACGCTCGACGAGGACCCAGCCAGAGGAGAAAAAGAAACATAGATGTCGCGATGGATAGAGATGGATAAAACTCCTCCCGGGTTCTCGTCCGCGCGGCTTTCCACAAACAACAACTCAAGAGGAAAACCCCTTATCAACTTCCGCAACTTGCCAAATTGGACGGATTTGTGCTAAAAGGAACTATGTGCGAGTGGGAAGATGGGGTGTGCTCGCGGTGAGCTGGATAAGAAACACTTTAAAAGAGGATTTAGTTCCTTTTGAGAAAATGAAAAAGCGGGATTTGAAACTAAATCAAAAAGAACTGAGCGCCTACTCGTGAGCCGCGGACATGTGACGAGAGCCTTGTGGATAGGGCTTATGAGTTGAAAAGCCGAGCAAGAACTACAATGGAGACGGCTTCGTTGCCGCTGACGTCACTGGCGCTTTAAAATCCCCATTTATTCTTAAGGCCCAAGCAATAACGAGCACACCCCATCTCTCCACTTGCACATAGTTCCTTTCAGTATAAATGCGTCCAATTATATCTAATCTCTAGGAAATCTCTGAATATTTTTCATTGAATGGCTTCATTGCGCTGCTCACATGTATCGTATCTAGCAAAAAGGAATTTGCGTGATTACAGTGTTTTCAAAATGTTGCTTCTTCTTCATAACTATCTAAAAAATTTCATAACATAGCAAATCATTCTTGCTTACTATCCAACAATTGTTGATTTTAAAGGAAAACGATTGTGTAAAGTTTGATACTGTACACGTATCAAGCGTTCTTTAAAAGAAAAGAATAAGTTGCACGGTTTGAAAACGCTGTAATTGCGCTTGTTCTTTTTTGCTAAATGCGATCCATCTGCAGATCGTCTTATGATGGTTTAAGCCTATAAATTGCCAAAAAATCGTTCAGGTAGATACGGAACTACCTTAAATTTTGCAAAACCGCAGTCATATTTAATTTTTTCCTTGAATATTTTGTATTTTTTGTTGTTGCACGAAAATTTAGCACCTTGGAAGGGTCTATTTCAGAAGCTATACTGACGAATTTCACTTTAAAGTTCGTCAATTTTGTCCTCCATATAATGCCATGGTCAATGCAATCTTAAACCTCCCTTAGTCAACAATGTGGACGTATTTCTATAAAACAGACCTATGTGGTTGTGAGAAATATGGGGTATGCTCGTTAGTTCTCTGGCCGTAAGAGTGCATAAGAGTAATAAAGCGCCAGTGACGTCAGCGGCAATGATCAAGACGCGCCGCGGCGGGGAGATCGTCGTCGGTGGTCTTTAACTCATGAGCCCTGTCCACAACGCTCTCGTGCTATGCCCGCGGCTCATATATCCCGCATTCAGATGACACATAGGTCTCTTTGATAGAATGTAAAATCCCGCTTTTCCAATTCTTCAAAAGGAATCACGCCCTCTTTTACATTGTTTCTTATGCAGCTTCCAAGAGCACACCCCATGTTTCTCACCTGCACATAGGTCTGTTTGGCAGAAATACGTCCATGTAATCCATGGAAATCCCCTCAGGAAAAGCGTTTACTAAGAGATGAACATGAATCCGACCCTTAAAGATCAAGTAATGAATAAAATCTCCGAAACGTTAAAAGAAAATTACTATGAAAAATCGGCGTCTCCCGCACGAAGGAACGTAACTCAATTTCAAGGTTGTCACATTGACGCAAACAGTTGATTTATTTTACAAAAATTTACCCGTGCAATTTGTTTCTAAAATTTGTCTGATTTTTCCATGCAATTGAAGGAAAAATTGGTGAAATTTTCATTTGGAAAAGCCCAAAATTCTCTTCATTAATATGCAATTTGCGAGGAGGAAATTTTACAACGCTGATATGCGGTTACGTTCTTTCGCGAAAAAGACGACGAAATTTCCTCGCGCATAAGTTTTTTTAGAGGAAAAGTGGCAACATGTACAAGTTCATGCGTTGTTTTTATTTTGCAAGGCAGAGTAAGTGACGATTTTTTCTCCTTCGGGTGACGATGTGGAGGTGGATATCGATTTTAACTCCGTGCCATGTTACATGAGCGCGAGACTCAAGTAATCCCTTTTATCTCCACCGAGGCACTAATCGCGGGGAGATGTATGCTAACTTGATCCGAATTACAGACAGCAGTCGACGTGGCTATTCTCGTAACCCACTCACAGTCGGAATGTAGTTCGCGCTAAGGGTGATATACGGCTCTTTCCCAATCTCGGCCTATCTCGCTTCCAGCTTGTTAGAGCGTTTTTCCGCCGATGAGAAAAAGGGGTGAAAAATGTTAGACTTGGAGGTTAGACGGGTAGTTTTCACCCCTTTTTCATATTGAGTACTTACTGCGGTCTCTTATCCATTTTCACAGATCATATCGCAAATGCTTTTTGAGCTTAATGCCAGTCTCTGAGAGATATAGTTGATAAAAATACTCTCACAAAACTATCGCAATTTGTAAAAGAGCTCAAAAGAGACGAAGCTTGTGGCCCAGACTGACCACTGATCGGCTTTTAAGTAAGTGTAAACGTTCAGACAGAGATAGGCGTGGGGTTTTGAGGGAAATTTGTGCTCAGACACTTAATTCGGGACTTAAAACACTCGAGCTCCACCGCTAATATTGAGATCCTTCCGATGCAGCAGTCGCATTTCAGTATGCAAAGCACTCAGATTGGATTTCGCGTCTCACCGAGTTTAGTACCAATTTAGATTCCGGGCCTCGAGCAGTTTTCCTGGGTGCCTCATATCATCGAATTTCTGACGTAAGGGCTCAAATAATTGTCTTAAGTTGAGTCATACTATCCATAAAAGACCATGCTTCCCACGGCTCACGTGGGGATACGCTTTTACGCCAGACAGGGATGGTAGAATGAACATCGCTCACGTGATGCGCTGCACACTTATATGTATTTTAGCTTGGCCTAGTTTCTTCAAGTAATATAGAATGCTCACGTTAAGGGACACTGAAAGACTTCGACGACGGCTAAATCGATTAGAAAACATGGATACAAAAAATAATTTTTACCCGAACAGTCGCATTCATTGGAATGAGAAAAAAATAAGCAGACCAAAATTTATAAGGCAGTATCAAAACTACAAAATTTGGACAGACGTAACCAAAACCAGCTTACACAGAAAAAAATGGATTGCTGATTTAACAATTAAATTTTTAAAAACATATGTCCTACATGATTCATGTCTGAGCCAAAAATTGTAATTCCTAGTTGCTAAATGCAATCCAATAAATTGTATTTAGCAAATGGGCGGTTTTTATACGAGGATTAAAAATAAACAAGTGGTTAGAAATGAAAACAGAATATTGAAAACAGCTAGAATTGAGGAACATTCCGGAAAAGGGCACATATGCGTATGTGCCCTTTTTCCGGAAATGACAGAAACGGATTCCTCGCATCCTAATGTACCAATGTCCCGAGTTTCAGCTTAATTGATCAATTTTTGGAGCTAAGAGACCAAGTTTTGTGAGGCTAAGTCAGGCGTATTTTATCTATTTGCCTCTGGGTACGGTCGCCGCGACGCGACGTTGAGGAGATAGCGCGCAGGGCGCAGGCAGGCAGGCAGGTGATGGGTAAGGATGTAAGTAAGGATCCCTCACTACAGATGCATCGCACTGATTCTACTAATGAATGCTATATCGTCTGGTTGCAGTGATTGTCTACGCGTTGCACCGGTGACACGTGAAATTTTGTAATTATTAATAATTCAATTTTTAATGGTCTCTTGTGGGTTTGAATTTTTCGTTTTTTTCGCGTTTTTTGCTGTCTTTTTTATTAACGATGATCGAAAATGATCCACCCGCACGTTCGCGATCGAAATTATGATTTATTTTTGTTTAGAAACTCGTTAAAGTCTTGAAAATATAGCTTTGAAAGCCAAAACCTATAACCACCGGTCCATTTCCGGAAAAAGGGCACATAACGGAAAATTTTTAAAAATTCCTCCCACAACACGGAAAGAAGTGTAAGTTTTACTATAATGATCGTTATTCATTCTACAGTGTATGAACGTTGATATGAGTGCCCCAGTTCCGATGTATGTCATCATCAGTGCCCAGAAAGTAGGAATGAAAACTTCAAATGAGTTTTTCTCACAACTTGTTTTTTCGGTATGTGCCCTTTTTCCGGAAAGCTCATCAATTGTCCTGCTGCGCCGCGGAGAAACTCCTTAATATACATTCGGACGTTGTAAAATTTTTTCTGATCAAAAACATTTTAAAAACATTTTAAAGCAAAATGTTTAGTTCTTTCTTTTTAATTTTTTTTGGAACATTTCATTTTCAATCAATCAAGTAGACTTGAAAATTGGCTGGGAAAATATTAATGACTTTTCGCGTAAATAATTAATAGTTCATCCTTAGATATTAATTTGAACCGCAAGTTTAGCACACTTCCTCATATCTCTGTGTGATTATTGTTCATATTTTAAGAGGGACTGCTAAAAATTACTCG